>NC_048902.1:9500408-9800408 GCF_011077185.1 Oxyura jamaicensis
CCCCCCCCAGCACAAAGCCCGGGGAGGCCCCGGGGCTGTGACCGAGGCCGGGGCCGCTCACGGAGCCCCGGGGGCCGCTCACGGAGCCCCGGGGGCCGCTCACGGAGCCCCGCGGCCGCCCCCTGCCCGGCGCCCCCCGGCGCCCCCCGTCCCCGCCCGGCCCGCACCTACCGCGCCTCGGCTCCGCTCGGCTGCGTTCGGCCCCACTCGGCTCCCTCCGGATCCCTTCGGCTCCTTTCGGATCCCTTCGGATCCCTTCGGATCCGCTCGGGCCCTGGTTGGCTGCGGCCGCTTCCTGCCCGGGGTCCGGCGGGGGAGGAGGGGCCGGGGGGGAGAATGGGGAATTGGGGGGGGGGCGAATGGGGAATTGGGGGTATGGGGCCGGGAACTGGGGGGAGTGGGGTCAGGGGTTGGGGTGCGGGGAGTCCTGGAATTGGGGTGTATGGACAGAGGGAATTGGGGTGTATGGGGCTGGGGGACTGGGGTGTGGGGAGCTCCAGATATGGGGTGTGTGGGGATAGGGGATGGGGGTGCAGGGAGCCCCAGGTGGGGCTGGGGGATCGAGCTGTATGGGGCTAGGGTATTGGGGTGTATGGGGCCAGGACATTGGGGTGCAGGGAGCCCCAGGCATGAGCTGTGTGGAGACAGGGAATTGGGGTGCATGGACCATAGGGATGGAGGTGTATGGGGCAGGGGGAATTGGGATGCAGGGAGTCTGAGGATTGGGGTGCATGGAGCTGGGGTTCAGGGAGCTGGGGAACTGGGGTGCACGGAGCTTGGAGTGCACAGAGCTGGGGGATTGGGGTATATGGAGCTGGGGGAATAGGGGTGCAGAGGCACTGGCAGCCCCACACCATCCTCGGTGGAAGATGCTGCTAGAGAGGGAGGGACCCCCAAATATTTGGGAGCCACAGTGCAGGGGTGCCCACGAAAGCAAGACCTCAGACACATGATACCTGGGCAGCTCTCACCATGTCCCCAAGGCTCCCGCATTGTCCCCATGGCTTGGTGGCCCCAGTGCCCACGTGGGAGGCTTTGGTTTCATTGCGGAGGAGAAAAGGAAGCTCCTCACCCTTCTGATTACAGAGCAAAGCTGGAACAACCAAACCTGGAGAGCTCAAAGCTAAAAAGCAAATAAAAATACCCTGAGATGTGCTATATTTAAAACCACTTGATTTTTTTTATTTTATTTTTTTTCCTGTGAGCAAGGAAGGATGTTGTGGTGATGGAGCTGGCAAAGCCTTGACCCAAGCTCCATGGGTGAGAGCAACAAGAACAACGGAGGATGAAGCAAATATACTTCAAAAGCAGCTACGCTTCAAAATCAGGAGCTCGATTTGCAGATGTGCCTGCAGATCAGGAGGGTTCCTCTTTCCGTGCCCAGCCTGGTGGGGGTGGTGGCTGTGCACAGCTCCTGGAGACCAGACACAAGAGCCCCATCAATCCAGAGGCACTTTTTGGGGATGCTGCCAAAAAGGATGCAGCCCTCCGTCTCCAATTGGAGACCAGCTGGGCTTGCGGGGACCTTCTGCTTGAGATGAGTCCCTACCCAGCTCCAGAAATGCAAGTGGAGCCCAAGGGGTTCAGTAAAAATACCCCAAAAAGATGCAAACTCCCAGTGCAGGGCTCAGCCATCACAGTGTCTGAGCGCCGGCAGATTCCTTACTGTTAAAATAAAATCTAAAACGCCCTTTGAAACAAAGGCAGATTTTTCCACATCAACACTAGCTTAGAAATTAAAATTATGCTGCTTGCAAGCCTGTTCATAATTAACAACGAACAGGCTTCCAGGGAGGAATTTAAATAGTGGATGCTCTGTCCCAAATGAGTATTTCGGCTAATTTTCCTTCCTCGCACCCTGAAGTACCCGAGGTATGTGCATGAGAAATGTGCATAATAACAAAGCTGATCACAACAGAATAAATAAATAAATAAATAAATAAACACAGGAAGGCAAAGAAAAGGCTGCGATTTGCAAGTTTAATTTTACGCTCAGCCAGGATCTGCTCAAGGAGACAGACTAAGGTGCTGGGGTACATGCATATTCATCACGCTGCCAGTGATACGGAGCAAAAAGAGGAGCCCCGTGCTGGTCCTGCCCTGGTGTTCCCGATGCTTTTTGCTGAGGCTGCAGCTGGGACAGCCTCAGCCCTGCTCGCCTGGAGGAACGGAGCCGAAACGCTTCGGATGTGGCCATGCTGGGTCTGGGGACAGTGAGTCACTCACCGCCGCCTGAGCGCAGATGTTTCGGGTCCGTGCACGTGGTGGGAGGCTGCTCTGGAGGGAGCTCAGCGTTTTCTGCAGCACACAGCAGGCGTTCAGAAGCAGAGAGCCCGGCGATGGACTCCAGATGCACAACCCCCCCTGGGGGACGCCAGCAGCGTGAGGAAGGAATATTTTCTTATCAGAGGAAAGTCACGAGGCTTTTCTTTTCCCCAGCAACACCTCTGCAGGATCGCTTTCAGCACAGCTTTCATCAATTCATATTTTAAAAATAGTATGTTTGTCATCTCTAGAGCCATTCCTTAAGGTGTTTTCTTCGGCTGACTCTGGAGCCCACGAGCTGAGTTTGTGCACAAGCAAGCAAGCAGAAAAAGGAGCAGGGTAGCACTAAAACAGAGCTACAGCACTGCAGGACCACCGTGTCCCACGCGGTGACACCGGGGCCCAGCCGTGCGGAACTTCAGCAGATGCCATGCTGATGAGGAGCAAGCCATACAAAGCAGATTTGCCTGGGCTATTTGGTATTCGACGTGCTTTCACACAAGCTGTGCTGGTCACAGTCTGTGTGCTCTAGCACCACGTTTGCCCCAGAGCAGCTCAGAGCAGCCACACGCAAGTTCTCAGTCACTGGCACTTGTATTTACCACATCAAAGGTGGGTGAAGTTGGCCAGACTCAGGCTTTCCACCCACAAAGCAATGATAACCCTAATAAACCTTCAGCTTGCCTTGATGCAGACCTTTGGGAACCTCAGGACGCATCCTGACCTATTGCTCCTGGCTCTTGGACGCCCAGGAGACCCAGCAGGACCCCGGCAGCACCCAGGATAGCCCCCAGCCAGTGTCCCGGCTCCGAAGGCAGAGCCCACTGTCGGCATGTGGATGGACAGGGTGGTGGAAAAGGGATGGTCAGAAGGGAGAGGAGACCTAGGAGGGAACAGCTCCCACGCTGGTGCTCGTGGAGCGGCTGATTTCAGGAAGCAGAGCGCTGGTGGGCCCCATTTCCAGCTCAGCCACACAATTTTGGAGCCCACCCTGTGCTGCACAGAAGAACTTTCCCAAGAAAAGCCCTTCCCAAAGCGGCTCTTCCATTGTGAGAAGAATCTCAAATAATTTTCTTCAGACAGGATCTTCTGTGAAGCTATTTTATTTGTGATTGCAATGGCAGGCGTCCTGTCAATCAGGAGTGCATTTTAGTACACAAACCATAACCTTTTATTCCCTATTACCCAACACCTGATCACCTCCCCTGTTTCCTCATTGGCTGAGTACTGCAGGTTCACAAGCTACTCGACACTCCTCTATACCATATCTGTACAATTTTTCTTTTTTTTCCAACCCTTTAATTTTTCCTTTCTTATGTTCTGAGAACTTGTGATCTTAGTTTTACTGTTCTCACGCTGCTCATCCTCTTTTCCTCAAGCTTCTACCTTACTTTGGAACAGCGAGGCCTTCTACTGTCCACTTACCTACTTAGCATTTCTCCTTACTATGACTACACAGCTACCTTGGAATAAAGAAAAATGTAGGATCTTGTTGTGTTTTATTTTTTTTTCCCAAATATTTTTGATATCAGTCAAATTCGTCCCATTTGATCTACATATATACAGCAAATAGTATTAATTACAGTGCACGCTCCTCCTTATGAGGTTATTAATAAATCTAATACTATTTGATTCTAGAGTACTATTTTTGCAAACTTATCAAACTTATTTTCTGGTTCTTCAGTTACAGCTGAGATATTTACAATAGTGTTTTCTAATTCACACACCATTCTTTTCCCCCCCCCCCAGGTTTACTAATTTTTCAAGTATCTACATAAAGCAGAATTAATTTTCATTTTCGAAGTAGTAAATCTCAATGATGACAGCTGGATATTAGAAAACAGATATTTAGAAAAGAGATTAAATGTTAATAATATTTATTAAATTAATAAATAATAAATATTAATAAGATATTAATAAGTATCAGATAATACTAATAATATATAATAGATAAGAAAGAGCAGTCAGGCACTGGAACGGGTTGCCCAGGGAGGTGGTGGAGTCACCGTCCCTGGGGGTGTTCAAGGAAAGGTTGGACGGGGTGCTTGGGGACATGGGTTATTGGGTGACATTGGTGGTAGGGGGGTGGTTGGACCAGATGATCTTGGCGGTGTTTTCTGACCTTAATGTTTCTGTGATTCTGTGTTACACTGATGAGAGGCTAGAGCCTGAGCTGGAAAATGTCGTGTGGGACATGGGAGGTGCAGGGCAGTGCCTGTGACCGAGGGGCTGCCTTTCTCTCAGGCAAACCAAATGGCTCGGGGGAGCCAGCCCCAGAAAAGGGTCCCTCAGCCCCCCCAACTCTGCTCCTTCCCCCATGTGAGGACATCTCCCAGGCCGCTCCCAACACAGCCACCTTTGGCCACACTTGGGCCACTTCATCACAGAGGCTTGCTGAGGTCACAGTGGCCACCACTGCCTGTGGGCCCTATAAAACAGCCCCCCTGCCGCTGGCCCGCCACTCGCTGAGCTACTCGGAGACCAGAGGCTGCAAGGCGAGAAGCGGCTCTGCTTGGTTTGCGAGGACAGCCATGGCATCCAGGGCTTCACCAAGAAGGAAGGCAGCTGACCAGGAAACGTGTTGGGGGCAGAGAGAGCACCAGCAGCACCAGGTACAGCAGTGCTCGAGGGACCTCTGGTGCGCAGCCCACAGACACATATAAGAAATATAATTGGCACCACAGGCGTGAAAATCAAGCCAACAGTGGCATGGGACCTCAGGGTGGAACAGGTCGGTCCCCTGGTGTGGCACCCTGGCTAGAAAACATGTGGAATCGAAGGCATCCTGCTTGGGCAGTCCCTGGCAAAGACTGGCTCATCCTCCTGCCCAGCCCATGGAGCTGGATCCACGAAGATAAGGAAGAGGCAATGGAAGTGGATCCACCACAGCCAGAACAGACCTGGGACTGCCCTGGCACATCTTCACTCTGTGCCATCAGGAAGCACAAACTGCATCACAGGAGTGCCCGGCCAGCTCCCTACTCGTTGCTCAGGCCCCATCCCAAACATTAGCTTGGAGCCCCCAAATCTCACGGACATCCCGCAGGCTTGCCTGCAAGCTGTCCCGGCAATAAACAACTCTTGCCAGTTCTCAGGGGTTGTGTGAGTGCTTCTTTCCCATCCCAGCCCTCGTGTGACAGGTGGCATCTCCTGCACAGAGCCTCGAGGAACAGCACAAGAGAGGACACAGCTCCCTTCGGGCTGCTGGAGGAGTCCTCGAGGGCCACCTGCACCTTTAGCACTTGTGAAAATAGACTGAGGGGTGAAAATGGGAGTGCGTGAGCGATTATAGGTGGCCAATTTCTTATATTAGGAGTGAGTTTCTACATCTGAGTAATTGGTAACGACAGACAGGGAGAAGGCTGAGGTACTCAGCAACTTCTTTGCCTGCATCTGCACTGGCAGACGGGCTTCACAACTCTTTCATTTCCCTGAACCCGTAGATGGAGGCTGGGGGATCAAAGTTCCACCTGCTGTAAGTGAAGAGCAGGTTCGACACCACCTGATGAATCTAAACAGGTACAGGTCTATGCGACCTGATGACATGAGTCCCAGGGTCCTGAGGGAACTGGCTGATGGAGTTGCCAAGCTTCTCTCTGTCATAGTTGAAAAGTCCTGGTATTGGGATGTCCTCAGGTATGGTACCATCCTTTCTCAGTTGTTCTTACTGTTGTCTCAGGAGTCAGGAGCACTTGGAACAGTCCTTCCCACTCAGGCTGCAGCTTCGATTCTCTCCATGTTCTCATCAGAACCCAATCTCCTTCTCGGAATGGATGGATCAGGACTTCCAAGGGTGGGGTCTGAGCTAACAGTCCACCGGTCCTGAGAGATGACAAAGAGGATGACAGCCCAAGTATGTAGTTCTTAAGAAAAGCATCTTTTGTCTCAAACTTAGGTAACTCATTCCCTTTATCCATGCACAGCAATCCAAATAATATTTCATATGGTGAAATATTGAGTCACATCCGTCATCTCAGCATCCTCCTCCTCCTCTTCCTCCGAGCCAGCTGCCAGCACGGAAGGCAGCGTGGCAGCCGCACAAGTCACCGCGGAGCTTGGCTGGGGCGGCTGCCTTCGGCTTCCACCCCGCAGCTGCCCCGCGGCACCGCATCATGCACAAGGAGCCGCGTTCACGCCACCTCGCAACGCTCCCTGCAGCCCTCCCCACAGCCATCTGTTTGCAGCGGGGCCCATCAGCAGGCGGCTGGTGGGATGGGGGATTTTGCAGCACGGGAGGTGCCGACTCGCTCCAAATATCCCTGCCACCTGCTCGGGAGCAGTCCCGCAAAAAAGCAGGAGATTCCCACTCACGAAGCCATCAGATGCGATGATGGATCCAAAAATCAGCCCCTCGCTCCCCCACGCTTTCGTCTGATGGTCTCTGGGGTTTCAAGGGGAGGTTTGCAGCACGGACCCCCCTGTCCCGTAGCAGGACCCACCTGGGGACATGGCCATAAGCCTTGCCCACCCAGCCCACCCACCCAAAACCCAGTGAAGGTGCCAGACCCCTCTGCAGGGGTCACACTCACAAATAGGTTTCACCCTGTATCTGCTTCCCTACAAATTAAGCTCTTTTCCTCTCCCCAGGTTGATGGAGTCATGGCTGGAGGCAGCCAAGAGCCACAAGACCGGAGCTGAGGTCCCACCTGTGCTGAGCAGAGCACAACCACCTCCTCCCATCCCTAGAGGGTCCCCTCTAACACATCCTTTGCTCTTCTGTAGAGGTTGCCCTGCTCAGTTTTTCTTTCATTTCCCAAAAAAGTTCTGCTTTCTGAAAGCACGTGGGAAGGAGGCTTCAGACTTTCCACTGAAACTGGCTTTTTCCTCCTCCCGTGCTTCCCTAAGACTGTAATTCAAACAACTTTAATTGTAGGTTATTTTATTTCTGAATTGCCCCTATGGATCATTTATCCTCCTTTAGTGTAGCCATGGAGAGTACAATCTTATCTTTCAGCTCCAGCAATGCTGACAATTTCCTATCTTCTGACACCTTCTGCTCATCACTGTGTTGGGGCTTTGTTATATAGTTGATTAAAGCAAAATTGCTTTCTTGCTGCAATTTTACTGCAATCTAACCCAGAAATGCCCAAAGAATCACAGCCATCTTTCACGACGCTCATCTGCTAGCTGCTATAAAAGTCCTCCCTGCTCAGTCTGGAGCACCTCCACCTCTGTGCAGCCCATAAAGTTTGCCATCAATTAAATCCCCCACATGACACTCCCCCAAGCTTCTCTAGGTGAGATCCTAAAGATACTCAGCTGAGCCTGTGGCCGCTCACTGCCATCCCCTATTGTTCGTTTTCTCCTATTGATAAAGAAATCCTGCCGCAGAAATTACTTCTCGCATTTGCATCCCAAAGCTTGTCCCAGCCCTCTCTGCACCTTTCTGGAAGGTTTTCAGCCCATTTTGCCTAGTCCTTCCTCGTGCTCCTTGATGGAGAGGAAGGTGGGGGTCCCAGGTGAGGCCGACCGGGGTCATTAAAGCCCAGTAGTGCCCTCATGGCTGCCCCCCTTCTTTCTCATGGCTGGTATTTATTTTATGTCATCTCAGGTGTCCTTGTTGCTCCCTAGTGCACCCTGAAGGGTCTGGAGCTGCTTGGGGGCTCCTTCCATGGATGGCATCTGGAGGGATGTCCCCTGTCCCCAAGCCATGTCCCCAAGGCAGCCCCGTCTCAGAAAGCCTGCCCATGGCCTGACGAAGCATCGTGTAGGAGATACAAAAAACATCGCGATGAACTCCTGGCCAGCTCCTTCCCTCCATCGGCCCCCAAAAGATCCAAGTTTCCTTGTCTGATCTGAGTTTCACTGTCTTCGTTTCAGGTATAGACTTGTGCAGGGGTCGCCCCACTGCATCTGAGCTTGGGTGCCCTCGCCACGCCTGATCCTGACCCGCAGACAGATTTCTTGCCTTGATCTCGCTGTGAGCACACCTGATGGTCTGGACTCTTGGCTGCCTTCAGCTCCCCTTGTTCAGGTCCCTTGGGGCTTGTCCCCATCCTGCCAGCCACTGCGTGCCCTCGCTTCCCGTTCCCTGGAGGAGCAGTGCCACTTTTTGCTCCCTGGCAGAGCAAGCCTGCTTCCTATGGACGTCCCAGGCGTTCGGGGCCCCAAGACAAGCTTGCTCCCTAACAAAATGGAAAGAGAATAGCCTGAATGTGCCCCAGGCCAGCAAAAACAGGATGCAGCAGTCCCTGCGTGCAATCTAGAAGGCCTGTTTTCCTCCTTTTTTTTTTTTTTTTTTTTTTTTTTTTTTTTTTTTTTTTTTTTTTCCATTTCCCTACTTATTTATTCATTCCCCAAGGAGATGGAGTTAAAGCATCTCCCCAGCCCTCGCTTCAGGCATCGCCCAGCCAGGCTCATGCTCACCCAGAGCAAGCCCTGCACTAATCCATGGGTGCCACCTGCCGTCTACTGCTGACGGCATCGTCCACAAATTCAACTCTGCACCACGCAAGCTGCTCCAGATGTTTGGGTTTTCCCCTGTGCCTTCTCGGAGGCTTCCTGCTGTGACCCACAGGGAGCTGGGGTACAGTGGGGCTGTCCCCACGTGCCCTGCCCGCGGCTGGATGGAGCTGCTCTTAATGAGCAGGAGGATAACGTTACCCCTTTCCTCGGGATAACGAGGTCGGGGAATAGCTCTCGTGTATCTGTAACTGGAAACTTAATCTATTGGACCTGGTTTCCAAAAAAAAATGGGTGGAGAAAAACATTACTGCAGGGCTGAGCTGGATGAAATAATTGCTGTTGAGAGAAACAACTTCAGGGTTGGGTCAGGGAGAGGGGAAAACAGCACTTTGATTCCTCTTTGTCTGCCTTAGTCCTTTTCTGCCAAAAATCAGTGAGGCATCCTTCAGCCTTCTGCCATAACGCAGATTAAATCAGATACGCCAATAATTCTCATTGGATTCTGGTTTTGTTTGCATTGTGAATCGTTCCGTCCAAAATTACCTTTTCTGTCACAATGTTTGTATTGTTTGAAAGGACATTTCTCCTTAGGGGAAGAAAAAAAAAAAAAAAGCAGTTCAAACATTTTGACCATTTCTGACAGGAACATTTGAACATGTAGGAGGACAGGGGGGTTGCTAGAAATAACCAAACTGCCATTACCCGCCGGAGCTGAGATGTGGAAAGCCACCTTTCCGCAGAATGAGAAAGTACATCTATACTCTTCTCACTACTACCCGAGGGTCCTTCCTCTCTTTTTTTTTTTTTTTTTTTCCCCAGAAAGTGATTTTACATGGTTTTCTCTGGTTTTACAAGCGTTTCCTTTGTCTCTCATTCCTTAGAGCACCACTGCAGTTCAATCTCTTCCTTTTTTTTTTTTTTCCTTCCACCTCCTGTTTTGCTGCTCCTTGCTCCTCCATCATTTTCTCACATTCCCTTGCATTGAATCACCTTGGTTTTTCCTACTGGCATTTCCCCCATGCTCCAGTTCTCCTACCAGCCAGCAACAACCCGCTCTAACCATGATTTTGACTTGATGGTGGCAGGAGCTGCTGACCCCAGTAGCTCAGTCCTGCGGCTCCGTGTCCCCACGCCCAGCTAGCAGCAATGATGCTGAGCCATGTCCCCAATTTAGCTGCTGTGCAGGATGAAGCCTTGTCAGCAGTCCCAGCCCCTTGTGCCCTGCCTGTAAGAAGAGCCAGAGAGCCTTTCTGGTGACTCACCGGGATGGGTGTCACCTCTGTCCCAAGGGGCTGGCGGCTCTCCTGGAACAGCCCCGGGAGCAGCAGTGGCTCAGTTATCTCCTTAGGTTAATGGTGTTTCCTTCCCACCACTGTGCCTCTGGGGAGACGAGCTGCTAATCATCCGTGTGTGACCTAAGGGCCAGAGCTGCTCCTTAGGATGCTGCAAGGCAGGCAAGGAGCAGTGATGGCCGGCAGCCTTCCGTAACATGTAAGCACACGCATGCATATGGCATGGTGTTTGCTCATTCGTCTCCTCTGTGCACGCAACACCAACAGCGCGATCCTGTGCTTAATGCAGCCTTGTCAAGCAGCGGCGTTCTGGTGTGCAAGTACCCTGCGCGTGTCTACAAGCTGATTTGAGCCAGCTGAAGCATGGATCTGCGCTTTCACCAGCATGTCAAGGCATTAACCGACGTTATTCAGCATTTCTCAGCCCCGAGAGCAGCTGCAGTAGCTGACTTTCACTGCTAGACGTCACCAAGCATTTCACGCTCTACCCTACATTTTCAACTTTCCAATAATAGATTCAAAAGAAGGTGACTGTGAGCGAGACTTCTCGAGGCAAAGCTTTCTTCAAGTGCCAAAGTGTATCAATAAATACATCAAAATAACAGGGATGTCTTAAAGGCTTCCAGTTGCAAGAAGACAGCTCAAAGATGACACACACACACACAAGGACGATGCCTCCTTGCTGCTCTGCAGTGGGAAAAAGAACAGGAATTTTGTACAATGATTTTCTTCCTCTTTGCTTGTTTTGAATCCCATGCTTTCTGTCCTGCTTTAGCTGAAGTCTCAGAGAATAACCCAGATTGATGCGTGCCGGGAGAAAAGAAGATGGGTCTCGAGTGAAGGGGAAGTGTGGGGATTGTGAGTTACTCTGGAAAATTTGTGTCTGAGTTCCTCTTTCCACTCACAAGGTCAGGAATCACCATACAAGTGAAAAAACATCCCCCCAAAAAAACAAGTGGAACACTTGCCTCTGGAATAAAACCCTTTTCTTACCATCAAGCTGCTACGTTGCACCCAGCGCTGGCAACTCCTATTTTTCTAAACAACTCCACTGTAAGTGTGACCTGTTAAGAGGACATGCTTGTGCCCAGGGAGAGAACAGCTTTTTATCCCATGCTAGCCATGCTGGATACCTGAGACATTGGCTATATACATTAGGGAACCTGTAGAAACCCAAAAGCTCCCCAAAAACTCTCAAAGACAGCGGTAGGCTTCAGGTGGGGTCCGTCAGCACAGTGATCTTCTGCTTTTGTTCCTTGTGTGGTACGCTCTGCCTCAACCACAAAACCACAGGGCAGCTCCACCTGCATGGCACCTTCGTTAGCTGCTCTGGGTAATCAGGGCCCTCGAGGGAAACCCCGGCGGCTGCACCCTGCTCTCTGGCGGAGCAAAGCTCCCGGCGAGCGGGGCAGCATGTCCCGGGGTTGTCCCCAGGATGGAGCCAGAGCAGTGCAAACGTGACAGATGAATTACGCAACGGTGGGGAGAAGATAAAGGGAAACAACAGTGTGCCGAAGCCTTCTGCTAACTTCGGCCCAGGCCTCCGGCAGCATGAGTCACGGCGAGCTGCCATGGTTACGAAACAAGTATTACTGTGCAGATACAAACCATGCTCAGAGGCAAGTACATTGCTAACTAGCTCCAAACTTGGAAAACACTCGAGTGTAGGTAAGGCCTAATGCCGAGTGGGTGTCTGCGAAAATGAGAGCTACAGCAAAATCCTCGGGAGCAGGCAAAACAGCATGCAGAAAGCAGAAGGAAGGAGAGCACCATGTGAAATCTTGCTTTCTGCTTCTTTTTCCCTGCTCCTTCTGGTTTTCTAGCGCTACTGTGAGGACGGTTCCAGGGAACAACAAACAAGGGGAGAAAAGAGGATGTTTCTGCGCCATGGCAAGAAAACAAATAGTAGTGTCACAGATGATTCAGCTGGCAAGAATAGTGAGTCATGGAAATGCACCATGGAAATGCTCAAGCGCAGGATACACGGCACAGTGGAACATATGATGCAGATCGAGTTCAGTATCACGGCATCCTTGGAGACCCATGGCCAGCCAGGTTTGGGCACAGCCTGAAGGTTTCTCTCCGGTGACCTCAGCAGATCCTAAGCCCATGATCATCATCATCAAAGCCCTGAAGCTCTCATGCAGCAATTTCATCCGCTTCAATTGAATAGCGAGGTTTCCATGAAAAAGGTGTGTCTGATCCTCCTTTTCAGTCCTTGAGTCATGCCCACAATGAAAGGACTCCGATTCTGTTTGCCAGCAATCAGCAGAGGATAACGAGGCGAAGCAATCTGGGGTGCAATGTCAAAGAGCTGCTCCAAGCGAAGCCAGGGAGCGAGGGTACAATTAGCGTGGCCCCTGCAGGCTGCACCCCGGTCAAAGAAGCTCCTGCAATGGGATTTCGTGGCCGGGAAGCTTTGCCTGGAAAGGGAAACAACTGCTGGTTGCATTAACATCCTCCCAGAGCCCCTTTTGTGGGAGGGGGAGAAGCTAGACAATCTCTGGACAACTATTTTGGGAGTCCTGAGCATGCAGAGATCTCTGGAGTGGAGACAGAGGACTCAGCAAAAAGCAGAAAATGTGCTCTTGAGGGATTTTCTTTATTTTTATTTTTTTTCGGCATCCTTCTGTGCTGGCGTGTTCCAGTCTCCTGCAAATCTCCCCGCCTTGGATGTGTGTTAGTGTTCAGCAGCACACTCGAACTGTGCCAGCCCAGGAGGGAGAGCAGTCAGGGACCCGCTTTTATGTCAGCTAAATTGCATTTACCATCAGCTGGGGTCACCAGCGCAGTACAAAGCAACCCAGGCATAAGTAGGTCTGACCCAGTATCTACTTCACAAGAAGGGAAATAAGGAGAAAACTTCAGTGACCAGCCCAAAGTTCACCCGGCAAGCCTTGAGGTGCAACCACAACTATTTCTAGGGGTGCCTGGCAGGTCCAGTGAACCTGGAGTGAATTTCTGAGCTTTTTGCACCCAATTCCACCACTGACCTGGGGCAAACGCCTTCACTTCTTGTGGCCTCCGCTTCAGATCTGTGCAATCAGAAGGGCAGAGAGAGCCCTGTACTTGAAAAAACACACGTGTTTTATTTATTTTTTATTGTTTGTTTATCAACAAGTAGGCTTATGTGCTGGCAGTCTGCAGTCCTAACCGCAAGCAGACCTCAGGCAGGCACGCCGGATGAGGCTGCCCTTGTGGGGGGCTTTCCCAGGGTTTTCCCATTTATTATTTACTGCAGAATTTCACAGGCTGCGTTGTACTTTCATAAAAAGCACAATGCTTTTGCTGAGTAAACTCCACGCAGAAACCTGATGCAAGGGGAAAAGAAACGCAAGCAACAATTGATAAAATTGTTTAAACTTATTGCATGGCTGAGGGAAAATAAAAAAAAAAATGTTGGTCTTTCAGGGATGCAGGTATCCGTTTGTGTCTTAGAAGGGGAGCACTTTGGGATGGACTTAGGGTTGCAGCAACACTCACAGCCCCTGTTGAATGGGGGGTTAAACTCCTGAATTATTTTTGCTAATAATGGCTGTGAAAATTGTCATCTTGCAAGGGCAATGAAATACGAAGGCTAACAGGGCCCCCAGCCCGCCTTCAGGACTATTTGCTAGCATTTTTATTGAGAACGAAGAATAAAAGCGAGGTCACAGCTTTGAGGGGCACAGAAGCGACTTCACCCTCTCCACCTCAGAGCCCTCAGGGGGCTCTGCGGAGACAGGGCTGCCTGCGAGAGGCCAGAAACCTCACAGCTGCGAGCCCCGGACACCCTTCCTCGCACTCCCACCGCTCTCCAGCACCCAGCCGGCTCTCTCAGCCGCATTTCAGCCCGAGGACCGCAGCCCTGGCGGGCTGGCAGCAGGGACCCCCATGCCCGAGCCCAGCACAAGATGGCGCCTGAGAGGGGGAGCGGCGAGCCCGCGCTGCCCGCCCCGCCGCCCCCCCACGTGACCGCGCCTCCCCCGCCCCCGGCGGGGCCCGAAGTCTCGCGAGAGCCGGCGGCGGCGGCGGCGCTGCGGTAGGAGGTCGGCGGAGAAGGACGGGGACGGAGCCGCCTCCCGCTCGCCCCCGGCCCCGACCAGGAGGAGGATGTCCCGCTCCGGGCCGCTCCCCGCCGCCTTCTCCCTGCTGCTGCTCACGGCCGCCCTGCTGCCGGCGCCCTCCGCCGCGCAGAACGGTGAGGGTGAAGGGCGGAGGGGGGGGCGCGTTGCTATGGGGCCGCCCGTTGCTATGGGGCTGCTGGTTGCTAAGGGGGAGGCTACGGCGGGGGACGAGGGTCAAAAGCGTACGGGAGGCGAAGCGGTGGGGGGGAGGGGGGGGCGCTGAGAGGCGTTTTGCGGGGCTCCAGCCCCGCCGGGAGGGGGGAGGAGGGAGCTGGGAGCCCCCCAACTCCTCGTCCCTTTCCCCCATGAGGTGAAAATTCCTCTTCATGAGGTGATCTGCGCCCGGGGGGCTGGAACATCGCCTCCCGCCCACCGAACCCGCATCTGCCGAGCTGCTCTCGCTGGTTTCTAATGCAATAAAGTCGTAGTTCCTTAGCAACTGGGAGGAAAAGGGGGAAAAAAAAAAAACCTTCTCTGTTCCTTATAGGATAGTCTGAGCTAAATCTAGCGCGGCATGCCTCCTCCCCGATGAGCTTGCAGCCAAGTGCATGGCAATTAGTGGTAGAGCGAAGCGGGGCCAAGAGGCTGGCCTAAATCGGCGCTCGGAGGAAGATCCCGCAGAGCTTAGAGAACCGTGCAGCTTACCGGGTGAGCTGCAGGCCGGAGGCAGCCGTAAGTCAGGCTCTGCGTGCTCTGGAGCTGCCTCGGTGCTGCCTCACTGCCGGCAGGCTTCTTGTGTAGGATTGTGGTGAGGCTAATGTAAGGGCAGGGAGCCTGGCTCGTGAGCTGGAGGTTTATTGTGCACTGGGGAATCTTACCCCGATGAAACCGTACCTCGGTAATACACCGACCCCCAGATGAGTTTGCGTTGTTCCGTCCTCCCCTCTTCATCCTTTCTGCTCTGCAGATTCTGTGCTGTCCTAGCTTCCTTCTGCTGAGGTGGGTTTTGCTTTGCAGCCTGGGGTCAGCCTCATTGACTGTTCACTCTAGGAAAAAAAAAGCACTGAGGCTTCAGCATATCTGACAAGTGGTGGTAGACATGCAGTTTTAAGAAATAATGGCCCAAAGACCCCAGATCAGAATGACTGCCTCAGTATATTTGGATTTTGCAGTCTGAAACCAGAACTGAGCTCCATGTCTGACTGTTAACCACCCAGGAGAAGCTTTGGCACCCACGCTGTGCGAATGAAGCCTGTGGGCTTTCTGCAATGTGGGGGCCTTTCCGAAGGAACCACCAAGGCTCTGGGCAAATTTTGCTGGTGTTCAGTGGGACCTGGGGGGACCTGGATCCCCAGAATACAGCAGGTTGGGCTGCCTTGTGGACGTAAAGGTTCTCTGCTGCAGAGATGCTGTGTGCTCCCTGAGGTAGCTGTGCTAATAAACATCATTTGGGCAGGGTTCACCTGCCCTCGTTGTGTTCCCCGTGGTGTTCAGCTAAAGTGAGGTGAGTGGTCTCCTGCCCTGTGAGCGAAGTGGGTCATGTGCCTGAAGCTGTTCTGTGCTGGTTTATGATCAAGGTGTGAAATGCTGACAGCTGGTTGTGGCATGAGGCGAGACTGCAGACCCCGGGTGTGTCCTGAAAGCTCCTTCATTTGTGTTTGCTTAACTGGGGTTGCCCTGGCAATCAAAGGGTGGGGGAGCATCAGTGCTGAGGTGGGAATTTCCACAGGTGAGTGAAAATCTTCTTGGCAAGGACTGGAGCACTTGAAAGCCAAGTGGAAGGTGGAGGTCCTTCTGCAAGAGGCTTATTGCTGCTGCTGAAGTTTTGACCCCTATTTGAATGCTGCCATAACAGAGGGAAACATGTAAAGCTTGCAGGTCAGGCCCTGCCACGGAGGAACCGATTTCTTTCTGCAAACAGTGGCCAACGAGATGCTTAATGAAACAATTATTTTCTGCTTTGTTGTGGGGGAAAGGTCCAGCTGTTCCCTGGGTTGTGTGCTCTCCTTGTAAGCCATTAGAAAAACTACGTGATTTGAGTGGACGTGTAAGTCTGTCAGGGGCAGCTCCTTGGAAAAAAACATCTGAATATCGACAGGGGTGTGCTGTGAAGTGTGTGGAGGATAGCCCCAGAGCTAGAGCCAAGAGCCTCGTTACCTGTAACTGGTCCGTAGCCATCGCTGTAGCGAGAGGTGATGCCAAGGGCTGTTCAACACGCTGTCTGGCTGAGTACGGGTCAAAAAAGGAACAGTGAGTGAGCTTATTGAGCTGCAGGACACACATGGTGTGTGGTGGAAACCGCTCCCGTGGCCCAAAAAATACACAGTGGAGTCCTGCCTGTTGGGAGCAGCCTCTTTGCTGCTGCTGACCAGGGATCGCTGCTGAACAGCCAGTGTTTTTTCCAGAATTAATGCAATTCAGCACATTTTTAATTACCGCTGCCTATAGATCTAAGCTTATGAAACTGGAAGCAGGTTTCTGGCATTTGTGTGGATTATTTTCAGAGCTCTTGCATAAATGCCTAAAGGTCACAGAAAAAGTCGTGTGTCGTAAAGGGAACTTTTCCTGGGGATTCCTCTGCAAAACGTGTCAGGTTCCTCGAGGCTGCGTTTCTGGTGCTGCCTGTCACTTGCACCCCAGGTGTGGTTTAATGAAGTGACAGAGCGGAGGCCTAGAAGAGATGAGGAGGAACAGCTGGAAAAAGTCAGTCTGTCGAGAAGGTCTGTGTAAACCTGTGCTTTCCAACTGGTATTTGCTGGAAAATCACTTGAAAACAGGCAGCTCCTCCTTATGGTAAGATGCTTGACTCGCCTCTGGTGAGGAATTCCGTGCCCTCTCTGGTTGCTGGCTTTTGACCTTTGCAATCTATTTGTTTCTCCAGCTGCTTGCTTAAAAATAAAGGCTTCAGGATATGAGAGCTTTCACCTTGGAGCCTTTAGTTTCAAAGAAGTGTGGCTGTATTTTTACCGGTGTCTAAAATAGATGCTCAGGCTGACCCTGTTAAATTTCCAGTCGACCCCTCCAGGTGAGCTGAATTGCTATTTTCCAGTTCTTCCTTTTAAGAGATCTACTCTGGTGGCAAAGCATGGTTAAAACAGACTTAATCGTGTCTTGTCTACAAGAGAAAATTCTTAAACAGCGCATCTTTAAAAGTGTGAGTGTTATTTCTGACTGCAGATTCTCATCCATTTTGCACTGACATGATTTTAATGGTCCCCAGATAAAACCAAGGAACGGTTTCGTACAGCGCTTACGGAGTGCAAGTGTGGGCTGAGCAGCGAGGAGAGTGTTCAGAGCTCTGTTCCCTTCCCCACCATCTCTATTCTCCTTCCTCCTACAACTCCCGCATAGGAAACTTAGATACAAGCAACGTGACTAATGTATACGCTTGAAAATTGCATCCAGTTCTAGCAGATCTCTGAAGAGTGAAGTGATGCCAGCTGCTGGTACCAACACTTCAACAAGGGCTTTAGTTGTGTCAAGGACTGGAGAGCCGGTGGAAGTACTCGAAATGATGCTGACTGTCCTCACACACAATGCTGCCCGAAGACTGCTGGTTGCATTGGTGAATGAGGTGCATTCTTTCCTTCACAATGAGCTGTTTCTTTAGCTCTAAGTACTACTTCAGAGGAGGCAATTGTAAGGACTTGCATTGTAAAGGACAATGCCAGCCTGTGATTCATCTGGTTGTAAAGCCCAGCCTTCAAACGAGTGCTGGAGGTGCTGCAGCTCCCATTGAGGAGCCTCTTAACACTGGAAGTTAGATAAACAGTTCCTGCTTATCCATTAGCTGGAAAGGTCTTCCATAAATCCACCCTAAACCCGCTTTCCTGACACTAGGCTTCTTATTCCCTAAACCTGTGCGGTTTAGAGAAGGGAGCAGGATATGCCCTTCTCACCAGCAATTACTTTCTGTACTTGTGGGGTCAATTGTCACGGTCATCCACCACAAGTTGTATTTTCCTGACTGTTCCCGGGGCTTTCCTGTGGGTTTTCTCCAGCCACGTGTCCTGCAGTGTGACACGTGGAACTGGCCATGGTTCCAGCTGGGAGCAGACCAAGGCTCGGCAGCGTGGAAGGATTGCTCGGTGCCTCTTGCAGATGGCACTACCTGTTTGCAGCAAGGGGCAAATGGGGACTTACAGCACGGTGGGATCCTTCCCGGAGGTCAGTCTGGTTGCGTGACTGCTGCTTCGTGCTCTTTGACTGCCTAGAACCCAGTAGTTCTTGGCTGTTCTTATTTAAATGGCACCATACCTGCTTCTGGTGCCTTCCTTTCTGTTGTCAGAAGTCCCATTTTGTCCTCTGGAACCCACTCCTACCACAGCTTGCTGTGGTTTGATCAGCTTACATGATGCTCTACCCATCACCTATCTTATTTATTCCATTTTCCATCTCCCTCTTCGCTGTATCACATTAAAAAGCACACACCTGATATGCAAAGCTGTGTCAGTGACATTTTATTTTTGGTTAGGAGGCTCTTGCAGGGGGCAGCTCCGTGGGGACCCGCCTGCGCTTGGGATGCTGCCCCTGGGTGTGAAGGTTTGGTGTCCGGTCCTGCACGCAGCCTAGCAGGTGCTTGAGGATGGCCGTTGTGTAGTCAGTGCAACTTAAAACAAGCTGCTTAGCTGCGTTTTGTAACGACCGTGGGGACTTGGCAAGGTTTTTTACCCTGTTAATGCTAGGATGTGAAACCTGACTGGTGTAAAGTTGGAGGGGGAGAGTCAAAGGACAACAGTCCTTGGCTGTTGTCAAAGCTCTGTATCAAAAAATAATATCCAGCTATTAAAGCCATGATAATTGTCTGAAACATCACTTATGTTCCTTCAAAAAATAACCACAAAATTTCCTTGATATGAAATAATTTTCACTCTACGTTAAACTTTTTCTTTGCTACCTTGTACCGCACCGTTTCTTTTGGCGTTGTGAGAGGGTCTAATTAGATCTAAATATAATTTCAGCCTGGATTGAATGTCTTGGGAGTATTTATCCCCTGGTAAGATAACTACTGTAGACTTTTAAAAATTCATGCCCTCTTGATGAGCTCGAAGCTTTTTTGGGTCATCTGTGTGGTTGAAGTCACCACTTAAGTGCTGACGCAAACTCATTCAAGCAAAAAGACAATAACTTTTGCAGCCGGGAAGGGTTCTTCATCACGTGTTGTCAGAAGCCAGAGATGTCTGCTATAATTAAGAATTAAACTTCTTGAGAGTGAGATTTTTATCTTTTTTTCACCCGTTCCTGTTTCCACATGGTGGAAAACGACACCGCAATGTCGGCCGCTGGAAGGTGTGGGGCTCTGATCCTGGGTAAATTCGATCCCAAATGGAGCTGCTGGGGAGCTGTGGGGTAGGACAGCCGTAGTCCTCATGGCTTTGATGTTGAAAAGGGGCAGGGCACTAAGGATTTTGTTCTGCAGCTGCTTGTGGAGGAGGCAGAAGCACCGTGTCTGTCCTTCAGTTTCTGAAGGTGTGTTTGGGACTTCAGTACATAGATGTAATCTCAGACCTGCCGCAGGAACACTGTGTTCATGTCAGCTGGGGTGGGTTTTGCTATCAGATGGGAAGCCTTCTTACATACCAAAAAAAGAAGGGGGTGTCTGAAAGATGAAATCTTCCAGCTGAGCAGGAACACTGTCCAGGGCAGCAGCGGGCTAACCACGTTTGCATGGTGAGCCTTTTTTATAGAAGAAAATTAAATCATGATGCCCTTTTCTGGTATGAATGAAGGGGGGAAAAGTCTTAGAGTGCTCTAATTCCTATAGGCTTCGTTTACAGTTCCTATTTTCAAATAGGGCGTTAAAGAATCTGTTAAGCCAAAGAGCTGCTTAGAGCAGCTGAGTGGTGTGGCTGCTGCCCCCGTTACCTGAATCACTGCTAGTTTGTGGTGGGTGGAGGGGCCACAGGGGCCCTCCCTAGAGCTTGTGTACCTTGGAAACCTCAAGTAAAAACATCTTCTAAGGTGAATATTGAAGGTGGGAGAAAAGGAGAGGAAGAGGACTGTTACGGATGTGAAAAGGGAAGATGTGGAAAGGTGCCGTCAGGCCAGAACTTCAAATAGGAGGAAGAGTCTTGGGGGAAAGGATTTAATTCTGGGAGGTCGGCAAAACTGACACAATATATTTGAAGCTAAAACCAGAGGGAATTGTATTTAAATGTCTAGAAAGGGAGCTCTACGATGATTTTTAGCAAAGCAGTAGGCTCCCAACAGGCGTTGTAGCAAACCAAAGGCAGACTGAAATAGTCCAGCGAAGGCATTCAGCAGGAGTTTGAAGGAACACATGCTTGGGTGTATTTTTAAAAAACCAAGCGGATGCCATAGTGACGGACTGCTGCGGGATTTTTTTGGCCTGGTTTATGTTAGGAGAGCTTCGTGGTGGTGAGCTGGAATAATCTGCCTTAGCAGGTTCGGATTGTAAGCGTGGAAGTGCTTCAGTTCCCGTCATACTCATTCAAAACTCGCAGCGAACTAAGTGATGCTCAGCTGGCTGCAGGTTGAAGCCCAGCTGCTCTGTTACTTTCAGCCGTGTTAAAATCACCCCAGTTTTGTGATGTTAAGCAGCTTTTGCCTTTGTGATGCCAAAAGTGGTGCTTAATGACTGACTTGAGTGGAAATGCTGGAGATAAGGACTGACATGAGGAAAATGTGAAATAAGCCTTACAGTCCAGACCCTAAAAGAGAAATGAAGATTGCCCTGGCCTTGTACTTCTCGTTGTTAATTCCTGCTTGAGGTGACCTAGCCTCTGTGTGCAAACAAATTACCTCCCAGGTAACTCAATATTGTTTCCTCCTCTCTCCGTTGTGTTAAGCATCCAAGGTCTCCAGCAGCTGACACTTCATACTACGACACTTTATACTTTCACTTTCTTTCTGATTTTGATGCAGGCAGCTTAATTTACTTGTGATAGGTTGCCTTAATGACTCCAGGCAACAAGCTGGGAGCTCAGAATTTGGAGATGCTGTCGTGTTCGGCGTTCGCCTACGGTAAAACAAGCTCTGCAGCAAGCTCCTTCCTTTTAACGACTGCCAGGCTGCATAACCTGGTTCAGCAGTTGGTTGCTGCTGAGGCTTACCACTTTGAAGAGAGGTGCCTCGGGGAAGCTTTTCTGAGTCCTGAAGCAGCTGAACATCTAGGGCTTGTGACTCAGAGCCGGTCTGTACATCTGTGTGTCTTCAGAAGTCTCCTGGATGGGCTCCTCTTTGCTACTTAGGTACAGTGGGAAGCCGGGACTTGCCTGGACTCCCCCCCAGCATCCTGCATCTTTGTGCTGGGGAACAAAAAAAAAGGTCTGACAAAGTGGGCAGAAGTGTTCCTGGCTGCTCTGCACGCATCCCAGCAGAACGGATTGCCGCTCCTGCTGTGCTGTGGTTTGCTGTAAAAAGCGGTGTGTTTGGTACTTGGTACTTTCTGTCATCTAGAAACCTACACTGCCAATCGTTCCTGTTTGGTTTGTTTTATCCTGGGTTCTTCACCAAGCTTCACCTCTCTTGTGTAGGCCTGGGGAAGCTCATTTGTCCCTGCTCTGACCCCAGGGTTTTCAGAATTACCCCAAAAAGTCTTATTTCACAAAACTTTTCTCCCTTCTACTGCATTTGGGTTTGTCTCATTTGCTGACTGGCCCCCATCATATGACGTTTTATAATGGGCTGGATTGCCCTCACCGTTGGATTCTGTCCCCAGCAGAAGCGCTGTCACCTCTAACTCCTGCACCTGAGGAGTTGTTTGAGTTTTACCTTGTTTGTGCCAATTGTTTTTTAATGCAAAGCAGCCGGGATGACACGAGTACCCGAGGGTGGGTGTTCTGTACTGAGCGCTTTTCTTCTTGTTGGCATGCATGGCAGTAGTGCAAACGGTTTCATCTCCCTCAAGGAGCACTCTCCTTCCTTCTGCATTTCCTTCTGTTGTGTTATCTGTGTTTAGATTGGGTGCACTGCAAATCTTGGTTGCTTTTTGGTAACTCTGGCAGGAGGAGCAGTGTGAAGTAAGGCAGCGTTCTCCTGAAGCGGGTGGGACAGTTCTTGTCTCTTCAGGGCACTGAACCTGATGTGAGATGAAGACTCTTGATTTGCTTTCAGGTGGATTTCACTTCCACTTTTACTGACGGGCGTTTCAGCGCCGTGCGGGAAGCGATGCAGTGCTCAACTTGCTCTCACGTAACAGAATGAGTTAGGTCCAAGCAAAGCTCACGGAGCTCCTATTTTTAGTGCTACCAGGATCAACGTGGTGACCTCCAGCTTGAGCCACATGGAGGAAGAAGAAAGGCATTTTTGGATCCCAGAAAGGGAACTTGGTGTGAGAAAGGAGCAGAAAAGACAGGACAGAGAGAACCAGCTCTTAAGCAGCTTTAAATACCATTCAAGGCAGGAATGGCAGAAGGGGATGAATGAAGTGCTGCTTAGTTCTTTTCCCTCCTACTTTCATCTTCTCAAATCCTGCTTTAAGTAGATCTGGAAGGGTGTGGGGCTTCCTAGCATTCAGTGAGTAAATGTCTGAGTTACAATGGCTCGTCAGTGGTCTACGTTCAGATTTTTCAGTGAAATCTCATTTTTTGTTGTCCCTTTATGCTTCATCTAGGCAGCAAATTAACAGGGCAGGGATTTATCCTGTTCCTTCCGCAGCACCAAGCAAATGCCTCATCTGGTGCTGCTGCTCCCCAGTTCTCTGACAAAAAGCAGGAGATTTGCAGTTCCCAAGGGGTTTTTCCAAATATGATGCTGTTGTCCTCTTTTGAACTGAATCAGAGCCTCTCGGAGATGGAAAATTACTAAATAAAGGTTTTTATTTATTTATTTATTTATTTTTGGGAAAATGTAAACTTGCCCTGAGATGGCTGTGAAAATGTCACCTCTGGTTTAGGAGATCCCTCAGCAGCAAACCCTGGAAGGCTGGCAGATGCCGACCACGTTTGCCTTGTTCTGACATTCTTCTCATAACTGCTGCAGTTGAGGGCCTGATGCAGGACAAATGCTGCGCCTGCTTCGGTCTGACCTCCAGTAAGGTATTTAAAAGATGTCTTTGTAAAATAACTGCACAGCTGAATGGGGTCTCCGGTTCAAGAGCTGTGAGACTACTTAACACAGCTATTGTGTAAGTACCACAGCTCTTTAGGAATGCTGTGAGAAAAACCAACGAAGAACCTCTTCACTCGAGCTCAGGGAGAGGATTCCAAAGAGAAACCAACAGAATTGTTTAGGTCACCGTTCACATATTCAACCACCCCAGAATCTCTAGAACGTGGTTAAATATTTTGAAATAAACCTGAGCTGAGTTTGGATCCTGTGTGCCTTGCGTAGGCTGCACTTGAGCTCCTTGGACAGCTCAGGCATGAGAGATCTTGCCCCTGCCTTCTGTGGGGTGCTCTTTTCTTTCGTCTCAGTGCTTTTATGGTGAAGTCTCCTTAAATCCTTGATTTCCCAGCTTCCAATTTTTATTCCCATCGAGGCATGTCTGCATAATGCATAGTGTCAGTGATGTGCTGTACTTCAGCTGTGTTCAAACAGAAGAGTTTTCCATTTAATGTTTAAGGACTTGCTGAACTGTTGCAGGGTTTCATTTCTTACATTTTTGCAGAAGCCTTCTAGCAGATACAGATGAAAACAAACAAAAACCTCTAATTAGTACAGGTAACAAATGTTACTCTGTAAATTTTTCCCTTATCCTGAACAAAGGACAGGTTTCTGTCGGTCTTTTATGTCAGCTCCCTTTATTCCTCCTGCTTCTAAGCTGGGAGACCAACTCTGGAAATCTCAGCAGCTCCAGAAGGGATCCTTTTATCCATGACTGACGTGTCTGGGGGTTAGTCACCTTCCTGCACATCCCCTGTGTGAGGCGTGGGGAGCAGCTCTCAGTAGCTGAGCGTGCTGCAAGGGAGCCTTTGGCTGCAGGAAGGTGATTTCTGCGGGGGGGATTAGGAGGCACGGCGTGGGGCATGGCCAGCGAGGCTCGCATTAACCTTGGCTCATACTCAACTTGAATTTCAGCTCCTAAATAGCGATGTTTGCCACTGCAGAGGAGCTGCCCTCAGAAGTTTATTCCTGTACTCATAATCTAAGCAGTGTCAGTAGGCCATGTGAGATCAAACCCCCGGTCCAAGGAAGGATCCGATCGGTGACGCAGCCCCGGTGCAGCTGCATCTGCTGGCATGAAGCAGTGGGAAGGGCAAAGCTATTTCTGCTGGCATGTCCCACATATGAGCCACGAGTGGTGGTAGGCAGCCTGGTAGAGCCGTCTGAGTTAGCAAAGCCTTGCTGTGGTCAGGGCCGTGTCAGTGGAGCAACAGGCCTGCCAAAACAGGGAGAAGCTGGAGAAGTGCCTTGGGGGGGAGAAAAAACCTTCAGAAATGCACCTTAGGGACAAGCTTCTTGAAATTTGCCAAGGAACATCAATTTGGCAAACAAATTGTGGCATCCCTGTTACTTTTTAATGCATTTCCTTCCTCATTCCCGTAACTAGAAGAGCATTCTGGTGTCCTGGAGGGCAGGCTGAGCGGGGAGATCGCAGCCTGACCGCTGCAGCTGCGCCGCCCTGAAGTTAGCAGCAGACAGAACTGCTCTCTGGCTATGGAGAGCGTGAGCTTTCAACTAAGTAAAGCATCCCTTCTCTAACCCCAGCTCCTGGAGCAGGGGCGGCATCTGGCACATTGTTCTGAGGCAGCTCTTCCTCTCTGAACTCTGCATTTCAAAACGTGTTGTTCCTTTTGCTGATAGCATTTCTTGGGCACGCAGTGGTAGTTGTTTTTTTCTGAATGGCTTGTTCTCAGCTCTGCCTCGGATTGTGTGACCTGTTACATAATCCAACAGTTCTGCAAAGGGCATTTCTTTAAAACAGTCGGAGCATTTTCTTCGTCGCAGATGAGACAGCAGCTCGCTTCTGCAGAATGTCTAAAAGGGGAAGAAATAGGTTTGCCATTCAGTATGTGCTTCTCTGCCAGAGAGAAATGCAATCACTCTCCTTTCAAATGCAGTTGTTGGATCAGGAAAGGTCAAAGCAAGACTGAAAGTACTTTAAACCTTCACCTTACTAATGGAATAGTCTGTGGACTTGAAATAACTGATGTGAACACGGCATGTTTTTGTCATCTGTACTAACATCTCACAGAGATTTCAGTATCTCTAGGATGCAGATATGGTTGTCTTAAAATATTTTTGAGAGCTTGAGCATGCAGGCTTCCGTTGCTGTGTTTGCGTGAACGCTGGACAAATTGAAATTGCTGTCTTCTTTGAGACTGCTGAAGCAGAGCCGTTGGGAGCTCCGCTTTTCTGTCTTGTGAAGCTGAGACCCTTCCCTTCCGCTCCTAGGGAGTGGGTTCCTGGTGGTTAACAAGTATTTTTGGCAATAGGAGCAATGCCATCGTGTTCCGGAGAAATTC
Organism: Oxyura jamaicensis; assembly: GCF_011077185.1. Classification (NCBI taxonomy): domain Eukaryota; kingdom Metazoa; phylum Chordata; class Aves; order Anseriformes; family Anatidae; genus Oxyura; species Oxyura jamaicensis. The sequence goes on from NC_048902.1 coordinate 9,525,786, forward strand.
TTGTACATTCCTCAGCTACAATAGAAGTATTTCTGTAGTGACCTAAAAAAAAGAGTTCATGCTATCAAAGACTGCCTTATTTTTCCCCTGCATGGATGATTGTAGGTCTTTTGTTCCTAACTTGTATCAGGGAGAGGCATAAATGGAAAAAACTGCAGAATAATGCCTTCCTCTGCAGAGGATGATGCAAGCCTAATCTTCGGAAAAACCCGTGAGAAACTAGTCCACAAATTCTCTCTGGAAGGAAATCTGCTGTGGTCAATCCTTCTTGATGTGTTCAGACCAGCTTCCTGACAGCGTGCGCCCTTCTGAGCAAACAGGAATTTAAATGCATGCAAAAGCAGCGCAGGCCACACAATTCCCGGGCTGTCAGGAGCTCTGGCTCAACATCCTGCTCCTGCACCGCCTTGGGAGAGAGGTGAATGCTTGCTCAGTAAACTTGCTTTCCTCTTACATGCCTGCCTCAATCCCTCATCGCTGCAGCACGCACAAGTCTCTTGCTTCTTGCAGCAGTCCTCGTGCAGAGCCCAGGGGGCTGTCGGTGGCCCTGGGGAGCGCTTAGCAGCCGGTGCAGCCTGCAGGAACCTGGTGATGGCAGAGCTCTTGGGGATTTTAAACTTCTGGTACTAAAAGTGGGTTGAATTCCGCTGGTGTTACCCTGAACTGAGGTGTGTGTCCTCAGTGACGCGGGGCTTGCCGTTTTCCTGGAATGGCTTCGTCACCCACCGTTGTTTAATTGCTGTTGTATAAGGTGCTGGTCTAGGCAAGCTGCCGAATGAAGCTAGCCAGAGGTGCTTTTCTTAATCATGCGGTTGAAATGCTGCCTAGCTACATAGGATTTGTTTAGGATTTGTCCGTTGTCTTCTGTGCCGCTCGCGGTGCACGCAGCTGCTCTGGAGACTGCTGAGAGCAGTTCCTGACTGTTGTCCTTTATTTTACCATTTTCTTGGAAATACAAAGAAATGTGCTTTCGAAGGCACTGAACAAATGGGTGAACTTGCTCTGGGTGCCGTTCCACAGGCAAGGTAACGTGTGCATCAGGCTGATACCTATTGTTTGTTTGGTGATCCTGGTGCTACAAGAAAACGAGAGGTTTTCTTTACTTCCTACAGAAGAGAAGGCTTTAATATCACGTCTGCAGTGGCTGTTAAAGTGTCTGCAGTCGTATACCCATCTCCAACCAGGATCTCCAAAGCGGAGAGAATTGCTCTAATAAATGAACTCACAGGGCAGCGACACTTGGAGCTTTCTAGATTACACTTGTTTGGTGCCTCTAAGCAATTGGGTTTAAAACACAAAGCAGGCTTCTCTCAGGACAAAGCTATAAAGCTATGAGCTGAAAGTAGAGCTTGTACTCGGCAGAAAATGGGCTGTGATGGGGACTTCTGAATGCACTTTAGGGACGTGGCTGTGTAAAAAATAGCATCTTTATCCTGCATGTCTGCTCGTGTGTCATCCCAGTCTGGTGTACGTGTAAGGCACCGCGTTCGTTATCAGCACTGCTGAGCCCTTGGCAGAAAAGTCGGGATGCGTAACGCAGATTCCTATAGCCAAGTCTGCAATTAAAATTTGACATCAAGGTTTGTTTCATATGTAAAGGGGGCTCTGCCAGGTTCCCCCCCCCCCCCCCCCACTTTTCCTGTAGCTAAGGGAAACATCCAGTTTCCCAGTCGTTTGTCAGTGCCGAGGTCAGTGTTCAGTTGGTTCTTCAGACCACACGCTCTTACACAGCACGAGAGAACTGGAGCAACTTTCTTTCCATCTGGAAAACTGGGAAAAAGATCCCCAGACTACCACGCTTCAAAGTGTGACTACAGGCAGGAGGCTGACATCACCATGGAGCCAGAACGATGTGGGAAAGATGCCTGGAGAAGGATTGATTTTGGAGGGAATATATTTAGGGTGAGGGTAGCTTCCAGAAACCGAGGGCGCACAGATGTGACTCCTGTATGTCAGCGTCATTTCTGTCCAGCGATGCTCCTATGAACCATGTTTTTCAGTGAATTATGGTTACTGCGGGTGTTTTTTGCCCAATAAAGTATTACTCACAGTCAGAGGTGTTTGTGGTGTGAAGTTGAGCATTGCTTGTTTATTCCAAGGAAGCTCTTAAATAAAAGCATCCACTGGGTGAATGTGTGGGGGAAGGTGAATGGGCTGCTCAAGGTCCTTGCCCTGACCTAAGTGGGTTTTGCCTCCTGGGAGAGGCCGTTGGAGCAGAGGACCTTCACAACTCCTCTCCAGGCTGCGCTCCCTGATTTATAACCTCGGAGCCGGTCAGCACCGAGCAGTTTCTCTCGGCTACGTGGGACGTATTCCCAGGATGGCCTCACGGCAGAGATGGCTCTGAACCATTTACTTAACGGCTCCCTGAATGTTGCTTCAGCAAGCAAATGGAATTAGTTTCTTCCTAAATCTTTTTTGCACATCAAACCGGGCAAGACTTTAGAACGCACAGAGAAGTGAGGAATGTTGGTCTGAATCCAGAAACGTAAATCCTCCTGTCTGTGGGCTTGGCCAAAGTAATCCTTAGGTTTTCCTCTCTGTGCAAGAAAGCCAGCGCTCCAGCGTGGGCTCATGCATTTTGCACGATGCTCTCTGGGTAGTGCTTTCCTCCATAGCAAGTCAGGACCTACCTTCACCTCTCTAAAGCTGCAAGATGAGCTGCTGCTTCATGCTTCTGCAGCTGGCTGAAGAACAGGGCAAAGCAGACCAAGAGAACTAGTGCCCAGCATCAAGTCACCCCATCAGCTAAGGTACCGAAATCCAAGAGACTCTAGCTGTAGGTCGCGCAATGTATGCTCTAAGGCAGCTGCTGAGTCATACTTGGGCTGCTGCAGAGAGCAGCAAGTGTGCTGGAAAAATTAAGCTCATCTCTTTCAGTGACGTGATGTAAAGCCCAGCCCATCTCTTATCAGAGAGCTGATTAAAAGCCACGGTCTCGAGTGATAAATGAATGGGAAAGCATTAAACCTGCTAGCTGATAGGTGAAAACAGGCAGGGTGTTTCAGTGCTTTCCATGGAATTGAAGTGTTTACAGCCTGCTGCTCCAGCTGGCGTTTTGGCTGTCACTCTTCTGGTACAGATTTAACTTAACTTCAAATCCTTTGTTTTAGTAAAGGTCAGAATTGGAAAGACACTCGGCGTTAATTAGGCTGCCTCTTTTCCTTCTACCTGAAATAAAAATGCAATACTTTGTCGAAGTGACTGTGGTCTTTTTCTCCCACTTGAAAAAAAAATAAAATATATTATCACATAATTAACACCTTCCAGTGAAGAAGAAGGTGTTAATTAGGCAAAGTCGCAGTTAAATAGCAGATAGTTGGGCCCAGGTGATGGGCGCAGTGGGAAGGTGGGGAGAGGAGGGTGGCTTCTGGTGTAGCTTTCTTTGATATCCTGATACAAGTTACAGGTGAGACTTGCCCAGTAAGAAAGGTGAAAATAGGCTAAATGGAGGGCAGGGCAAAGCTATATGAGGAGCACCTGAGAAGAGCTGAGATCTGGTATTTTAATTGTTTTGTTCCCCTTTCTGGAAGCCAAAATCCTGGTGTTCCCTGGTGCTGCAACAATGCTGGGAGCCCTGAGCCCTGGTGTCAGGAGCAGACTTCCTTGGAAGGAGACAATACCAACGCAGTGTTTCAGAAACATGTTTGTGTTTGCAGCTGGCTATATTGCGTTCTCCCCTCTTAAGTCCTCACAAATGCAGCTCTTCTTGTCGTTCCAGGACAGATGATGAGGAGACTTACCTAGCTCCTCTGCAGCGTATGCCGGTGGCTGTGAAGCTTTGCTTGTCTTTGCAGGTGCAGAGCCCGGGCTATTTGGGAAAGCTGCAAGAATGTTTTTTGGGGAAAAAGATATCAGTGTGTCTAATTCAGAGCAGCAATTAGGAAATGGGTCTGAAAAATTGAATAAGGATACACTGAAAGCTTCGACCCTACTGCCTATTCCTGGTGGGAGAGCCTCAATGTGAAGGGGGCAATGGTATTTGCTAGAGTGACATCTGTATCTCATCTGTCCGGGTTATTTCGAGTATAACTGCAGGCAGGGCTCCCAGCCAGTGTGCAGAAATGAAATGGCCAGACCTGTGCTAGAGGCCTGGGAGCTATGGAAGCTGTGAAATGTGGGCATGTGGCAGAGTAATAGGACAGACAGGAAACATCAGCCCTGCCTGTTTGCACGGAGGTTTGGATGGTGAAGGCAGACAATCTGCAGAGCACAGAGCCCTGAAGCAGTCTGTTCTAGTTGTGGTGTGGGCCTCCTGCTGAAATCGGGTGTGCTTTTTGCACTAGCTTTACAAATGCTTTCCTTGTTTCTGAGCTTTGAACCGCTTTGTTTCTTCTAAGCGGGATTCACCCCAAGATGAAGGCAGGAGGAGCATCATCTTGCCTGGCAGAGACGTGTACTGCTCTGTCCTGGTTGTAGAATCGCTTTGTTGCAGCTGTATTTCTTGTGGTTGGATGTGTTCTTAGAAGTAGTTGGTACTGCCTTTGTTCCAGCCACCTTTGTACGTTCTCGTGCCTGTGCCCTGCTCTGAACTCTGCGGCCTTCCTGTTCTCCTATCTTTGCGGACTTTGTTTTAAGACCATGTCTCCTTTGATGGACTTGCACTTCTTTCAGCTTTAATCTTAGGCCGGATACATGTTACATGCCTAGAGAAACTACCGTTTGTTCTGCATTAGTAGGGCTTTGTGCAGTACCTGCATTTCATTTAGTTCTGGCTGATTCTGTCTGTGCTGGGACAGGTTTACATTTCCTTAGCTAGCATTTAGCTGCATCTTCTTAAAGCCAAACCCTGGTTTTATTTTTAACGTCTTTCTTAGGACGTTTATTTAGGTTAGTATTCCTCCTGCGTTGCTTCTCCAGTGCCATTGGCGTTGAGTCTTTTGCAGCCTAGTGGGAAGTTTAGGATATTTAAAAGATATTGAAGTGTTTTTATTTAAATTGATAGCAGAGGCGGTTTTGCAACCGGAGGATGACTTCTGTCAGGTACCACCTTCGCTTTGTTTTTTTGACTGGTGGATCGCTGCCGATACGTCTTATGCTGATTGTTGGTCTCTGTCAAAGATCCTTTTCTGCACATTCATTCTAGCAGGTGAGGATGTTGAGAAGCTCTTTGGTCCCTGCGATACTGCTTAAAGCTGTTTGGGCATTGTCTTTTGAGTATTGTTGCGTTTGGGCTCCAGCCAAGGTAAAACACAAGCTCCTCTATGGGCTTCAGAAGCTGCTCAGAGTTGGTTCAATATTTCTCTGCTTCCAATATGTTTAAGTTTTAGCTTTATGCAGAACTCAGTGCTATGATGACACGACCACAGCAGCAAGCAGATGAGCCTTGCTGCTTCTCCCATACATCTTCCCTCCATAGGTAAGCTGTTGCCGCCTCTTTTCTGGCCCCTGTCAGCATGGGCAGTAGCTGTGGGTAGAAAGGCGCTGCTGCCACCCCAGCTGGGGGGGTACTGCTGGTGTGTAAAGCTGTGAGTCGGTTATTTGCCGTAGCTCGGCTTGGCCGCACTTGCTTTTGGCCTACAGGGATCTAAACAGAAGTGAAATGAATCAGAAAGGTGTCTTCCGTCGATGAATGAAAGTTAAGTCTGCTCAGGTGCGGTAAGGCTAAGCTTCTACACTTACTTAAACTCTTCATCTTCAGTGTTCTTCTCTATTCCTCTCCTGAACTCTACATCTGATCAGTGTTGAGCTTTTTCAGCTTTCTGGCTCTGGAAGTCCACTCTACGTGCTTCTTTTGTTGCATATGGACAATTCTGGCTGCCCTCTTGAGCAGCTCCAAGCTCTCCCCTGTTCCCAGTTCAAGCACGCCTGCCTGCCTTCCAAAATACCTTTTGCCTAACTCTGGATCTTAGCAATTCTTCGCCAAAGTACAGATTACCGTGTTCACATCTTCTCTGTGTGAAGAGCTGTGCCCTGGGTTTCATTCATCTTTGGCAGAATTGTGTGTTTAGGCATGAGTTTGTTTCTCTCCTAGAATCCATCACTTTCCTTACCTTTCTCTTCAAAATTGGTAGGGGAGAGTAAATCTGCAACAACCCAACTTCACTTTATAAGCAATTTAACAGCATTGCCACTGGCTCTTCATTTTGCCAGACAGATAACCACGATTTTTTTAACAAAAAAGTGTTGAAAACATAACAGCATGCTTGATTTGTTACCTCTGCTGGGCTATCACGCCTTGCTTTATTCACACTCTGAGTATCATGAATATCCTGTTAATGCCTTGCAGGAGTTTAAACAATAGGTTTTGTTGTTCTTTGATGCCTGATAGCAATCGGCATTAAATACATGAATAACCCCCAACACAATACCTTTTCTTTTAATGAGGAAAACTCCCTGTGTAACAGACCTACTTGTTGATGACTGTGAAGAACACACAGCTGTCATCTGAAACTATTGAAACTTGATAGGAATAGTTTCTTCTAAGCATTTAAAGGTGCTTATTTCTACCCTAGTGAATAAGGGATCACTGAAAACATGGGCTGTTCTCTACTTCCCGTGGGCCGATAGGACCTTAGGGCATGGATGCTGGCCCCAGCTCTGCTCTTCTGTCTGCTCACACTTGGGAGCTGAAGCTGGAAGTCATTCCTGCCACTGGTGCTTCCTGCAGTTTTGGGGAATTTCACAAAGCAGCTTTTCAGTTTTCAGCTGTGAGTAGTGTAATTGCTGTAACAGAGCCGTGGCCCTGCCGTGACCTGCCTGCGTTTTGATGTGCAGCTTTTTGTCTGATGCTCCTATTTCCAGGCTTGTGCAGAACACGATAATAACAAAGCAGCGAGTGCTGCGCTCCGGAGAAGACCAAGTAAGGAAACGGCTGGGCTCCGAAAGCCTCTTATGTAAGCAGTGAAATCTGCACAGTGTCATTTTCTGTTTGGTTTTGAACAATTATGGAAATCCCTGACAATTGCCAAAAAGCAGGAGGGCTTCAGCTTCCAGACTCCCGTTGTGTTACAGCAAGCGCTCGGTGTAATGGTTAGCTTTTTTTTGCCCCCTTTTTTAACGACTGCTTGGTATTGACAGGCTTCAGCTCTTTCTGTAGCTTCTGGCTGGATGTTTTAATCAGAAGTGGCCCTCTGGCAGATGTACAGTAGCTGGAAGCATTGCTTCAACTTACTGATGCTGTTTGATCTATTGCCTTTGCTGTTCCTGAACTACTGAAAATGCAAAACATTAACCCGAGACTCTTGTGCAGAGTTTTTAATAGCTCTGCCAGTCCTTTGTAATGCTAAGTCTTGATTAATCTGCACATGGAGGCTCTTCTACCACCTTCGTTCCCATTTGTTTCCTTCCAGAATTTTTATTGTAACCTGGAACACCCTGATAAAGAGCACTTTTATCTCCTGGTGGGGTGGGGGAAACCAACAAATCCAGTTTGTGTTTTTCTTTGCCATCATTATGGAGCTGTCTGTGCTGCTGACATGGTTTCTCAGATCCTGATAGTGTTGCACTGAAATTTATCGTAATCTGAGGCATTGTTTTTCAAGGGGATTTGAAACTGATGGAAGCCTGGGGTTTAAAACTTAAACCCGGAGAGTATTTACTAACGGGACCTTTTGATGCAGTTGTCCGGTTTAATCTCTTTCTATTATTTTTAGGCTTTGTGTACAAGTTACAAGAACTTAGCAGCTTAGCTAATGCAGAAGCAAATTCAAAACTGAAAGCCTTTGGCAGCTTGTCCTATCCAAATTGCTGATACTCCCTCCAATAAGAGGATTTACAGTCCTCCTTCATGCCTACAGCATAGCCCCAGCAGCAGTGCAGCTACTGGTGGTATGAAACAGACCCTCGCACCCCTTCGGCCCTGCCACAAGATGCCTTTGCTGCAGCAGTGGTTGCGTAGCGGCTAGGACAGCTGGCAGAGCTGGATGGGATCACATCCCCGGGGCTTTGGGTCGCTCAGGCTTTGACTTTGGTGATCCCTTTGGCTGCAGGGAGCTCGCCTCTGCTGCTGGTGGTAGCTGGGAGCCTGCAGGGTGGTGAGGCTGTCAGAGCAGCCTTCCTGAGCTGCTGTCATCTCAGCTCTGAGTGACATTTCCATGTTACAGTGGGCAAGCAGGGGGGGAAAAGCCTGTAATTTCAGGGAAGGAACCGCTGAGTGATGGCAAGAAGGTAGGCTGTGCCCTGTGCTATTGCCTTTTGCGTCCAGTGAGCCACGTTCAGCGGACGCTGGTCTCACTGTTGGGTTTCTGCCTCTTTGGAAATTCAAAGCCTTCCTCCTTCAGTGTCCCTTGAAACGGGGACAGTCTAGCAGAGCAGGATCATAACCCAGTCTCCTTTGTTAGCCGAAGCAGCAGTGTGAGAACAGTGTGAGCCTTGTTAGCCTCAAGAAACAACAGCGGTGCTCTTCGCATCGTTTGTGACTGCTGCTAATTAGGGCACAGCAGCTTTTCCTCTCTCCCTGCAGCAGTGGGTTATTTGCAGTAGTGTTTCTACCCAGCACAGAGCTCACCTGCCTTTAGTGCTGAGAGTCCTCACCAACGAGCTGATAACAGAAATGATTTCTGGGGTTAATCAGTCTGGTTTCTGAGCACTTGTTCTTGCAGCTATTGCAGTTGTTCTTCGGGCAGGGTTGTGCCATCGGGGGACAGTTCCTAAATACACATGCATCAGAAATTGTACCATCAAATTGTCTTCCAGTCCTCTTCCTGGAAATAAGCCGTGGTTTTGAGGGGGGAGGGATGAAGCGATCTCGTTTTGTGCGGCACTCCTGACTGCGCTGCGAAGCCCCGCTGCCCGGGCAGCACAGCAATCTGACGGGTTTTGCTGCCTAATCTGTCTGGCCAGCTGCATTGTAATCTTTGGGTTTTCGGGGGAGGCGGTGGGGGAGAGACCAGCCTTAAGGCAATGCAGTTTTTCGGTAGGGACCTTTGGAAGCAGCACTGAAGGACAGTTTAGTGTGCTTGCTCTTAATGCTGCTCAGAAGCTGGTAAGTATTGAAGGACTTCAGAGTAAGGATGTTTTGGGCTGACAGTCAACAGCATGGGGTCTTGTTTCCAAAGGCAAAAATTGTATGGTCTCTTGGGACAGACAGCACCAAAGGCACTTCCTAGCTAAGGGAAGCAGTCCTGCTGCCTATGTATGTGTTTGCCTTGGAAGGGTGGGAGGCATTCGCAGCTCCAGTGGTCTGTCTGCTTCAGGGAAGTGGGTCAGCAGTGTCCTGGGGACTTCCAGGCCTCACAAGCCCAAAATAGGGGGGAAAAAAGGTCAAAGCAGAGCTCACAGCCGCGAGCTTTGTAGGGCTTTTCCCTTTTTATTTCACTTCTTCCCCCACCCTGTAGACAAGTCGTACAAAACAAGACAACTCTTTAGAGAAAGACATCTGGCCACGAACACTTAATGCCCGTCAGCAGGAAGGCTGACCCAAAAGAAAGGTTTGACACCCACCAGCGTGCTCTACAGCTCGGAGTTGTCTCCTAGCTGGTTCATAGCGGCGTGCCCTGCAGCCCAGCTCTGCCCGAGCACAGCCCTGTAGGATCGAGCCCTTGTGCCACCCTGGGGCTGTGGGGACAAGCATTTCGTGCCACGAAGTCGTGCCTCCCACGATGCTGCTGGCGGGGAATGCTCTCCAGCTACCAACCTGCCAGTGCCCCATGGTGTGCTTCTGCTCCAAAAGTCATGTTAACAGCTGTTATTGTAGATGCTGATGTCTTATCTAACTGTTTTCTGCACCTCGTTGCTTTATTCTTTCTGAGATCTTTTGTTTTGTTGCTGGTCTGTCACTGCGTTTCTGCTGCCCCTCCCTCTAGCCGGGTTTGTCAAGTCGCCCATGTCAGAAACTAAACTCACGGGGGACGCCTTTGAACTGTACTGTGATGTGGTTGGGAACCCAACTCCAGAGATCCAGTGGTGGTACGCTGAAGTCAACCGGGCTGAGTCTTTCAAACAGCTGTGGGATGGCGCACGGAAGCGCCGTGTCACCATTAACACCGCCTACGGGGCGAACGGGGTGAGCGTGCTGAGAATAACCCGCCTCACCTTGGAAGACTCTGGGACTTACGAGTGCAGGGCCAGCAACGACCCCAGGAGGAATGACTTGAGGCAAAATCCCTCCATAACATGGATTCGAGCCCAGGCTACTATAAGCATCCTTCAGAGTGAGTTCGGCGCCCTGCCGTAGTGGTACCGTAGTATCTAGAGGCAGCCCAGTGCCCCTTGCCTCCCCCTACCCCGTCAGCCCCCTGCTGCCTTGTCCTGTTGTTTCGAACCCGACACCGTTCCCGTAGTGCTGATGTGTCTGCCACCCCTCTGTCTTCTCCTTAGGATCAATGGACCTGGGAGAAATCCCTGGGTTAGCTTTGTAGTTGTGTGTGGAAACCAGCCCCGCGTTGAGCTTGTGCCTCTCCCCTGCCCCCGTGGCTCTGTAGCAGGTTTCCAGCCACCCTAATGCTGGCTTCTCCAGGAGTGCCTTTACATTTGATTTGTGTTCTTCCCAGGTCTAACCGTTTTATTTTTTTCTTCTGTTCTCTTGGAATTTCCTCTGAATGCCTTCCTCACATGATTTTGGTTGCACATATGCTGCTGTGCAGATCCTTCCCTTTCGGTTATTACCTTTAATGTTCAGATTTTTCCGTGAAGTCGTGTTGCTTTTCCTTCCCGAACAGCAGCATGTTTCCTAAGGAGTTCTCTGCAGCGGCACTGAACTGATGCAGCTATTCTTAATCCAGCCTGTGAAAGGGCGGGGGGAACCCACCTCCTTCTCCAGTGCTGAAATAATAGCTTTAGCTAAATGACTTTCATCTGAGAATGCAACTTCTGGCAGCAGAAAAGCTTTCGAAAGCAGAGAAAATGGCTGAAACAATAGGGAACGAAAAGCAATTCTGGATCAACACTTGTCTGCATTCAGCTGACTTTTCAAGCCGGATCCAGATGAGTTTGGAAGTCTGTCATCAGAGCTGCTATGGCAGAACCCTATTTCATCTCGTGTAAGATGATGAACTGTCGTTTGCTAACGAGATAAAGCACATACATAACGAGTTATAGGCAGAGCGACTTAAATCTGCAATGTGAGCCTGCTGCATGGAGATACCGCAGAACTTGCTTGCTTGGTGAGTTCTCAGTGTCCTAAGGTGGCAAATAATTTCCAGCCCTGGGAAACGGAAACAGCTGTGCTGGAAAGATGGGCAGTGAACCCGGTGATGTGGATGTGCCTGGAAAATTGAAGTGGCTTTGGGTTGTTCAGCACAGACCTGCTCGGCTTGTAGTCCTGATGCTTGGTCCCTCCTTCACCTGTTGGTGTCCCAGAGGACTCATACCTGTGGATTGCTTGTATTACCTCCAATAGCAAAAGTAGTGTAATTTTAGGAAATAGTACAACCTTAAGGCAAAGCATAAAAACCTTGTCTCGCAGAAATCACATCTCCTGGAACTCCCCCTGACTCAGACCCTCCGTTTCTTTTGACCATGGTGAGTTCCTGGTGTCTTCTGGCCAGTTCTAGTGACCTACAGAGGCAGAAAAATCTTGTATGAAAAGCCAGTGACGGTGATCGCGTCATTCAGGAGTGAACTGCTGTGAAGATGTCTCCGTATGGGAAGTGGGCTTTTCCTCTCTCAGGCCATTGAAGCTCCCTGCTCTGGGGACTGAAGCTCAACCACTCATCTTCCTCCCCGGCTACTGTCACTCGTTGCATCTGGTGCTGCTAATTCTGGAGCCTGTGCCGTGACTTCATTGCTAAGTGCCTCGTGACCGGGCTGATTATTCCAGTTTTGTGTTTTATTCAAACTTATGTGTGGGAGAAAGCGTTGAACCAAATACTTCGATGCTTTTGCTCCGAAATGTTGGCTGTGTCAGGAGGTCTGACCTGTTGATGTTGGGAAACAGCTCTTGGACACCAAGCCCCTGCATGGCTGTGCTGGAAACGGAGAGGAGGGAAGAGCAGACTTCTGAGCGGGGGATGTGGGCCTCTGCCACTGCCCCAAATCTCTCGACGGCTGAATTGTGTGCAAACACAGTTTGTTTCTGAAGCTGGAGTCCTCTGTCTAAACAGCGCTGCCATTTCCAGCTGATGGTGGCTACGTTGCTGCTGGCCTCCTGTGTCGTCAGCATCGTGGAAAGGGAACACCAGCTGGATCCAAAGAGCAGAACCTCTCTCTTCCCACTGTCGTATCATTCACAGCTGGTGTCCAATACCAAAACAATGCAGAGAGCTCGAGTGCAACTTGATTTTTAGAAGTTAGCACCCAAGAACTACCTCTGGCTTCAATCTTGTTACTGGTTTGGATAACGAGTATCACTTATGGATGTCTGTATGTAAAAACCTGGTCCTACATGAAACAGACAGTGCAAGTGGTTTGTGAAAAGACTCGTGTCTTTCTCTTTCAGTAGGACATCCCTGTCTGGATGTTACTGTCCCAGTAGTACTCCACGTGCAATTTGTCTTGTAGAACTAAATCAGCCTGGAATTGCCTCACTGCATTTAATTATTACGAACTAAAGTAACGTAGGTGCAGGGAAAAGAAGTAAATGAGGCTGCAGTCGTCTCCAGCCACATCACAAACTTGAAGAGGTTGCAAGTCAGACACACAAGGCCCCAGCAAAGCAGGCCTGAGACAGCTGCAAATATTTTTGGACACAGTAGGTTAGCAGGGACTAAAAACTTGGAGGACATTGCTTTCATAATCAAAGCAAAACATGTAAAACAAACCCCAGCGTGAGCAGTGAATTCTAGCAAAAGTTTTTTTCCCTCTATATCAATATTCAAACGCTGAGTTACTATTTCAAACGTTCCTAAGAACCTCTCCAAAGCCCTGGTAGCGGCTTTCTAAGAAGGCACTCACGCTTTTTGTTGGCCATGGAGAAAGGAATCAAACAATTTTGTACCCTGTAGGACCCAAACAGCTCTTTGCACAGATAAAATTCCCAGCAGGGCTGTCACGAGGCAGAAATGCAGTTGATAATGGTGAGGTATCTATGAGAAGCATCGGGGAAAAAAAAAAAGCTATTTTTACAGTACCTGTGAGTTTTTCTGCAGTTAAATGATAGTCCTTGTTTCAAATAGCTGTGAAAAGAAGTTCTGTAGCCTGCCCGCTGAGGAAAGGAGAAAAGGATACACAAGAGTCACAGAGGGCTGTGTTCAGTTATTAGTAGGTAGATATTTTACCTCCCTGCCTCTCTGGGCAATAATCTAAGTACGGTAGTATTGGAGAAATGAATGTTTCATGCGATGAAATGAAGCGTTTTTGACAGTACTGTATTTTCCACTTCTCATTCTGTTTAATTTGTTTTCCAAGTGCTTTGCAGATGAATATCCAGAAGACTGCATGCGTATGACTAAATTTGCATTCCAGATAACATTATGACAAGGCATAAAAAAAACCTTACAGGATTAAAAATCCTTTGCTGACTTGCAAAAATCACCGCGCCCTTCGTTACTGACCAATTTCCTCACCCGCTTGCACTTTGCTGCTGACCCAAATGCAGAGGAGGGGGCTCCTGTGTTCAGAGAGGCTGGCGCTGGAGCAGTGTGGCTGCTGAAACGAGCAGAGGCGAGAGCTGCAGCTTTGGAATTCATTTTGCCCTTTAAAGTAAGGAAATAAATAAAGTCAGAGGGCGCATTTACTGCTAGAGCAGTGGCCTTTAGTACCAGCTCAAGCTGTACTCCATGCAAAATTAAGTTTTTTTTCAGAAGTCTAATGGCAAGAATTCTTAAATTTCCTGTAAGATCTGTCATCCTCTGCTAAGTCTTGTTCTTAACAGAATACCTAAAACCAGCTATGATCCCTGAGATCTTCAACTGAAAAGGGTTTTTGCCAAGTTTAGTAGGAACTGTCTCCGGCCATCGTAAAAAAAAGTCATCCCCCTTATTTGTTAGGGAGTAATTGCCCAATTTGAAGAAAAAAGGCCAGTGTCCTAGTATGAGGCTGATCACTTTGGAAATACTTTCCCCTAAATCACGTCAGTGTGGCGGTGCCAGGTAAGACTGCCATGAGAAACAGCCCGCTTTCAGTCCTAGCGCAGCCAGCGAAGTATCCACCTCCTTTGGTCTGTTTAGGTCACGAGGCTCACGTATTTTTTTCCTTCATAACTGTTCATGGTTCAGGTTACTTTAGAAACCTGACTCATTTTAACACGGTGTATATTCCTATTTTTTTATTTTAAGCATTAAGGACAGCTTTCAGCCATCCTTCATCAGCCTTGTGCCTTACAGCGGGGTTTGCTCTAATTCCAGGTACCGATGAAATTGCACTGCACCTCTCGTAAGCTGTGTCAAATGGAACTTTGCTCACTTGCTCTGTAGGGTTTTGTGCCAGCAAAGCAATGTTCCTGTCTTGCCTGGAAGAATATCCTGTCTTCACCTGGCCATCTTAGGTAGACCTTAGTCTCTCTGGACTTGCCCCTGCAAACATTACTCAGAAGACTGACTTTGAGGGCTATTCTGCACAGAAAATGGGTTTGTTCCAAACCTCAGAGTAGGTAGGGGGAACAAGTAATAGCCAGACAGAAGTTGCTGATTTCTTATGTATAGTCTTAGGACAAAGATTTATCAATTTTTTAAATCCATTTTATGTTCAGCCACATGTAGAAATGATTAGCCATGTTGCACTGACATCTGTAGCAATGTTAAACTTAAAAATCTAAAATAACTAATTCTCTTTTTCCCACACAGGGGAGCTGATCCGTAAGGTGTTGCCTTCGCTAGTAGTCAGTTGTCTTACTGTGACTTTCTTGATGTCTCCCAAATCAGTGCAGTGACATTCCTTGTGTAGTCTCTTTTTCCCCTTCCCTGTTGCCCTTTGCATTTTAGACTAGCGTGGCACATTTGCCAGCAAAGACGTGTTGCTATTTAATGTGTCCCTTTATTTCCAGAGCCGAGGATCAATGCCAGCGAGGATGTAACCATCCATCTGTACGGCCCGGCCGTCACATTGCAGTGCAACCTCACCACGAGTCCCAGCCCCCTTTCTGCCAGCTACTGGGTGAAGAATGGAGAAGAGATCCCTGGCACTAGAAAACCTTCAAACACTACAGAATACAAGTAAGTCTCTTCAGGGAAAAATCTCCACCTTACACCGGAGAATGGCAGAATTGGCAAACCTGCAGCTGCAGTAGTTAGCAAGCTGCTGGGACTCCAGGGTCCCTGGCTCAGCATCACCATGGTCAGACAAATTGTGGGAATTGATCCACGTTAGAGGCTTTACGAAAAGGATGCCTGTGAAACAGAGGAACAATTGGTGGCGATTGTCTACAGCTATCCTGCCTGGTTCATAAACACATAGCATCAACAGAAACATACTGTGAACTTCTCTTGGTGAAGTTGCCCATAATTTCACTCTGAACTCCTTCGGTTTTTCTCTGGACTACGTGTGATGTGTGGCATAGGTGTGCAGAGACCAAGCCTAGCTTTCATTTTTCCCCCTCTGAGTATATTCTGCTCTATCCTGTTGATGTCTACATAAGGGTGAATTTGCAGCTGTGCATTTTTATCATGCAGGGAAACACAGCACATAAAGCACTGCTGCAATCGGCTGTGTTAATCATTTTCTGGCCCTAGGAGATAAAGGACCGCTCTCTGAGAGTTGTCTGAGCAGTACTATGAAATGGTACCAGGTCTTCATTAAACCAGTGCAGCTGAATCGCTTGTGCTTCTTATGTGTCAGTACATCCACATTTTCAGCCTTAATCTGTTCCACATGTGCATGCGCTGACTTTGCTTCTCATCTAAGGGTGTGGAGGAGAGCAGAACGTGTGTAGCCACCTCTTTTGTGTCTCTGTCGCTTGTATCGAGCAGAAATCCTTTGGGGCTTTCAGTATTCCTGCAATGGGGCTGGCTAGCCACAGAGCTGATGAGAGCACACAGAACGTGCTCAGTAATGCCAGCAGAGTTGTATTCTGGGTGTGGCTTCCTTGCCTTTTTTCCCCCATTTCATTTCCTTCTCTTAGGAGGTAGCATAGATAGCAAATAGAGCCTTCTGTTCAGTCTTAAGCTAGAATGAAAAGTGCTCGAATATTTTAAGCACTTGTGTGGTGGCATCTTACTCTTTGGAGATGTGAGACCAATTCTGCCCCTCCTGCTTAGCTGTATCACTAGAAGAAGGTCCTTATGTCTAGGCAAGGCCTGTTAAATTAGAGCACACCTGGTTTACTGTGCCTTGCCTCTACTCTAAAGGAGGGAAACCTGCCTATACACTCACCTGGCTTTTCTGTCTCCACGAGAATTCTGCAGGCTTGTTAACCGTGCTAGTGTTGCTTGCTGGCACAGGATTAAGAAATATTTCAGGTTTTCAGTGCCTTAGCAAAGTGCTTGTTCACCCATGGAAGAAACCTGTCCCCTCATCTGCATTCATAGTTTGGAGGAGAAGAGTGGTGACTTCTTTCCATGTTCTTCATCAATTGATTCAGAGTTCAGTAACAGTTCTGGCCATGAAAAGCTGGGCTTCTCCTAAAACCAGGGGGCAGAGAGAAGTTGTTGGCTAAGCTCTTGTCTGTCTTTGCAGCTTTGAAGCTCTATCAGTTTACAATAGTTATATCGATTTATGGCAATACAACTCTACTAGAGGCTGCCATACTGTCACACTTTAAAAAGAAGTCTGTAGAACTGGAAAAATGTCTTTCTTTTCTTCCACTTCTTAAGCATTGATTTAAAAAAAAAAAAAAAAAAAAAAAAAGGCAGCCAGAGTATGCTTGCTTAAATATTAAGGCCCTTAAGAGAATCACAGAAAGACAGAGTTTTACAACAGCTCAGTAATGGAAATATCTGGAGTTTTACAACAGCTTAGTAATGGAAATACCTGGGTGGGGTTTGTGCTGTGCAGCTGGGCAAGGAGTGCATGTTTCCACCCTTTGTCAGCGGGCACTCGTGTTCCGAGTTAACGTGCTCCTGCTCTGCCTGGCTGCGGTTTAAAAGCCAGGTACAGCTTTGATGTTTGGTAATGGTCAATGATTGTTCTTTGTCATTGAGATAATCTTTAATTTTAACTCAGATCTAACGATAACACCCCTGTTTCAGAAAGACAGTAACTTCATAACTAAGTTTAGACTTTCACCACTTTCACCAGTGACTGGAAAGTAAGTCCCGCAAACTGAGCGAAGACTTGGGTCCAATTGCACTGTCAAAGGGAGTGGCTTTTTCCATGTGCCTAAGAAGTTTCCATTGAAATTAAATTCTTTCATTACTATGCTCTTCTGTAGGGTTCCTGTTATCCACTTAATGTGCTTAAAGATATATATATATATATATATATTATTTTTTTTTAAAAAAAATGCCTTTCAGTAAAGGGGAGCAATGGGGAATATTGAACAAGATTTTATTTATGCTGTATGGAGATGTAAACTGTGTCACATCATACATGTTTCCCTACTCTAAGATGTCTTTTGTAGATAACTATATGAAGAACATACACCTAGAGCTTTTAACTAATTTGTTTCCCAAGGCTTTTCAAAGGGCAGCAAAAGCTGGTGGACTTGAAGTTAGCACCATCTCCAAAGAAAATTCTTCTGGATTTTTTTTTCCCCTTTGCATTTGTTGCAGCTTCAATTTTCTTCTGGTCGGTTTGCATCTGTTTTTCCCACTGCTAGCTCTTATTGAGTTAGTCTTTGCTAATTTCCTAAATGGCAGCAGATTCCTGCGTGGTGCCTTCCTTCGTGAGCTGCCCAGCTTTTACAGATTTTCTGTCTCATCTGACTGAGGAACGCTGTTAGTGGAGCAGTCTCATATCTGCTGTTACAAAAGAAAACAGTTTGAGATGACAGCATTTAGTCATGATTGGGTCTCTAATTTATCACTTATCATTTATCACCAGTTGGGTGTGCAACGATTCTTTTCAATGTAGGTAGTACATATCATGTCCCATTGAGAGAGAGAGGTGATTTATTAGCTGCCTAATTTTCCATATAAGCTGGAGTGCATAATTAACAGTTGTGAGGGGCCTTCTTTGCTCTTAAACTAAAGGCAGCTTCTCCATAAACTAAAGGCAGCTTCTCCAACTCGGTACTGACTAGAGCTCACCCTTTTTCTGGGCAAACATTTATTTCAAGTAGATGCATCTGTACAACCCCTTGAATTAACTGAATTTCACAGCTATTATTTGTTAAAGGATTAAAGTAAGCGGGGGGGGAAAACTTCCTGGCCTGCTCGTTTTTGAATGCTAACACAATACCTAACATGGCTCATCTGTTCTCTCCCTCTCTGCAGGATTTTGAAGCCCAGAGCAGAAGAGTCAGGGGAATACCTGTGTGTGTTTGTGTTTTCAAACTCTCCTGTAGCCAACGCCACTATAGAAGTGAGAGGTACTCTTTTTGTTTTGTTTCCTCCCCCCTAAAAGTGAAGTGTTCTCGCTACCTCTGCCATCTCATTCGGTGTCGGTGCAAGAAGGCAAACTCAGGAGGCCTTTCCTCATGAAATCAAGCCTGTTAGCCAATCTTTAGTTATAATTTCAGAGGAAGTCTTGCAGAAAATCCCCGGGGTAAGATCTCACAGATATGGGAATGTGAATATTGGAGTTGTGGTCCTCACGGAGGGCACTAAAACACCTTTCTAGCATATTTGTCTGCACTGCTACGATGAGCACGCCTGCCCAAGCAGAATAAATAGATTGCTGCAGAACATGTTTAAGACAACTGGGGCTCCCTCCCCGTTTCAGCCTAACAGTAAATGAAGCCTTCTGAATGTATTGAATGTATTTTGAATTCCTGTTTCTGAATGGGGAAAAGTGAAGAGCCAGCATCTCACACGTGACAGCTTGGAACTGGTGTTCTTGTACTTTGTCTGCAGAGACTAGTCCAACTGCTGGGAAAGCCTGGGTGCCAGTTTGGACAGATGCCCTGTACCAGACTGGGGATTTTCTGCTTTCATGCGTGTTTTTTTTCCCTGTCTTGTGAATATTGATACTCCTAGGGTCATAAAGATGTCAGAAAATTATGGCTAGAAGCTGCAGAATGTGAAAGTAGCCTGAAAAAATCTTGTGCTGCAGCAAATGTGCTCTTTGCACTGAGCTTTACTGTAGTTGATGCTCTTTTGTTCAATGTTTTAGACATTAAAAGAGGTAGCATAGAGATACTGGTGTTCTATCCAGTGTTAAATGGCTGTTCAATTTGTCTGTTGAATAACCGTGGAAATGACTGGCCAGCATGAGGATGTGGTCACTGCTGTGCAGTAGTTTTCCCCTAATGCTCTATGGTTTGATGCATTATGGCAGCCTTGTTAGTCAAAGACAGATGAGGTCAAGCAAAAACTTGATTAAAAATTCTTGCAGCCAGCCTGTGTGTGTCTGGGGTTGTACTAATATGCTTGTTTTATGGTGTACTGTAAATTAGTTCGGAATCTAAATGAGCGTTACTTATCATCTTCATCACATCCCCAGCTTAGACAGAGCTTCCTCTGCTGCTGTGGGAACAGCAGTGAGTGGGAAGGAGGGTGCTTCTCTATTTCTTAGCATCCCTGCGCTGGTGATGCAGCCTGTCCTCATCTATATTGTGATCACTGCTGTTTAAATTAGGCACCACGGATCTGCAGCAGAAGCTGAAACCTTTTTCCTGGAGACTCCTGGTGCCTTTTTGAATGCTGCATGGTCAGGTTCCCAAATCCAAAGCAAGTGAGAGTAGTTCAGCAGTCTGTGAGAAATGACAAATTATTCTGAACATCATCTTTCCTCATGAGCAAATAATCTTTTGAACTGTACAAAGAGTTTCTTTGCTTATTCATAAGTCAATATTTCCCTTCATGATCCAATG
Source organism: Oxyura jamaicensis (assembly GCF_011077185.1). Lineage (NCBI taxonomy): Eukaryota > Metazoa > Chordata > Aves > Anseriformes > Anatidae > Oxyura > Oxyura jamaicensis. Next base: position 9,545,452 of record NC_048902.1, read on the forward strand.
ATGCACCAAGAAAAGCTTGCTGATTTCCCGTCTTGATTTTAAGCGTGTTTTTTTTTGATGATCATGCATATAATAATATTTTGAGACACATCCAGCATTTAACCAGCTCTGGTGCAGAAGCTACGTCTGTAAAGAAAAAGGAAATGTAAAACACATGCTCACATGAAAGCACCCCAAGCTCCTGTTGGCCTAGTGAAGTGCCTGAAGTGGGCTGCTATTGATTGGAAATCTGATGGCAGCTCTAAAAATAATTACTGCCGTGCTTAAATCAACTGGAATCCGAACTCCGGTTGTACTTCTGGTGAGATGGTCTTCTGGGTGTTCAACTTACAGTTGTGTTTTTTTCTTGGTTCTGGGGAAATTCTTGCATTCTGCTCTTACACTGTAATTGCTGAATCCTTCAATATCTTAATTAAGATCTTCGTCCTTTCTGCCTTCTCCAGGCTGCTTTCAGGGGTGACAAATTGCTTCCAGAGGCAGGAAATATAGCTCTGATAATGGATTGAATGAGACCTTTTCCAGCTTTGTGTAATCTGTCAAAAGACCTTTTGGAGACATTTGGCTTAAGGCGTCTCTGCTGCCCAGTGGCAGGCGGGGGCGCCAGGCAAGGTTCGCAGGGAGCTTTGCACGGGGAGGGAGGATTTCAAGCTGCGGGAAGAAATGCCAATATATCTGATTGAACTATTGGCAGAAAGGGCAGAGGGAGAATAATAAGTCATCCTACCAGCCCCTTTGCACAGATAATTTATGTATGGATACAGATGAGCAATCATCAGTTGAAAGGTAACGAACACTGCTCCTGGAGGCATCGCACCTGCAGCTTGCTCTGCAGCCGTAACGCAAGGACTGGGTAACCCTGTTCTCTGGCTCCTTGCAGCATCCCAGGAGTGGCTGACTGAATTCCTCCTCGACAGAGCAGTATTGAGGTCTGTGTGCACAGAGGAGTGTTGTCTGAAGTGGCGGTACCTTCCCAAGTCTTCTGCAAAGCACGCTGGAAAGTGGAATACACGGACACTTTTAAACTGAAAACGTGCTTTCCTGCCCAACCCCTGTTGCAGAGAGATTTGTGTAGCAATAAATTGGGGCTGCACTTAAAGCACAAGTGAACTTTGTGTGCAGTCTCCCTGCAGTCCTACTGCTATACATAAATTCATTCTGATCAGGGTGCGTGTTTAAGTTACAGCTCCTGGAAGAGCCATACCGCTAAACTTATACAGCATCACATATTTTCTGGGATGTAAATGTCTCTGAATACTATCCACGCCAGCCGCATAGAAAATACAGGCTTTTTTTTTTTCCATTTTGCAGAGGAGGGCATTCTCTGTGATTCTTGCAGGTTGGTGTAAATATTCTACACATGCTGCTAAAGCAATTCTAGTGCTCAAATCAAACTGATTTTGGTACAGCTTGATGCGTGGAGATGTTCCCTCGTTAATCGAGGCATGTGTAATGCATCAGTGATGCATGAATCTTGTTTGGCCACGCAGAAGCTGCAATTTAACGCTTACCTGCATATGTGGCCCATCAGAGTACTTGTGGACGAGCAGAGGTACTCAGATGTATTCATTTAATTGCTGATTGTAATTGCATTGCAGTTTTTTAACTGCTGATGCATGGAGAAAAGATGGCTCTGAATATAAAAGTGCTTGTGGACCAAAATAGTGACTTTCTGACAACTTGAGAACAACTCTACCAAATGCCTTGCAGCAGATGTAATCCAGGATACACCAGTGCCATTTGCCTTTTATGTAATGCTGTCTATTTTCTTCCCCAATCTCTACAAGGGCTGTGTAGGAAGATAAAAATGCAGAAACATGAGCGCTGCTGTTAGAACTGCTAGATGTGCTTGCATATTTAAAGCAGCTGTTCTTGGAAAAGAAATTACTGGGGCAGCACTTGTATAAAAGCAATTGAATTAAAATACTGGGTTTTAATGTCAGTCTCTGGGACTTCCCAGGAATGGACCAAGACTGGCTTCACTCGTACAGGCAGCTTTTGGGTGAAGCATCTGATGGAAACTTTCTTGCTCAAATTATCTCAGAGCTGGTTGAGGCATTGTGTGAGAGCTGCTGAAAGCCTGAAACAACAGCCTTTGGCCAGTGTTGATTTTTGGAAAGATTCCTCCATGAAGCAGGGGTCTTCCCCCTCCCCCCCCCAAGCCTCCTGAACCTGCTGGCTGAGAGCTCTGCAGGTAACGAGCTCGTGTTGTGTGGTGCGTTCGTTATCAGCAGGGGCCGTGATGACGATCCTGCCAAGATGCAGCGTGCTGTCTTGCTCCGTTTCTGGATGTAGGCTTTCTAATTGCCCTGTCTCCATGCAGCAGAAGTGCCCGCCATGCTTTTGTTGTGGTGGTGTGATGCTGGAGCTCTGCAGGCTTGAAGATCATTAAATGAAAGAGATGCAGCTCTCTGAAGAATTCTCTGCAATCTTTCTGCTGGTAGCAAGAGCTTGGGAGAAGGAGGCTGAAACAAGTTTGTCTCTTCGTCTTGTACAAACCATCATCTGCTGCAGAACAGCAGCGAGAACCAGCTGGGGAAGAACGTGCTTCCAGTTCCCTCTGTGTGCCCAGAAACTGTGCAAGCCCCAGGAAAGGTCATTATGTAGATTGGGTGACCGATGGACGGCATCTGATCTTCCTGCCTTGCCTTCCCATCCCAGGCTCCTTTCTTGCCACGCGCCTTGCTGTGCACCGGGTAGAACTTTTCATTTCCTCGTCCTCTCTAGCATCATGACACCAAGGGGAGACTTACGTTTTCTCTTCATTCCTTGTTTCTTCTGCACCTTCCTCTTCAGTCACCTGCAATTAGTCGATTTCCCAATAGCAAGTGCTCAGAGCGCTGCCTCTGTGAGAGCATACAGCTTCTGCAAAAGGCTTCTTGTACCCACGAACTGCAGCCGAGCCACAGGCGCTGGTTTCATGGATGATACCTGCACCCAGAACGTGGCTCTTCAGCAGCCTTGGCAGAGCTTGGTTCTTTGATTCCTGACTGTCTTAGGAAACCTCTGCAGCAGTTTCACGATGCCGTACCAGAAGTGAATTAAGGAATCCAGCGTTCTCTCAGCACAGCTGCATATTAAAGTGGTCCTGAACACCGGAAGGGCGATGCATGTCACGTTCTCCATCTCTGCAGTGCCTTTGGTGTCCTTGCTCTCTACCCAGGCTATCAAGGTAGATGTGGATGAGAATTGTAATGCAGAAAAACAAAACTTCAGAGACCTTCTACTAGGTCACCCATAAGACGTAATAGGTTTTACATACAAGAATATTTTTAGGTGCCTTTGCACCTAAGCACCTTGCTTTAATTTTGTCTCTTAATAGGAAAACTTGGCGGGTTCTGTTAACTGGGACATTGATCGGGAACTGACAGGCGTATTGGGGGCCCCCCCCCCCCCCCCCCATTTTAGTAATGCTAGTAAAATATCTTGAAAATACTTGGAAATGAGGGACTGAATCCCTCCTTTGTACAAAGAGGAGGGCACTGCATGCCCTGTAACAGAGAAACCAAAGAGCACTCTTGCCAAGGCTGTGCTGAAGCGTACACATTCTGAAAGTTGCTCTTGAGTGCAGTTTGTGCCTGTTGTGTACACGCGGTTTGAAGGCACAATGTGTGCTTTGGCACAAAACCCCTTTCTATTGTGATGCATATTAAATCAACCGAAAGAGTGATGCTTATAAGATTACTCGTGTTAAGAATGACTAAACCTGTATTTATTTTGTTACATACTTCTAAGTATCAATTAACTTAAACTAGCCCTGCCTTTTTTTGCTCTTCTGTCTGCTGTTTCAAACAGGTCTTTAGATGTTCGGTATGGTTTTTCCTGCTTCATGAAGTAAGAATAAAAATCCTTGCTTGCTTTTATCAGGAGCATTAGCTTGGTTCCACTGCTGTGGGACCTGGTACAGTGTGTTGGGCCCACATCTCCGCAGCGAGCTGTGGCTGAGCAGCGACGTGGGTTCTGCTGAGCACTGCTGTGTGAAAGCCGAGGTGAAATCTAAATCCTTAGGAATAAAACCTGCTTCATTCTGTGCTTTATATGTTACTGGCACAGGAGCAGAATGGTGTAAGAAAAACCTTGACTAGAAAAGCTTTGCAGGAAAATGTTGCTCTGTTGCTAAATCTGTGATTGAGGTCAGCTGCGGTGATATTTTAAATGCAGCTTGTACAGCAGAAGGCAATTAGCCAAACATTCTGATAGAAAAAGTACTGGAAATGTCTCAGCCGTAGCTTGAAACTGGCTAGCATCAGATGCCCTGAAATATTAATATTCCCTGTAATGCTCCCCTCAGACTGTGTACAAAAATAGTCCCAGCCCTCGGAGAGCTGGAAATGGCTGCTGCATAACCGTGCCCAGCAAGGAACACGCAGAGCGTGCTCGTGTCACTTACGCTCTCATTGGGATAACCTGGCAAAGATGTCCTCTACTTCAATATAATTATCTCTGGCTGCAGGAGAACGCTAGGTCACCCTGCAGCAGAAGTCACCATGTCCTAGAAAGCTTTCTCCTAGAAAAAGTGGGCCAGCTGCACGGCACAGACTTGCTGCGCCCTGTCCCTGCAAGGCTCTGCTTTCAGCCTCTTCCTGCTGGTGAAAACCCAGTGCTGACAGATGGAGGCTGTGTGGGGCTTCACTGTAAGCTGATGAATCCTATTTCTTCTTTCCCTAATGGGGAGTGCTTCACAATTGCTTTTGACAGCCCTTATGTGCCAGTTTCGGGTCCATCGCTTTGCCTCCAAGTCTGGTCCATATGCTCCGTGCTTGCTGGCCTTTCGCTGTCACGGGCTTGGAGGTGAGCTCTGCGTGTCGTCCTCGAGGAAGCAGAAACCCCAGGGAAGTCACCAGGCTCACCGAGCCCCTGCCCAACAGAGCCTCCCACGCCTGGCAAGCAGGAGATGATGCCTCTCGGTGGATCACAAAATGAAATTGGCTTCTTATTGAAGAACCACCATCTTTTGGAGTAAGAATAACACTCCTCTCTGAGGCTGTGGATGGTGTTTTGGAAGGTGCCTCTGACACTAGTATCCTGAAGATGTAATGCAGCACACCTGAAGCTGATTTATTTTCTGCTTGGAGACCTTTGACTTGAAAACTGTTTGGGATTATCTTGGAACCAGACAGCTTTCCTCTAGCTTCACATTCTTGCTTCTTTGGTCTCGGATATTGAGTATTGTTAGCAAAGACATTATTTGCCTGTGGGGATACTCAATTACTTCCATCAGCGTTGTATCATCCTGCAAGGGAGAAGGGGATTTTGTCTTTACTGAAGAGTAGCTCCTTGCTGATGAGATTGGGAGGGGGGCAGGATGACATGCTTACTGTATTAAAGTACTTTAATATGGCATAACCTTCTTCAGCAGCTCCACCAGAGGTCCTGTACTTAGACTGGATTTCTGTAAGCAACTTCCAACAGGTGTGAGATTTTTGGAATTTGTTTGGATTTGCAGAGGCATTTTGACAAGAGCCTGGGGTCATCAGCCCGTCCTGACCGTGTCTTTTCAGGTGAACACACGGATGCTGAGGAATGCTGTACCTTGTTTGTACAGCCAAGACTCTTCATGGCTCAGAAGCTCCGTGTAATGCAGCCCCTAACGGTGTTATCAATCACCTGCATTGCTGCCCTAAAAGAATCCTCCAGCAGTAAAGCATGGGATAACTTCTCCATTTCAAATGTCCTTGGATTTGAGATACGGCAATGCCTTTAGTACATAAACTTGTCAAACGTTTTCCCAGAGAGTTGTGATTTAATTTGGGGGAAGAGCAGGTTCAGGTGCTGCTGTTCAGTCACACGAGATATTTTGCTTGTTAGTTTGCTGTGGCTTAAGCAAGATTTCATTTCTGCTCAATCTTCTGACTTGTAGTGGCAGATAAGCCCTGAGGAAACCTCCCTGCTCCTGCCTGTAGGTTTTGCTAGCACCAAAGGGAACTTCCCTTGCGTAGACCCTTGTGATAAATTGCAGCACCTGGGGGGGGGGGGGGGGGCCTTTTCCTGGAGCTCTCAGATCGGACTGTGACTGGATTAACAGATCAGCACCCAGCGATCACACAGCAGGCCACGTGTGACATAATTAGCAAGCTAGAAAGCGAATGGGCTTTAAAGGTGGTCACTGCAGCACCGAAGCCATCTGCTTAAGTGAAGGTTCAGCACAGGCAGTCCATTGATCCAGCGTAATCTCTCGTGAGGCATTATGCTGCAACAGGCTGCTGTGACACACAAAGGGAACGGTGGGGCCATTATTTATAGACAAACTAATTCAGAGTTAAAACCCTCTGCTGATATTTAGGGTGCTGATATTTATTCTATGTTTTGCTCAGGGCTGCCCAATTTACCTACAGCTCCCCTTAAAAATACATTTGCTTATGGATGAAGCAGTTCTCTGTTGGAGGGATTTTAACTTCTGCTGCATTACATATACCAGCTGTAGCATCGCTGTAAGGTGTTAACAAGCGTGAAGTGTTCCAGGTCACGGTACATTTGCAGACCAAATCTACAATCTCACTGCAAGGAATCATGGCTTGATGCAGCTTTTGGAGCTTTGCGTTAAGCACAGGATCAGCACGGAGCCCTGACACGAGGGCCCCCGGCAGCTCTGCTTCAAAGCTGAAGGTACCCACGGAGCTACAGGGACCTCCTGAGCAGTGCAGAGGATGTTCCTCCTGTTCCTGCCCTGAGGAGCACCTGGGCCATCTCAGTTCTGTAGGTTTTTGGTAGATAACTGAAGTCTGATGTTGAGATTTCTCCCTTGCCCCTCTGTTTTCCTGGTGACCCAAGCCTGAGTGATATGCTTGCAGATGTTCAGCTGAGATGCTGGTTGGAGGGAGGTGGGAATCAATTTTCCTTTTTTAAGTTGGGCTCAATGTGGGAAAGGCGATAGCTTCCAGGGAACTTGTCGCTTATTTGCTGTGCCGATTCTCAAAGCTTAAAATAACTGCCTCTCCACCGAGCAGTCTGTAAATGCAATTCCTGTTTTGTTTTGTAGCTATCCCTGACATCACTGGCCACAAGCGAAGTGAAAATAAAAATGAGGGGCAGGAGGCACTCATGTACTGCAAGTCCGTGGGCTTCCCGCATCCCGAATGGGTGTGGCGCAAGAAGGTCAATGGAGTATTCGAGGTAAGAAGATTGGGGCACTGGGAACATATAAATAACCCAGAACTCCCACTAAGGCAGGAAACGACCACCTTAGCTCTAGGGATGTGCTCTTTAGGGGTGCCTTGTAACTTCTCAAAATGTGGTTCCAGAAGTCTGAGATGTGGCTGACCAAAGCTGAAATTTCTCAGTAGCAGCGAATACAAAACTGTTGCAACCTGTAGCGTTGCTGAGCAAACAGTTGCTTTTTACATTGCTGCTGGGCAAAGTTAGGAGTTGTCCGGAGAGATGGGATGTTGAGGGTACAAATTGCAAAACGTGAGTTATGAAATGTACTTTAAAAATGCATTTGGTTATGAATTTCTTAAATTGTTTTTCGGTTTTACTGGTTGAGCTCACAAGACTCAATAGGAGGACTTGGCAGTGATATCTATTAGCATTTAAGTGCCCATATTTTTTCCATGTGGCAACCCAACCGGTGAGCTAAAAATTTGATCAGCAATTGGAAGAGTAGAAGAAAAGCTGAAAGTTGCTAAATCCTTGAGCCTGCCTATTTTTACATCTGCCGGAGAAGCAGTAACTTGATTGATAGACGAAGAACAAATATTCAGCAAGTAATAGCGTGGGTTGTTTGCTCACTGTTAAGGGTGAGCTTAATTTTTCATGGGACAGTGATGTATGGGCAGCTTAGCCAGTGCTGTGAGTCATCAGAGTCCTGTGTGTTGCTCTGTTGACTTCCCCACAGGCTTTCTTTCTGGTGAAGCTGATAAATTCATCCAAGATTAGCTCTCAGGAAGATCAAACCTTTGTATTTTGTTCTGTCAGTTTTGCCCCTTCTGATTATTAAAATAAGTAATTCCAGAAATCTTTTTCCAAAATGTCTAAAGAATATGGGGCCTTAAATTCCAGGTTCTGTAAATATTCCTGAAGTTCACAAACTTGGCAGTCTAAGGACAGTACGTGTCTGTTTTAAAAATGTTACAAAGGCAAAATGTTGATAAGTCTGCTGTATCTTAAATAATTAGACAATGCTACCTAATGCAGTGTAGAATAACCTCAACTTGTACTGCTTTTTCTTTTTTTTGCTCTAATTGGAATCATTTTGTCCCCTGCTTGGGAAAGCACCCTCTCTCTAGTTCTCTTGTCCGGTTAGGTCAGTCTGTTTCATCTTGTTGTGTGGAGGGGAATGGATTGTAATGGTTTCTTGTAAGGCACGAGGCTGAGAACACTGCAGCATACAGGCACATCACAACCGCTGGCATTTCATGGCTGCTGCTGTTACAGCAGGAGAAGAATCAGCTTGTCAGTCAAGCTGACATGGTTTGTTTTTCTTTGTTTTGAAACAATTCACTTCAGGGAGGGTTATAGAATGAACACTGGCAGGGGGCTCTGTTGTGTTAAAGAACCAACTGCTTTGTGAGAATCCATCAAATCTCTCCTACTTGCCATGACAGAAATGAAAAGGAAAAGCCTCGGTGCCAGGACTTATTAAGCTCTCTCTCTTCTCCTCTTCCACCTTTCTTCTTTCATCAGGACATCAACAACTCTTCCGGCAGATTCTTTATTTCAAATAAAGACAACTACACCGAGCTCAGCATCACAAACCTACAGATAAACGAGGATCCTGGCGAGTACCAGTGCAACGCAACCAACCAGATCGGCTCCATGTCCGTCACAACCATCCTCCGTGTCCGCAGCCACTTGGCTCCCCTCTGGCCCTTTTTGGGGATCTTGGCAGAAATTGTTATCCTCGTTGTCATCATAGTTGTTTATGAGAAAAGGAAGCGGCCGGACGAAGTCCCAGACGGTAAGTGTGCTCAAAGCCGCTTGTAAGAGGAGGAAAACATAAAAAGGCAAAGCAAACTTATGGAAGGAGGACAGAGGGGGTCTTTGTGGCAGGAAGGATCATCAGCGTAGCTCGTTCAGCTCTGGGCTCTTTGCCTTCTCATCTGTTCGCTCTCCAAATCCTAAAAACCCCAGTGAGCGGAGAGGGTCCAAGTGCTGTGCGAAGTCCTAACACTGCATTTCCCCCGGATCTCAGACTGTGGGATGGGAGGGCAATTTTTACAATATTTGCAATGTATTTTGTTGCACGAGGTGGGCCTTGTGCCCCTGTCTCTTTCCTACTGTAGTAGCCCTGAAATCCTCCACGCCAGCCCACAGAGCATAGGGCAGCACAGGGAGAGAGCTGGAAACCCTTTAATCCCTGATGGCGCCTGGATTGGACGCTGGGCAGGTTTTGGAAGAATGCATTGCACTTAGCGGGATTGGGACCACAGATGCTTCAAAAATATCACACTTTCAGGGAGGGTGGGAGGGGAGGTGGGAGGTAGGGCTCTTATTTCGGTGTGTAACTGAATTAGTAACGTATTTAAGGAATGCTCTGGAAACTGCTGTCCACTGAGTTGTATTTTCTAAAGATTAGGCTATTAGCTTTGATGGTAGCACTGACTAGTTACAGCTTTGTTGTGTACCGAACAGCTTAATTGTTTTATCTTTGAACTTCTTCTGCATATCTCCCTCTTTTAAAAGTGGGGGAAGGGGCATTTTGAAGCTAAAATGAGTATTTGAAAGAAAAACATTGACAAACAGACCTGACAATCGTGTGACACCTAGTTGCTTTATTACTGTGTTTGTCGAGAAAACTTACTCAAGGAATCCTTGTGAGAAACAGCTGGTAATGCCATCTTGCCTGCTGTAGGAGCATGACGTGTCCAGATAATGGAGCAGGTGCTGGGGAGTACATGGAGGGCAACACGCTGAGTCAGTGCGGGGAAGCACTGAATCACGGGGGCTTTCCTGGGTTGCCCGCGAGCACAGAAGGTGCCTCCCAAAGGCAGCTGTGTTGTAGCTTGTGCAGCACTGACTCGCTGTCGAGTTGCACAAGGACTCGGTGCAGCAAGACGTTTGCCTTTGGGATGGAAACATAGGTGCTGAAACAGCACTCTGCTTGTCGAGCTGGGGCGAAAATAACTTCACTGCTCCCGAGCTGGGTTTTAGCGAGTGGAAGAAGAAATCTTACAAAATGGGTAATCAATTTTAATAGCTTGGCAGAGGCTTGGATCACTTCCACAGCAGATCGAAACTTTCTTAAATAGTGCATACCTAGAGGAAACTGGCTTTTGATCTTAACCACCTCGGTAGCGATTACTAACTGCTTACAGAGCATGCGTTGGGACCGTTCCTAGGTGTGTATCACCAAACTTTATACTGTGTCGTGCATGTACCTCCGCCAACTAACAGCTTCACGGTTGCTGAAGGGGTTTCTACTGCCGGCAGTTTGTTCTGGACGTGGCTCTCAACCAGCCCAGAAAACTTCAGATGTATTTGAAAGAATAATTTAATGTTTTCTCGCGCTTCTCATGTATTGCTATACCATTTTGGCCGGGGAGAATCTCACCTCATTTCTTTTTTTTTGGTGGCTGTTGGTAGTTCCCTGCATTTCCCAAGCTTTCTCTTGGTGAAGTTTCACAAGGACTGAAACAAGGTATCAGCAATTGTAATCAGATATGGAAATAGTTACCGTAAGCAGCATAAGCTGGATTTAATCCAGTAGAAATTGGCTTGGACTTGACCAGATTGCAACGCGACAAGCGTGTTAGCACAATTGAGCACACACCAGAGGTGAAGCGCACATCGGCGCTCGTTACGGGCTTGTTTCAAAGGCTGAAGTTTTCCCGGCTGGTCTGGCTGCTCTTCAGATGCCTGAGGAATTCCAGGCTCATCATCTCTGGTGTAGGTGTCCAAGATGATGAGCCAAGTAACTGAGGTTACTGACTTTGCTTGCTCAGTTCGCTGTTCTTTTAAAGGCAGCTAAGCTCGAGGCTGGAGAGTGACGAAACTCTGAGACGTGTTTTCTCTGCCCACTTTCTTGGAGGACAAAATCCAATACTGAATATTGCAGTCAATATTTATGTATTAGGTTTGCCTAGATGAAGAGATGCAATCAGCATAAAATCTCAACTAAAAGGCCGACTTGAGTCCTGTAGTTCCTTGGAGACTCTTGTGCTCTCTTTAATTGCATTTGGAGCTTTCTGTGGTACTGTGGTGGGAAACACCCTCAGCCGGGGCGTTTTACAAATGCATATGTGAGAAATCCTTGATAGGCTGCTGATTTCCACACTTGAGCGTTTTACTTAGGTTATTCTTAATTCCATTGTTCTTTTAAATACACTGTTATGAAATGCCAAAGTTAATGTTTGAACACCGTGGTGTGTTTGTCTGGAATTGAATCTTGGTGTTTCCAAAGTCGTACATCTGCCTCCGTGCTGCAGTGAGCTGTGGCAGGTAACACCAGCGAGCCCACAGCTGAGCCAGCAACTCAAGCAGTTGCCTATCAGAACATTCATTAGCTGCAAGTCTAAGCATCATATTATTAATATAAATATTATTTGGCATCTGCTGTGGTTTCTTCAGAGTTGGCCAGTCTCCTGAATATTCTTACGGTTGGTTTTGATGCCTTAAACCTTCAGGACAAGGGTTGTGGTTACGTCAGCCTTTGTTACGCTGTGCCTCCTCCTCGCTTACAGGGGCAAAAACTGGTAGCAGAGTAACCTCCCTGCTGCCCCTTCTTGCTAGGATGTGCATTTTGTCCTTGTATACTCCAAATTTGTCCCTACGCTGAGATTCTTTAATAGCTCCCCACCATCACCCCACTCCCCATCACAGCAGCATAACTCTGGACCCATCGGATCTCCTTTGATCTGCCGTAGCAGGCAGAAGTGGCCAAAAAAAAAAAAAAGACAGCCGTGTTTGAGGGTGGATGGCCATTTTGCGTGTTCCTTTGGACCGCTGCCTAATGGATCGTTACCGTTTGGCTTGGCACGTCCTCCTGCAGGCTGTCCGCTCCTGCTGATAAGGTGTCTGCTGCCATAAACAGCCTAAATGTTGGGGTGCGAGCTCTGGCCCGTGGGGCGTTGGAGTTTCCCACCTTAGGGGGAAGAAGGGGGATGTCTCCTGTATCCAGCTGGCCTTTTTTCTCTGAGAATCCTCTGATGGCTTGGCTCAAGGTAGGTACCTTTTTGGTACAAAGAATTCCCCCCCCGAGACTTTGAATGGCTGATGCTGAACAGGAGCCTCCACTTGCTAGTGGGGGATGTGACTGGAAAGAAACATTATCTCTGTCCTGGAAGATGTCTGGGATGCTTTCCAGAGCTCTTGGGAACTCTACCTGGCCAGCCAAAATAAAATCAATTGAATTAATTCCTTTTCCTTCTCTCATCTCCGTGTCCCACAGGCTAAAAATTACCTGTCGTAGCGTGCCAGCTACCGCTTCTCTCAGATGGGTAGCGAAGATACCTGCTTGAATTCGGAGCAGTTCTTCTCGGCTTACTGCTCAGTAACACTGCGGAGTGAGGCCTCTTAGGTGTCAGAGCCGGGTGGAAAGGGCTCTGCGTTGCAAAAGAGACTTTTCCAGTGCGTTTGCTGGCTGCACAAAGTGTTACCGTCTGCTAGAAGCACTGCCAGCCAGAGCAGTGAGGACAATCCTTTAACTTTGGCATTTCCTGACGGCAGTTTTTTGCATGGACCTTGCTTTTTGTGTTTGGTTTAATTGCTTCTTCTGCCACAGAACAGGGCTGCTCGGTAGCTCCTTTGCTGATATTTCCTCCTTCACATAATTCACATGTTTTTTATTTTGTCCTGCTGCTGCATAGCAGGAGAAGAAACTTCTGCACCCGTGCAATCTGCATTTCCACCAGCGATGGTGCGGGGATGGCATTAGTGCGCGCCTGGGGCGGGATCTTGCTCCTCGTGCCTGCGGATTAGGGGCTTTCTGGTCCTGCTGGGAGCAGAGGGGGCTGCGGTGAGCATCGCCATCAGCCTGCGAGCCCCCTCGCTCTCAAATTATGTGTGGAAAGGAGGAAGGGAGGGGAGGCCGTGCTTGAATTTCTGCACCCCAAAATGAGAGTTGTGGCTTGCTTTACATGTGGTAAAGCGATACGGATCGCATTCCGTTTCGAGAGAGCAGCTAGGTGTCGTGAAACCAGAGTGGGTGAATAATGTGCAGCTTCCCATGGCTTCTGGTGATGAAAGCTGCATGAACATGGCATGTTGAGGCCAGGGATGCTGGCACTTCACTGCATGCACGGTCGGAAACTGTTCCAGCAGGGGACTACTGATGCATTTTGCTCAGAACGCAAGTTGCTTGGACTTCCCGTGACAGTAAAAGGGAGCAAATAGCTTTTTCTTCCTCTGTGGTATAGCTTAAGCTGCTCATTTTTGATAGACGTAGTGATCAGCCATTGTGACCTTTATATAGTCTATCAAAGATTCCTAAAGAAAGTGCTTTCTCCTGTTGTTGGATCAAATTAGCACAGATGCTGTTTTAAAGGGTGTGTTCCGGGGTAAGTAGAAAGTAAAAACTCCTTGGCTACATTCCCTCTTAGGAATGTAAACAGTTTTTACTTTAAAATCCATCCTGTACATACTCCTTAGCTCAAAGCCATGAGGTGACTGGGTTATGATACGTGCTTTCTCATTCTTCCCCTCTCATTTGTCAGCTTAATACAAAGCCTCTCCATAAATGTATTTCTGCTCCGGCTGTGCAGCAGCTCCATCCATATCCCCGCGTTCTTTCTAATACTCATTTTTTTCTTGACCTCCCCGTTCCTGCTATTACTGTAAGTAATTTAAAGAACAAAATGTTTTCATTTAAACGGTTTACCTTGTAACAAGTTACTTTTTTTTTTTTTTCCTATTACCCGCACCTTTCTCTCCCACGCTTAAAATTCACAATGGGGAGAAAAACTGTCAGACAGGCACGCTGCGAGATTGTGTAGCTATGAACTATACCGAAAAGCAAGCATCGTTGTATCGTAGCGGTAATGGAATAGCCTGGCTTCTGTGGGCCTTTGTACTAATTTGTTAGATGCTATTACAGGGTCAGAACTCCTTGAGTCTGATGTAAGTAATCTTGGCCAGAGAGTTGTCATTGCCTTATGCCTTCATTCCATTTCAGAGCAACTGCTTTGTTCTCACCGGTGGGTTTAGTGCAGAAGCTGAGTGTCTCCACTCACCGCTCCCCCCCTCTGTTATTAATGAAGCGAAACAGAAGAGTGTTACTGCAAAGCCTGTGTGCTGTGCAGGTAAACGCTGCCTCCAAATCTTTGTGCAACCTAAATTGTCAGTGCGGGCCTAACGCCCGTGTCCCTGCAAACAGCCATGTGGGAGAAAGCACAGGGTGCTTGCTGGGGAGCCTCCTGCACCTTTCATGAGCTCACCAAATAATTTATTGATTTTTATTTTTTAACTTGGGCAAACACATCTGAATTCTTATTAATGTCCTTCTCAGAAGTTTTCAAACCACTGCCGAATTTTCTCTTCCCAGAAAGCACAACCTGAAGCTAGTGGAAATGTCAGAAGTGCCCAGCAGCCTGCAGCAGTTGTAACAGACCGCTTTGCGGTCGCACTGTAACACCAGACCGGAGCAGCCACAGACGCTGGCTTTTCCTTTTAAACATTTGGACAGAAATTGCACATGGGTGTTCTTGGGTGCGTGCTGTAATGACATTTCTGTTCACTACAGGTGTGCAAGGCAGGTCTGGGTGTTGCCATCTGCCAGGGTAAGCAGCACTGTAAAAGGGGAGCCCTCCACAAAATGCAGCCCCCTTCTCAGCCTGCTGCAGCGTGAGTTCTGTTCCCAGACACCTGATGCAAGTTGAAACCACAGCAAACGTATTTGTCATCCCCGCAGAGTTTTATCGTCCAGAAATTTTGCCTAAGATCACGCTTGGTGCACGAAAGAGTGGAGCGATTCTAAACTTCCAGTTCAGAAATCTGCAATTTCAGGGCAACGCTAAGCAGATAATCACTATACCTACCTTCATCGTGCATTATATAAGCAACGATCTGTTGGAGTCTGCAGGCCCCCTCTGAATTAAAAAGCCAACCCCTGGAAAATGAGGGGGTTTAGGTCCGTCAATTACGATATTACAGCTTCACCTGGCAGCATTTCAGGAGCCCCGCAGGTGCGGAATGGAATGAAGCAGCATACGCAGAGGCTGGTTCTCTATGGCCATGCATTTTAAATACTGTCGCGATAGAGATCAGTTACTAGAGCAGGTCTTCTGGCATAAAGGTTTTGAGTTATATTGATATTTGTCGGTTACTATGACTTCTTTTTTTTCCCCCCTTCAATTGCATCATACCCTTAAAAAACGGTGGTAAGTGAGAGATCTGCATGCTTTGGAGTTTGTTTAATCTCCGCTTCAGTCTATACAATGCACAAGTCATAATGTTAACACTTAAAACTTCTTCATTCACGTTCACGACTAATTTGGATTTCAGTTTGCTGTTTTTAATCCTTATTTAATCTAATTTTGTACTTATTTTTTCTGTTGTTCTGTTGCCCCCTGATTTCGCTCAGGTTTCGGTCTTTGTCTGTACTGTACTGGGGATGCTTTTTCAGCAGAGAAAAGTCTGACCGGGGCAGTAATGCATAGAGAAATATTCCTCGGTCACGTTTTATCACCGTTCAAGTTATAGAAGGGGAAGGGGCGAGTGGTGGTGATGATCCACCGGTCTTAGGCCTTACGCGCAATCACAAGTATCCTAACAGGCATTTTTGTTGGATCTTTGGCAGGGAAACTTTTGCTGGCAGCCTTTATAAATGTGAAGCATTTTTTTAACACACTAAACTCCCTGTCTGAAATACACATCTAAGTGTTTTAACTGAGGAGGAACAGTGGTTATTGGGTAGCGAGAGAGAGCTTGTATCTTAATGGTGCAGTTTGCTATTTCTGAAGTTCAGCAAAACAAACTCTCAAAGCTGTCTGCTTGTAGAAAGCTGAGAGAACCGAGTGGTAACGCCGAATGGCATCGGTAGCGCTACTGGCTTGGGCTGGGGGGGCGCAGGGCTTGCTGTCTGTCCCAGGCTCTTCCCACCGAGTGCGCAGAGTACGTAGCCTAGCCTGCTTTGCAATCTTTTGTGAGTCAAAAGATTATCGTGGAGGGAGGCTCTAGATTTACTCTACTGTGCTTTGTGTTTCAGTACCTGATGTGTCTCTGTATATCTCCACTGTATATACAACAGCACATTGATGTCTGGTTGTCCTTACTAGTCCTAGTTCTCTCTGTATCTTGTCCGATAGTGTACTGTTGCTGGTAATGGACTTCTGTGGACACTGGTGTGTCGCTAGTATGTTATTTTTGGCTGTAAAGCTCTCGGTTTGTGGTTAGTTCTTTATTTTTTTGAAATATTTTTTTGTTCCGGTCACTGTCTGTGCTAGCGGTGGCTTTGCCTATCCGTTGCCTTGAAGGTACAGGTGGAGTAATGTCCCGTTTGACAGACATTACTCCTAGCGTGTGCTCATGCGGATGCCCACACTGTTCAGACTGTAATTTCCATAACTGCTTCATGTGCACCAAGCCCCCTTGTGGAATCCTGCTGAGAGTTTCTTGAAGGCTTCAGTGAAAAATCCCTCCCGCACAAGGGGGAGCAGCAACTGTGGAGTGCTCAAAACAGCAGGTCGTGAATTGGTCCCCCAAAATACCTCTACGGGAGCATTGACGTAACTTTCTGGATTGATTTTTGTACTGCTGCTTAAATGCACTTCCATGTACTGCAGCTTGGGGGAAAAATAAGGCCTTTTTAAATTCCAAAAGTATTCAATTGGCCATGAAAGAGTCTGTACGAAACATTACTCGTTGGCAATTTTTTTCCAATTCTTAAGAAAGAATGTTTTTCCCAGCCTCCCTCCAGGAGACACAGGCAAAACAATGCTGTCAGTCTTCTGTAGCTGAAGTCTGTTGTGTCTGGAGGTGTTGCGACACTGGAATTTTTCCTGGTGCTTTGAGTCCTGTGCTCTATCGGACGCACGCACAAAGCCTGCTGCTGTCCCTGGTCTACACTGGGGTACTTGAATCAAGTATTGAACCTTCAACCTCCTCCTTTCCTGGTCTCCGATAATTAGATCTTGAGGAAAATGGGAAATGAAAAGGCTGTGTCGTCCGTGATAGAAGATGAGCATATGGCGTGTACACCCCGTTGTGTACATACCAATAATTACCCACCCACAGTTGAAGGATGGCTTAAAAATCAATCCAAGAAAACAAACAGCAGGATTTTACAACTGAAATGTTGGTTTGTCTTCTCATCTATTTTTATAAGATTGAACCACTGGAACTTGGGGACAAGATGAGTCTGACCATATTGCAACAATCTGTCCGCTACAGTTGCAGTTCTTCATGACAAGCATTTAAAGTGTTAACTAAAACCATTGAAGCAACATACCTGCCATTAAAACTTGAATCCAGAAAATAACTCCATGAATCTTTGCACTACCAAGTGGAATGGCCTTTAATGCTGTAGATTGGTTTGCTGTTTGCAGTTGGGCTGGCGTCGGTACAAAGACTGACTCTGTTTTCTTTCCTTCCCTTGTCTTCCCTGGATTGCACCTGAATTCTTGCTGCAGATGATGAACCAGCTGGGCCAATGTAAGTGCACCTTAAGAAAAAAAATATTGCTGAGGTTACTCGGGGCTTACAGGAGTTTGCAGCGCTGTTACGTGTGCCACTACTAGCTGTGACATGAAAGCTCTAATAAAGATCAGCATGCTCTATGTTATATGGTTTAGTAAAAGGAGGCAAAATCATCACTCTGAAGCCTCTGAGTTGATCTCTGGCTTTCTTGGCCAAGGGAGTAAAAAGTCTGTTGGGGGAGAGACAGAAAAAAGCCCCTGCTCCCAAACAAATGGGGCTTGGACCACTGATGCTTGGGAATGGTACCTGCTTGGTTTGTTTTTTGATAGCAGTGAAGTAATGAAAATTGAAATCTGCCAGATCCTTGCTTGACAAACAGTATTTTCGACGAGTTAGCATGTCATTCTTGCATGTCATTCTTCCTTCATCCTATTTAACTTGGTATGTACAAAGAAAATTTTCCTACTTTGTAATTTAATGCATTTTTTTCTTTCTTTCCCCAGGAAAACCAATTCTACAAACAATCATAAAGATAAAAACTTACGCCAGAGAAACACAAATTAAAAATGCTTATCATGTAAGTATGACTTGCACACATCTCAGAAACGGTCAGACTAAAGCCCTCCTTTCTCTCCCATGGTTTGCGTATGTAAACCTAACTCATTCCGTGTGTTAAAGCTACCAGCTGCTCAGAGTATGGCACTAGCCTTCCTGTCACACTTCGAAGAGCACTGGGGGTTATCAAAAGATTTTTTTTCATAAAATGTGTAGGTAGTTTAATGATTCATAGCACTCAAACTCTACATGACCGCTACTCTCACTAATAAAAAGAGCCCTCTTTATTTCATCTTAAAGCCTGGAAGCTAAGCTCGGCTGGGAAGCATGTGCCTCCATTTAAGACCAAATTGGATGTTAAGTGCTTTGTTTACGTACTGTTGTGGCACCTGATGTTGAAAATGCTGTCAGGCATTGACTAGCACCTTTTCTCATTTCTTTTTTAGAGCTTTAAGTTTCTGAGAGACTGATGGCAATATGACCTGCTAAATTTAAGGGTTGGAACTCTTGGTTCTAGAACTCCAGTTCTGTCTGATTTTTTTCCTTTTCAAGTGAGCAACAATATGACTGTCTAAAGCATGCCTTATTTAGCCTCTCCTGTAAGGATGACCTAGCCAGATAAATTTTAATACTGCTTCAGTGTAGAAGGTGTAAACTATTTTGGGCTTGATGTGCTGTGAATGTTGCTTTTCTTTTCCTTAATATATTTAAACATTAGAAGTAGTAAGTCGGATCATGCATGCACCATTTTTTACTTACTGTAGCTGTTAAATTGGCAAAGCTCTAAAGCGCACTGCTGCCATCTAGTGATACTTTTTGTAAAGTACAGCAAAACTTAAAATATATACAGTATATATTTATATTTGGGGGAGGGGAAAACCAAAATACAGTAATTGTGTTTCATTTTTAAGCTGCTGATGTTCATTCCTTACTGTATGTCTGAAAGATGAGAGAATTATGCTGTTCTGGTACTTAGAGAAGTAATATAAATTGAAATTATCTTAAGGGCTTAACCTATATAGAAAGACTTGGGTGTCCTATAATCAGACTTCAAAAGCTGGAACGGTTCGACAAGGTGGTGATGGTGGAGAAATGCAGTTGAAACAAAAACAAAACTTCAGTTTATAAATATATATATATGATTGCTTTTTAAGTGATTTTTTGTTAACTCATGTAAATTCTCAAATCCTTTTGCACTGATGTGTTCAACATATTCTTGTACATTCAATTCAGGCAAACTTTTATAATTTTCTTTTTTGTTTAAATGATAAAATGTTACAGCATGGTGATATTCTATGCAACTAGTTCTAATCTTTAGTTTGACACTGTAATTTCTCATGATTTAAAGATTGTAGAAATAGACCTAACAGGGTTCTCATGATGTGCGTAACTGTAGATGCATGAACTTGTGTTCTGTGTATTTGTTGAAGTGCAATGATGTATAAAAAGTGGATTCACCTGTTTTTAAAAATAAAACACTGACAAAAACACATGAGACTTTCAAATATTTAATTGCATTTAAGCTTGTATATCCTGAGTACTGTGTATCCTGGAGCAGATATTCCAGTGGTAGTAAGTTAAATATTGCTCAGCCTTCTGCGAGTTTTTTCAGTTCCTTCTCCACATCTTCCACAAAAGCTGGGAAATTCTGATCCATAAGACATAAGCGAATGAAGGGCCCCAGCTCTTGTGCGCTCCACACTGAATGCCGGTACACAAGGGGGAGCTCAAACTTCTGTTTCAGCACAGACTGCAAAAGGAAAAACAAAAGTGTTGCACTAATCTTGTACATAAAAAGTAGCATTACATGGTTTTTGTAATGATGCAGCTACGTCAGATTTTTCCTTCAGTATTTAATAAAGATGCATCTGCCTTGTTATTACGCTGTTTGAATACTTTCAGTCCTATATGATTTATCTATGGAACTCTTTCCCTCTCACACCTGGTTTCAATTCCAATGTAGCTTTCATGCAGCTCTGAATTCCTGCCTGTGCCATTATGAAATGCTGGCTTCCTGGGTAACATGACTTCCTAGTGAATCCATTCTGTGTACGAGAAAAGGATCCTGTGCGAAAGGCGTGTACTGCTGTTCTAATTGTGCAGGGATAACCAACGATATGGTTCTAAGCTCTTAACTTAGCAAGTTATCTCTTAAAAGTAAAGGGTGGGGCTTTTTGGAAGTTGTAGAACATCTTTTTCATCCCAACTTGACCCCCGCTCTTAGCTTTTCCCTTGGTGGTGCAGGAAGGATGTCCATCACGCTATTTTTCACTACAAAACTGGTAGCAGCAGAACAGGTGCCATACAACAGCATGCACTGAGCTCAAGGAGGCCCTCACCGCCTCCTGGCGTCCATGGGTGATGCCAGATCTCATCCATTAAGTACATCGGAGAAACGCGCAAGGCTAATGGACCGGGAGGTTGCTGGGTAGCTCCCGAGCACTTTTCCATGCTGCTGTGACTACAACAACAATTTGAAGCATCTCAACTAACGCTTCGTTGTGGCTGGCTGCCAGTGTTCCAGCTGGATGGGAGCCATACTGCAGAAATGGCAACTTCACAGTGTACGGGCCCTGCCGCAGCCAGGGCTGCTGCTCATTGTAAACCTCATCATTCAGTGTATGTTAGTGACTTTAAATGTTCGTGTACCAACACTTTCCTGTTGTTCAGGCTGCAAATACAGACATCGCCACCTGCTTGCTTTCTAAATTTCTTTACCTGTCTGTTCTGAAGTCACAAAAGCATCAGCTAAGATGCTGTGTGGATACCCAAGGGGAGAGCAGGAGTACAGAAGTCACTGAAGTGCTGCTTTCATGTGAGGTAAGTGTGATGTGCAGAGGCAGCTGGTGATAGAGGTGAGTGGTCCTTGTGTTATGGAGGGGGGTCTGTAGCTGGGCTTAAAGAACTTCAAATGCCTAGCTTGGCCTCTTCTTTGGTGCACTAATGGCATACTAGGGCTAAACCAAGCCTCTCCATCTGGAGAAGTCAGGATTGCTGTTAGTTTCAGTCAGACCCTAGCTACCACTGCTTGAACCCGAAACAGGGCAAAGTAACGAGGTGGGCTGCTTGGGCATGCTGACATCAAGCATAACTGTTTGTGGGAGGGGCGAACCTAATTTTTCCTAATCTTACTGGTTCAAAATTGCACTATTGGTGTTATCCTAGCTCATGTCGTAGTGTTGATTGGAGAAAAGGATCTTTGAACACAAAATAGTGTTTAAAATGATTATTCTTTTGCAGGCATATTTTTTACTTAAAACCAAAGCTGCTGCCAGGTTCTTGAGGGGGCAGAAATGTAGACATACAGCTGCATGGTGTTCCAGAGTACCAGCTGAATGGGTATGTCTCCAAGGTGAACAAGGAAAAGACACTCAGCCCTGAATGAACTTTGTGTTGTCAGGGGATGGGAAATCAGCTCACAGTACAGTACAGTTGAGTTAAGCTGAATACAAAGTGGCAGGGCAAGCAGTGGATGATGTATGAAACTACATCAACGAGTCTTTGAAAGGCAATTTGCTAGTAATTCAAGGGAGAGATGGATTAAAACATACAGCAAATAAAAGCCTTGTTATCAGGTAACTTTGTTCAGAAGCAGGTATCGTGTATTTGTGATTTCAAAAAAGATTTTTTTAGAACCTGAGGTCTTCTCTTATAACGTTGGTATTAATTTACATTGCCTCTTAAAGCAGAAATTAGTTGTGCAACGATTATGGAAAAACACAGTTGCTAAAGGCAAGCTCTGCCGTGTCTGATCGCTCTGTACTGAGTGTTCAACATCAGAGCTAAATTATCCCTGGGAGAGGAAGGGCATACTGTGCCCTGTGCAACCACTGTCACTAATTCTATCTGTTGAAGGCTCACAGGTAGCATCAGGGAAACTGGAGGACCTAGTGGAGTCCTGAGGCTACTGTTCACATTGTCAATTAATCCATCCGCCTCCACTGCAGATAAGCACAAAGATGCACAAAAAATACTGCAGGTAGCATCTGATGCTGAGCTTGCTCTCCAAGCTCAAGCTAGGTAGAAGGGTAATGGATGTAGCTTTAGGTTTGCACTCAACTGCCTAGCAGGCGGCATATAGAGCTTTTCCAGTGACTTCCTAATCAGTAATCAGTGATGCTTGTAATGGGTAAGGCATGTCAGTGAGTCCCATCATTGTCAAGCTTCAGCATAACTACAAGTACTAGGCTAGAGTCTGGAGGATCACAAGGAGAAAAACCAAACCTGTGAATGAAACAGCAAGGTATGTGCTGCAGCTCTCAACACAGAGGTAGAAAGTTTGGGGAACTCTGCTTTATGAAAACGAAGTGTTAACATTTAAAAGCTTTTTAGGTTTTAGAGATGATAAATTTTTAAGAGGGAGCGTAGGAGTTATCCCTTAAACCACCGATGTGAAGAAACAACTTAATCTCTCTGTCGATAAGGAAAAAGAACCTAGTAACCATTAGAAGCAACTGCACAAAATACAGGTTTGAAAGAGTACAGTATTCTCTCCAATTGTCTTGTTCTGTGCTGTCCCGAATTCACAATAGCAACATTTAACTCCCACTAATTTTAAGCACAGCTTTACCCTGGACTTTTGGTTGAACTGTCAATTGAATTATGGGATCCCTTGCTGTAGGTCAAGAATGATTGATGTTTTCAGACTTAAGCTAAGTAGAGATAATATCTCTAGAGTCAGTGACAGTCATTTATTTTTAAGTGACCCCTGGGTATTTGTTTGCTCTTGGTGCAGCAGCATGTTCTTAGGCAAATGGTACAATTACACCGTGAAATCTCTGGTTTTGCAGCTTATTTCCTACATTCCAGATCATTACACTAGAGCCAGTGTTTTTGTTGGTACAGACGGCAGCATTGGTAGCATCCTGATATTCAGTGAAGACACCTACCAGATGTTTACAGCATATGAGAGAGCTTTTTCTCTATGCATGAGAGATTCAGTTACAGGATCCAAGTTAGATTTATTTTTTCTTTTTACCTGTGCTAGCTGTGTTACAGATCTTCTTTCTCCAAGGCTTGTGTAGGAATCTGGTAGAGGCTCATCTGGCTAGAAAATATCAAATGCAAATAAGGGTTTGTTACCAAGAAGAGAGTGGGTATGTGCAAGAAGGGAAGTGGGTTCCATTTTTAGAGATAACGGGAAGAGAATGTGCTCAGCTACCTTATGCAGTAAAAAGGCATCTCTTTTTATGGAACTTTAAAGCACATCTGTTAAGTCTTTAAAAATGAAAGACATGAAATAATGGGCCTGTAGTTAAACTGTCATATCTAAACCAAGGTAACTTTTAGACTACTTACTGGAAGTACCTTTAAAGAAACGCTGTGCAAGAGTGCTCACTAGGAGCAGGCTTTTTAACTTCCCATGGGTTATATCACTGAAAAGATGGCTTGAGGTGTCAGTTCTGTTTTCTGAGTGAGGCTTTCAGTCACTAAGTGAGAGCAAAGTGATACCAATAGTGTGACTACTAGTGTTCAATAGCATTCTGCCTTTAAGTAGTTAATTGAACTTTCATTCTTTAACTCATCAGGAAAGGAGTAAAGCCCAAAGGATAGATATGTGTGCTTAAAGAACAAGCAATGAATCTTGAAGATCAGATGTTGAAGGTCATACATCTCCTATACATCTTCCTTCAAATCGTGTAAGTCAAATTAACAGTATCGTCCACCTCTTCCCCCACACTATCTCTACCACGTTGTTTTCACTGTCCAGTCATATAGGACTTTTCCTGGATTATATCTTGAAAATAAAGGAGCTGAAACCTTTGACGTTCCCTTTTCAGGATGCTGTTCTTGGCCCTTGATATTTTATCGCATACCCAACAGTTTCCCTGGCTCAGTTAGCTGCACAGATGTTTTTTTAGAGATGGTAACTGTGATCCTCTGAATAGCCAAGAAATCGTATATTTAAGAATTAGTAATCCTCAGCAACATTGCCTCTTCCAATCACCTAAGTCAGTGTCTTAGAGGGGAAACATTCTGCTTCTACCCTGAGATCACATCTAAATGTGTCAGCTTAAGCTAAAATGTATACAGTTACTATGTGTATAGTTATTAAAACTACAAAACAGGAATAGGTAAATGCAAAAAGGAGAACACAAGTCACGGTTACTTAAATGTCTCTGACCATTTTTCTTGAGCTGTATAATTCAGCTGAAAAGCTGCCAGGTGGTTCCCAGCTTGAGGAGCTAAAACCACTTTTTTTAGAGTGTTATTTTGTTAACCTTTTTCAGGCACACTAAGAAAATAGCAATATGATAGCCAGCTTCTGTAGCTGACTTCCTGAATGACTCTATTCCTGTTCACTAACTGAGTTTCCCTGCATGCAAGCTGAACTTCAGGTTTCCCAGTTCTTCCCATACCAGCTTTCATGAAAATTAATACAGTTCCTGAGATACAAAATACGAAGTAGCTGGCTAGAGGGGAGGAAAAAAAAAAAGTAGTAAATTCATTTGCTATGAAAAACACTGGTTTGATGTAAACAGCTACAGAACTATAAAGAATATGTAGCTCTGCTGATTTTTTTCTTTGTCTTGGAGTGTGTATTGAAGTAGAACAAGCTGTCATTTACAGGTCTAGCACTGATAGGTGACTGTTTTCCCGTTTTTGCATCCACACGCTCTTGCTTGCTTACTACATGTAGTACTTGTTCAGCATCTTCCACTTGACTTCCACCACTGAGACTGTGACAAAGGTTCTGGCTTTGTTCGTCAGTTACTTGAACCGGTACGTACTCCGCAAGTTTCTGAACACAACTGCAGCAATGTTCCAACATCTGTTGTTTTGAATCTCCACCAAACTGAACTCGAAACATGCGGCATTCATTCTGCTCAAAAACAAAAAAGAAGTTAACTGTTCATCCCCTCAGAATATTTTGATTTAATTAAGCTCCTATTAGATATAGTTAGGTAGAAGGTGATTAATTCTTGGCTCACTGCGCCATCTTACAAAATCAAGTTTTCCATGCTGTATTTTCATTTATCCCAACAGCTAGATAAGAATATAATTTGCAATTTGAAAATCAGTTTAAAAAAAAAAAACGAAGCAAGCAGGGACGTTTGTTAAATACAACTAATTAAGCTTTGCCACAACAGTGGGTACAGTTAGAGCAGGGAAATCTAAGTTCTTACTGTTGCTGCAAACTCTCTAAGGATATTCCAGCTCTGACTGGTTATTGGTGACACAAAATGAGATGGTACTAAAGTAAGTACAAGTCAACTTTGGCATCTAAACTAAAAATTCTGGGAATTACGTTCCATTTAGAATTTATATTGTCTGCATTAAAAACAGCCTTTCCTACGTAGTGTGCATAGCTAAATACAAATTCAGTTTAGCATTCCAACTTAATGCTGCTGTTCCTCCAGTAGAAGTTAATGCAGTTGATTGGGAGTGAAAGAAACTGAAATGCTTCAGCAGGAAGGAGTACTGTGCCAATGGAAAGCTATTCTGTAACCTCTCACTGAAATAAGTCCTTGGAAAATTTCATACTGGAAACGAGTTTTAGTCTACCTCTCTTGCAATTGTGCATTCAGACTGGCTCACTGCAGCTGTCCTTGGACATGAAATGGCAGATACGTACGTATACACCATATATAGATGCATTGAGAGAATCTTCCTGGTTAATAAAATGGAGAATTACTTCAAGTAGTGAAATAATATTAAGAATTACACAAAATCAACCCCCAGTGTAGGTTGTTACGCCGAACAATAGAATTTTTTAAATACATGGAAAACCTGTCATGCACAATAAGCTTCTCTTAAACACATCCCACTGATAAAAGGCAGCTACATATGGAATGCTCTTGTTTACAGAGTGTATTACTGGGACTTTCAGTTTGATCTTGAAATTTCAAATGCAAAACATTGTTAAAGCACCAGAAAAGGAGCAAGTTTTTCTTTCCTTGGACTGATAAAGCTTATAAGTCTTCCATCTTTCTAAGGTTTCAACATCAAAGCCGTTTTTTTAAAATGTCTAGACACTCTGCTAGCCTGCTGATTTAGATGAATACAAGGACATCTTTCACTTTAAAGTTTTTTGTCTCAAAGATGAGCCAGCTCTTTGTGACAGTCTGTATGTTTACATGCATGTTATTTTAAGATGTGCTATTGCGTAAAGTGACTTTTATGGCACTGTAAGTATAAAAGGCTGCCTTAATGTCTTTTAAAGGGGAAAATGTCAAAATAATTCAGATGGTAGCACTTGTTTTACCAGCACCCAGTTAGATTTCCTGTCGTTAATGAAGGTGTCAGCTTAACTGGGTCAACTTCACGTAACTGAGCACTGAGTTGTGGCTATGCCAGACACGTAAGTTCTCATTAAAATGAGAGAAAAGTAAATTGCATCTTAATTTGAATTCTTTTTGGAGACTTTCAAAGAACTCTTATTTTAGTTACCCCTACCATTTGCAAATCCATTTTCAGTCAGAACAATTTGTATTGCCATTTGCCTCTTTGTAGGGACTGGACGGTTAGATACTTAGGATTACTGTTACAGACAGTAGGTTTTGTGAACTAAACACCTTTTCCCTTCACAGAAAGAGAGTAATCCATTTCAGCTAAGATGTGCATCAGGTTTTAGCATTAACAGTGCTAGGCAGCAGCACCTGAGCTGCAGTACTAAAGAACTTTGAGGTCAATTCAATCTTTCCACCCTAGAGGGGGTGAGCTCATGAAAACAGTATGAAGGGAAATGGCTTACTACAAGAATAGTAAGAATTGCTACTGTTTGCAGATTTTCAGATTAAAGACTTTTTTTCTACATAGAGGCACATCAAAGACTAATGTGAGCAATTACTAGCGATGGAGCTGTAGAGAGGGTAGTCAGCCATGCAGCCTTCCTTCTAAGACACAAGTGTGCATCTGACAGGTATGGCTTCAGAATTGCATGCACATGTGCTTCACTGAATAAAGTTGCTGATAGTGTGTCTGAGTTTTAGTACTGGTCTGTGAAAGGTCTTGCTTTTAAGTATGGTAACACTAAATTTTTCAAAGTCTAGTTTAGACTTTGAACTCATTTTGCTAGCTAAGAGTCCACAATGCCCTATTGAAAGAGTATTTTATAAGAAATGAGAATTTCACTGTCAATGTATATTAATGACTTTCAAAAGCCAATCCTTTAATGTTCACTCAGTTTCTTCTGAAGTACATGAACCCAATGATTAACCTCCACGCTTTTTTGACATAGATTACCTACAACTGCGAAGCAGGTAATGTGCAGAGGTGGGAAAAGCAGAGAAGAGAAAGAAAATAACTGAAACCAGTAAAGTAAGGAAATCAGACTGAAAACAAGGAGCAGAAGGTATATCGGAAACGTTAGAGTAGTAGTTACTTGCACATGCCCCTTAATTGCTTTGTGCATGCAAATATAGGAACTGGTATTTGAAAACATAGCTTGCTTTCCTCTGCTTAAATGGCTTCTGCTTCGTCCTTCTCAACTTTACTTCGGTCTACCAGGGGCTGAGACATAACCCTTCACATAGTGTGGCTGGCTCCCTGAATATTTTTAAATGATTTTGAGGATTAGCACAGAAGTGATATACACTGATAGCATTTAAGGGACTGTTTCAGCTACAATTTAGGATACAAAGTAGAGAAGCTATATGATAGGACTGCTGCAATACCATTAAATCCACTTTAAGTCATGAGAATTTATGGTAAGTAAACATTTGGATGCAGTGAATTCATTTAAGACTATGTTAATATTCCTCCTTTTCCAAAATGTCCCTCAGAGCTTTCTTCGAGCCTCAAAATGATTGTGATGTTGGTGTTTGTTTCTTGTGAGATGCAGTAGAGTCCCTTAACGCTGTGCTGGGGAACTGGTTCTGTTAACTCTGAAGGAAACTGATGATCTACTGATTCATCAGAACTAATTATTGCAACAGCTCAATAGTCTTCTCCAATGATATTACACACTTTATAACAATCATCTGACAAAAATCAGAGAGCAAAGGTGTTTTGGCAAGCATAACCCATCAATTTAAAACACATCAAGATACTTATTTTTTGCATTTCCTAGTGCTGCCATTAGTTTAGGCTTATTTTGAAACAAGATGAGTCCTTGTATTTGTACAATGTTTATTATACCTCACGTGTGCTTTTATCTTGCAATTAGCAAGGCATTCCACTTTGCAAATTGTACTCTTTGGTTTGTAACATCCTATGAAAAAAAACAGTTATGCACCTTTCTTGAAAGAAATCAGATAAGAGATACAATTAGAAGTAAAGAAGAATTTCTACAGTTCTCAGCTCTCCTGGATACTGCTATTTGCAATTATAATAACCCGCTCTGTTCCTGTCAGGGGAGAATGCCAGAACGTCTCAGAATACTTGAGATGTTTTTATGCCTTAATAGTTCAGTGCGCTGTGCCAACAGTTAAAACTGGTCCCTAGCAGCTACTGAACGAAGGGCTTATCTCTTTCCAAAATTCCTGTTTCTAACTAAAGATGAACTCCCTTATCAAGTAGAGATAGCTAAACTGGAAGCAGCTGTTTTGGCTGAAACAACAAAGCCTAGAAAGTATCAGGAGAGAAGGGAGGGCTATTCTCATTTAGAAACAGCTTTTGTTTCTGAAAAAAAACCTGCTCAGCATAGATGGTTAAGGCCTTTCCCAGAGTTCACCTAAGAACCAAGAAAACTGTGGTTTGTACTTAAGTTGGTAACAAACAAATGCCACGTAATTACTTAAAGGCTAGCCAACCCCTTTGCGTGAGATCTGAGGGGAAGACAGAGAAACTCAGGTCTCTTCTATTAGCCTGAATATCAAATGTCTGAATCACCAGCTGAGCACTACTGCGCCAGGTCTCAGGAGCCAGAAAATAGCTAAATAATTGCTTTAAATACTTCACGGGCCACAGTGAAGAATGACTGATAGGTAGCAGGCTTCTGTACATGTCAGAGAATTGCTTTATCTTTTTAATTGTTAGCAGTGCAGTTTTCACACTGTGGGCCCATTTCAGGTTTTATATAGTCAGGCTGGCAGATAAACTCTAAAATAAATACCAGTCTAGCTGTTTTAATAGCCAACTCTCAGAAAGCAGTCTAAAAGTCTCAAATAGCAGCAGTTACAAAAGACATTACGATGATTCAATTCAGTTTTGTTCCATACTTAAATTACAAAACAAAAACAAGTTTAAATTATATACACAATTTACATTATCTCAGAATTTCTGGTTTAATTTATCCAATATTAGGAAACCTTAAGAAACAGAACTGAGTTAGCAATTGGAAATATTAAATCAACCTACCTTTGACTTTGCACAAAGCAGCAGGCAGTCTGCTCTTCTTACTATCTTTAACCACTTGTGGCAATCAATTAATGAAAAGCCTTCCTGAAATAAAGCAGAACACAAGCTACTTGCACAGCAAACATGCCATACTCCAAAGTACACACTCAAATTATGTGATACAATTTAATCCCTAATGAAGATTACTGTCATCTGAGTAAAGACATCGTTTGTATCTATCAAACAATTGCCAATATGTGATTTTTACCACACTGAATTAAATTGGAATCTGTAGCTCAGGTAACAACAGTATGTCACGGTACATTCTAATTTCCATATATATTTTTCAGTGTGCATGTTATGAAAGTCTCCTTGAAATGCACACTAAGAAAGCCGCAACGAGAGCTTTAATCAGTCCTTCTGAATCCCATGAAGTTGCCTGAGAAGGCAGCAGAGGGCAGGCAAACCTGAAGAATGGGCCAGCAGTTGGCTTATCTAAGGCCCAGACCAGCACTTTCTCCAGATGGAATCCAGGTAAACAAGAAGCAGCTTTGATAACTCGATAAAGATGTTTTTATACTCCAGTTGCATTAACTGACAGTCTCTTCAAACAAGATGGACTGCTCAGCATTCTGTAAAAATACCCCAGGAACCTGAAAACATCATAAAAATCTTCAAGACAAGGGACTGTGTTCCGCAAGTAATTGCACAGGCTGCCACACAGTCATTTAGGAAAGTCTAGGGTGAAAACAAAGCAACAACAAAAGCCAACACAACCAAGCTTAAGGGCAGGGAGGTAATTACATCATCTGTTTTATGTTTTATCTGAACTAATAATGCTTTTGATGACCATGACTTTTTACATAGGCTGCTTTGCATAAGCGTCCTAAGAGCCAAGAATTAAAAGTCATGCCCATCCTGGACTATCAAAAGCACGCTTTTGCCAAATCATATTCATCTTTCGCAGGTCCAGGCTAGGAAACCATCTGCCATTCTATTTTGGTACAAGAAGTTGTCTTAATAAGACACTGCTTTTAGTATGCTGGCACTAGTTTTAGAGTCCCATGCAGCAAGTGGGTGTAGATTTTTAACTAAACGTTTATGAGGAGTATCTATGAAATGTTGGAAGAGTCATGCCAAAGGCAAACTGGATCACAGTATTCTGAACAGACACCTGCTGTGATAGATTCCAGAATGGTAAGACAGTCTAGGCGGTCTGCAAATATTGGTCCCAAATGATTTAGAGGCAGAGGGAGAAAAGAATCTGTTTTGGGGAAGGTGCAGACAGCAGGTAAGATACCTCAGCTGCTTGCACTGAGCCCATTCTGTCTGTGGGCAACGAGCACATTCAGTGTGCCTCAGGGTAGAACTTACTAAGGTGTGAAAAGTCTCAAGGTCAAAAGAGTAGGAAAAACTTCACTCTGTGACCAAAGGGAAGTGCCAAGCTATCTGCTACTTCTACAGGAATTATTAAAGGTGTCTGGATCGTAAGAGGGACGAACTGCCAAACAATAGACCTCACGAAAAGAGCATCTTCCTTGGTAAGTCATCGCTCTCCAGCCGTACTGCATGCAATACAGACGTACTGCATGCAGTACAAAACAGTCCAGTGATGCAATTGGACTGCTGAAGTACTGGAGCAGGAGGGTATCCTCCTTCCACGTACAGACAAAATCCTCTCTGTCAAACAGTAGGAAGCCTCTAAAGAAGGCCAGTTTGTCACATAGTCTGACACAGGAAAGGAAGTCTGTGAAACACCCTTACTCCTTTGTTCACCTGGCATTTTATCATCCCTGGCTATGAGGTATGCCATTTTAGCTTCTTTTGATAGACCTGCCAGTCAAGAGCTTGGTATGCAGACTTTAAAGTTGTTTTAAACTAATAATGCTGAGCGTTAATGCCTGCGGAGTAAGATGAGATTAGTAGGCAAGGAAAAGAATGCAACACCGTTAGAACATTTCTAGATGTTGTAATTTCAGCTGTATATGCCTCAGTTGTATATATGACTTTGCAATTCTGCTGAGGATATTCATGTACAGAATTTGCCCCCAAAATATTGTTTAATTCTGAAAATGGAAAGGTGATAGCAAGTTAGCAATTGTGCACAGCAGGAAGTTCCATCTAGAGTCAAGACTTTCAGTCATGCCAACATCAAAGAGATAGAGTGGCCCCTGCCACAGTAATGTCCATTTATGATGCATATCAGCATCTGCTATGCTCACGCTGCCATGATAGAAGGGATCCCCTAAGGAAGCAAGAAAGGAAAATGGGAGCTGAAGCAAGATGAGTAAAGTATAGAGGGCAGTCAAGAAGGGAAGCAACCGGTTGCAGAAAACATACGTATTGCAGAAGAATTTAAATGGCACAGGCTCTAAGGTCAGAACAGAGAAAGATGTCTGTTATGGAGAACTGGACTGTAAAGCAAAAAAGATATTTTTAAACCATTCCTTCTAGAAAAGGTATATTCTTGAGGTTTATACAAATAATCTGAAAAGCAAGTCTTCTCAGTGTTTGGAATGCACTAGACCAAGAGCATTTAAATCTATTTTGGTAAAATAAACGCAAACCAGCTTAAGGTTAATTCCATCCCACTGCAAGGACTTACTTCCCTCTTCCCTCATTTCAAGCCATAAAGGTTGAGCATTTCTTAACTTACTCACATGGAGGGGAATATCCATACCTTAATTCAGAACTGCTCACTCCACTTAAACAGACAGACAAAGATCTGGACAACCAAACAACCCAGGAACTAATTTGTGCTGGAGTATGACTGCTGCTAGTGCTTACATGCTTAGTGCTTCCTGCCATAGGTTGTTTATCCATTACTGCTTGATTTCCTCTGATTCTCCTGCCAAGTCCTGAAAGACTGTTGGTGAAGCAATTCTAATATCCCCCTCTTTCACTAGGCCACTTTCCTTAACTTGTGACTACTTCTGCTTACTCTGTTCATTTTGGATACTTAATGTCTCTGATGCACACCAACCGTGTTTATTTAAATATACCTGTTCCCATACTAAGTCTATTTTTATAGTGTTTTTCCTTTCACTGTAAGACGTAGGTAGAATAAATGTTTTCTCCATAAAATAATAACCCTTTTCACAAAGATCATATAAGGCAGCTAATGTTTAACTTTCATAGCAACTATTTTACTGATGCTTACCAGGTTGGCATTCTTTTATGTGTCCTGTTTCTGAGGTAAAATCAAACTGGGGAAAAATTATATGTATATTTTTTATTTATGTACTCCTAATTATTCAGCCCAAAATTTAATTAACTGAAATTTAATGTACTTGAAATTTTAATTAACTGAAGAATGAAACAAAGTATTTCTTTTTCCCTTGCACCTTTGTTGACTGTATATTGCCAAGCAGAAGCAACTAAGAACAGCTAACCCATAGCAGAACTGCTCAGACTTAACTCCATCGTTAGATCACTTATATCAGTCATTGTCATTACAATCAGAATCCTCTAGATTTTCCTCAGCTGTAAGCAGAAAACGTCTGATTGGGCACCATGTTAAGTTCACTCCGTTCCTCAGGGCTTTTCCATGTTACTTCAGGCAGCATGGAATCTGTATTTCAGGCTGCTTGGATTAAGACAAGATTATTCTTAGCTGCATGAACTTTCTTGTCAACACTGAAATAGTTACAAATCCATGTATGAAGTTAGGTAAGTGAATTCTGAACTGCAAGAATGAAGACCAAAACAAATCTGTCCCATGTTCCATAGCTCAAAGTTGAGAGGATCTCTGTCACCACCCAGGAGCTAAGTATGGGGTAGATTCTGGAAAATGCATGGCAATATATCAAGATTATAGTGCATTTGATCCTTTCCAGAGATGATGAATCAACTGAGTCTGCTCTCAACATATGCATGGTCAAAGAAATAGTAATAGCGCCTCCAGATTGCTACCACCGTGCCGACAGAAATACAGAGAAAGCAGCTGTGGGCAGTGTTCCTCCCCTTGAGCAGGCACCATCAGTACCTGCTTTACATTCAGAGCTGTTCATTGCTGAGCAGTACTGGGTACGAGCAAAGACAGATGGCAGTATAAGATTCACTGGGAATATAGACAGAAAAGCAACATAAAATTGGGCAGGAACATAAGATTTCAAATGTTTACAATTTGAAGATACAAATGGCAGCATTTCTAAAAGTTTGATCATTAGCATTCCATCATGCCTACAGCCTTTATGTCATTCTCTGGGGTAATGCCTGTAAGAGCACTGCATTCAAGGAAAACAATTTCATACATCTCTGACAAAAATCTCAGTCTCTCAGAGGGAGGATCCTGAAGAAAAAAAAAAAAATAAGCTGAAGCAGAAAACAAAGCAAGACATTTTCCAAATATTTTGGAGCCAAGACAAGACATGACCCCATGTCACATGAGGGAGAGATAATAATGCTGGTCCAGACTTACACCCACGTAGTCTGTCATTAACTGGGAAATACTTTTGTTCTGATTTTGCATTTCAGCCTTCAAGAAGTTGCTCGATAATGAGGCCTTTGTTCTGTGTTGCAAGGTATTGGTTATTATTATGAATACTTCTATTATTGTATTCTGTAGAAACTCTGTGGTGCTAAGCAACATACGAATACATGAACAGATTATTCATTTTATGTTAGGGTTGCCTAAAGGCCTTACAATCAATCTTAACTAAAAATTAAACCCAGAAAACCAAACACAAAGACAACCTTTCTCGTTTTTTGGCTGCCAATTATAACATGCTCATGAAATGCATATGTAACTGTTTGTCCTCAGAGTTCACAGTTCAGACTGGGGGTATACAATGCGTAACGTAATGGATGAGGGATTCAGCTGTGTATCCCACTGACTGGGAATGAGCATTCATAAGGAATTATGAGTTCAGCATGAGATCAAAAAAATGCTAGTGGGTTCATTAATATTCCAGTGCATAATTGCCAGAGTGCTCCTGTCTGAAATGGAGGAAAGTGGCAGAAAAGAGATGCTGAAGGCTTCAGACAACATCCCGCTTGCAACATTCTGATTCAGGCTGGACAGCAATGTGGTACACAGCCATTTCCCCAAAAACAGCAATCCTCTGCTTGCACAGGCCCTGTTTAGTTTCTACAGAAGGCACCTGTGACAGTCTACTCATTGCCCAAGGTAAGCAACGAGTAAGCAACATTGCCTGCTCTGACCCCTCCACGTTGCAATCTCACGCAACACTGCACAAAACCAGCAGGGATGATTTCAACCTGCTATTTTCCCCAGATGGAGAGACACTGCCCTGCTACTGCATCATCCCATCCAGAGCTCCACTTCATGGATCTACTCACCATGCTGAGTGTGGGAGGTACTGTGAAAAATATTTTTGAAAATAATGTTCACTATCTAGATATTAAGTGATTTGTTATGTTACAAATGTCAATATTTTTTGACTGCTGACATTCTAGGTACTATGATTATTCAACACTTATACTGAAGAACACCTTGTTTATTCTTAGAAATGACTACTTTGGAAACAAAGGAATAGTAGTATTATTTCCAGGTATCTGCACAATGTGGCTAAATCTGGTAAAAGTCTGCAATAGAATAGAAATGTTTCTTATGGAAAGCAAACATCAGTGGGCGCTCAGTTGGAGTTGAGAAGACTGTTACTCTAATCTTACTGCAAGACAGAGAAAAATAAGGATATGAGAGCAGACAGTCTGAAAAAGCTTGTGAATTATGTGTGTTATGATGAACACTGTATAACAGACAAAATTGAGATGCTTTCAGAAACCGTAAGCAAAATCTGAAAACATTCACATGTTTCCATGGTGACCTCTTTGATTGGGATTTAGTCATTAATAGTTATAATACTGGAAACTATATGCTTGAAATGTCGCATATAGATTGTAAATCAACTGCTTGTGTATATATGAAAAAATACCAATTTTTATCCTATTGGCTTTAAGACAATGTGAGTTTTAATACTGTGCTTTTAACTTAGAAAACTGCTTACTTTATAAAAAGACAAGATTCATTTCATTAATGACTGAAAAATAATAAAAAAAATTAATTCCAGCTTAAAGCTAGAAGTTATGGAAATCAAGCTTTGAATATAATTCCAATCAAACTTTTATCTTGTGACTAACACACCTAGAAGTCTTCCTTACTTTTATATCTGTCTCTGAGATCTAAATACTGCCAAATAGATCAGTTTTTTTTCCTATGACGAGCTGTTTTGAAAACTGAGCAGAGAGTACAAGTGGCAATGTGACAAGAAAAATTCCCCAAACATGACTACTTGGAGAGCGGGGGAAGTAGAAAGTTGTCTCTCCAGAAATTTCCAAGCAATATGCCAGTCTCCAAATTCTTGGGAAGCTAAGAGCGTAGCAGAAACCACGTGTTTCACAGGCTGTGTGTAACTTCGATCTTAGTTCATGTGAGTATTAGCTGCCTCAACCAGATCTTTAGAGTATAGAGTAGGAAGGGGAAAGGAAGAGGATAAAGGCCAAAAAGCCAAGGCAGACAGACAGCAAGCTAACTAGGAATAAAAGGATGTTAAGCTGTGTTCTCTTTTTGCGTGCAATTTTTTCAACCCCAATCTCTTAGATGCCTGATCTTAAATGCTACTGTTAGGCTTGTTTGATTCTGAAGAACCAATCAGGGCTGAACTCATTAAACCAAGTGTTCTGTACAGAGGCAAGAAAGCTAAATGAAGGATCGAATGCAGGCCACACATAGGCAGCCTCGAGGCAGCCACGCAGGGGACTCGATAACTGATGAATGTTTTTTGCCAAAGCGCAGTGTTGGGTGCAGGAGCACATGCTGCTGGGTGGCAGCTTTCTGCAAAGAGTTCTCACAGACTGGTACAAACTGCAGCCCCTCGCAGGAGGGAACAGCAAAGAAAGCCCCCAACTCGGGACAAACCTCAATGCTTCATAGAACCTCAATTTTTTTTTTTTTTAAACTACACTTTAGAGCAATGACAGCTGACCAAGGACCTAGAGAGGCAAACAGAACACTCATGGGATTAGCTGGCTGAAGTACTTGAAAGCATTCCGTTAGTAAGTCAAGGTAAGCAATTTCTTCTTTAAGTCCTGATAGAAAATACATACTTCCCTAGATCAGTATTTTATTTTGAACTCTAACTTTAGTGTAAGTATATTTTATTAATGCCACTACTCTTTAAAAATTAGTAGTTGGGTTTAGAAGAATTATGGCAGGAGAGTAATATAAATCTGAAACCCTTGTAACTCTTTACTGATTCTGGTCATATAATACATAATAGTTACAACAGGCATCTATCATTATAGGAGACACAAACGGGGAAACTGATGTAGTTCCACCACCAAGCAAGCAGCGTTAGCAACCCGCTCACTTCCCCAGGTCCTTGTCCTATGTCCTCACTTGTTGCACTTTGCACTTTTATGTACCCAAGGTAGAGCTGCGAGTATCATCTCAAAAACCTGGCGCATAAGTTTCAGGCACAGCAAAGAGAGCATCAAGAACATCAGGATGCCTGCTGAATGTCTGCCTAATTAATGAGGCTAGATTCTACTGTATCCTAAGCACCGTTAGCTTGTTAGAAGTCAGGAGGGGACGTGGAGGGCACTAAGGACATTTAGCCTATACTTCAAAAGATCAGGTCACAAATCAATTGCTCTGGATTCATTTTATACTATTAAATAAGCGTTCTTCACAATTTCAATTTGTTTAACATGTAGGATATTAGGAATTCTAGCACTGGAATTAATTGCATCCAATAAAACACTAAAATATAATTTTCATGATGTTCCAATTTGAAGGAGGGAAAGGAAATGAGTTGCACGTGTCATACACAGAACACGAGGTATCTTGAGTGCGACCAGAAATTGCCACAGATGTTGAGATATTCCTGTTAAAATTCTGTTATTTACAGTGTACAAGAATGAGATTTTCCTAAGATATGCAGTCTGTTAAGCAAAACTGCAGCCAAAATAGGTCCTAAAAATGTTATGCATTTCCAAATGAAATACTGAAAATCAAAATAAACAAAATCCCTTTTACATGCATTACAAATTAGTTTGTTTTTTTTATGTTCTAGACTCTGATGTTCTGTTTACTC
The DNA here is from genome assembly GCF_011077185.1 of Oxyura jamaicensis. Lineage (NCBI taxonomy): Eukaryota > Metazoa > Chordata > Aves > Anseriformes > Anatidae > Oxyura > Oxyura jamaicensis. Next base: position 9,582,789 of record NC_048902.1, read on the forward strand.
TCCTCTGCATTCCATTTAGTTCATCACAAGAAGTCATCTCTGGCAGTGTCACTAAAGAATATTTAAAATGATATCGAGAGCATACCCATTCCCCAAAACAGTCTACCCATTAAAACAGGCAATTTGGTTATCTTTGGGCAACTGATGGATACACTGAACACAGTTACTGATTAGAGTAGGATGGATGTGCTTCAGTCATCAGCTTTGGAGCATTCTCAGGTACTGTAAGCAATTGCATCAAGCTGCAGTACCCAAGCCCCAGGTACAGAGTGATCTGCCTGGTCTGAAAGTGCTGAGCCTTAGCACATACATTGTAGTATGCTCTCTGGCCAGAAAATAGTATTGCAAATTCCATTAGTGAAAAGTCTGCTAGAAGATCATTCATTGAATATTCTTCTATTTTATGGCTTATGAGAATAATTCTGTAAGTCCTCTATAAAATCTTCTTATGTGAAAGAAGCATGACGCTCGTAAAAGAGTCATGGTCTCGCTTGGTCTTAAGAAACCAATTTTCTTTAAGAAAGAAGGTTTTGTAACAGTCCTGCTTTAAGAAAAATAAAAAGGGCTGTGAGAATATGTAAATAGATGCATTGAAGAGAAAATATTTAGATATAAAGTCAGGAATCCTTGAATATTCATCCCCAAATGGATCAGGTTAATCCAGCCATTAATGAAATACATATTTTCATTTCTGAACAACTTTAATCTCAGTTTTGTGCAAATGGAGATGTAGTGAAAGTTACCTATGGATGAAAGGTAAGATACCAAAGAAAAGCATTTAGTAAGCAAAGAACTCCCACAAGAGCTATTGCCTGATGTTTTCATACAAAGGGAAGTGTATGTTACACAAAATAGTTTGTAGTTTAGTATTTCCTAAATCATCACTTGACATGAAAAAGCATTTCATGGAAGAATCACTGAGCAACTGAATAAAATATGCCTTCATCCAAAAATGAGTATTCATGGGATCCTTGCTCACTAAAGAGAAAATACTTGGAGCTTTCACTGCTTTCATGTTAGCCAACCAAGATCAGTTTAGGAGAAAATTAACTAAGAAGCCGATCAGCACAGAGTTCAATTAACACTAACATTTACTGCAGAAGAATGAATAAAGAAAACTTCTATATGCCAGACAAAGCAGCTAAAGTCTGAAGTTCACATTTTTCAACTGATTCAACTGTAACTGATTTTTTTTTTTCTTGCTGGACTTTTTAAAAAGCATCCACCCACAATATTATCTGCATAACTCAGAACTTGCTGGCAGCTAAAAAGGTTCATTTTGGCTTTTGTAAAATGTACACACCACTGAAGAACAGATGTACTCTGACTTTTCCTAAAGAAAACAGAAGGTACTAAACAAGATAGTTTGAGTCTATTAATGCACCGATTTTACTATATTCTATGCCCATTTAAAACCAGAAGAGATGAAAATACATCATACTACGATACTGCCAGTTTTAAAAGCATCCAATTAATGTTTTCTTTGTCAAAGATGTTACCTAAAAACTTCTTTTTTTAAACCTAGAATAGTTCACGTTAAAATTCTTGGAGTGGGCTAAGGGTTCCTTTACTGCTGCAATAAAAAAAAATATTAGGAACATTCACCACTTTCTGAATTCTTGCCTTTAGTTTGCAATTTGTTTCATTTCATTTTTGGATTGCTGCTAGAGGGAAAAAAAATCCCTTTATTATTCATCCACATAAATTTTACAAAGAGACTAATAGTTATTTGAGTAGAGAAGGAAGTGGTCCCTGTGACAACAGAACAACTACCAGAATAACCTCCTTCATTTGTCTTTGAAATAACTAGTGGTTGAGATGAGGCAGCGTACTTGAGAAACCATTTGTTGATGTCAGATGGCAATTTCTGTAATCGTACATCATGTGATTGCTTAATGCTTTCCTATGATAAAAAAATATCTACTCTTCCAGAAAGGTTCTTCAGCCTTAGAAAAGGTGATTTATCCATCAACAGCAAATGCCTCAGGAAAGTCAAACCAGATGGGGAATCCTGAAGAATAGCACTTGTTGCAGGTTGGTTGGCTTTTTTTTTTTTTTTTTTGTACATTAAAGCAGTCTCATGTCATTCAGAACAATGTGAAACATTCAGTAGTTCTTGAACTAAAATCACACCTCTACAGGAAGTTAAGCCTAACTCTGACCGGACCAACCATGTTTAACCAAGGAGCAACATCCCTCTGAGAAGACGTTCTGTTACATTCCTTATTATCTGCAAACTGGAAACTCCAAAGACAGTATGGTCACCTTCAGGCTTCTCCAGGGTCTTGCAACCAGTGGGATCACCATGAAAACCGTGTATGCCCCCCCCATAACGGAGAATACTTCTTTCACTATCTGGTGTTTGATAGGGCTCCACCAGGTCTTGTGCCTCACTGTATTCCTGTGCAAAGGTATAAAGATGTGATAGCTGTTAATGGGTTCCCTCAAAATCAGAAGCCTGCTGACCATCAAAAGGTCTGAAAAGCAGGGATTAGAAGATGGATCAAAAGACTAGACATCAGCAGTTTTTAAAGGATGTAGTTACTACATAGCAAGAAACAGTTTTGTAAGCACATCAGAGGGAATTTCAATGCAAGTGAGTAAGGCAGCACATATGTGTTGGAGAGCACCTCGGCATTGAAAAGGAAACTCAGTAGCCCATGCCAGCAAGTACAAACAGTAAAAACAAGAACTGAATCATTCCAACAATTGCAGCACTTTATCAGACTTCATACATTCCCTCTGGAGCAGAAACTTGTGTATTTCACATTATCCTCCATGACAAAATGTCCATTATAATAGACCCCCAGTGAGAAGATGCAGTTTGTGACAGATTCAAAAGAACTATACATACTTAGTTGTGCAAAGCCTGTTTAAACATTGTGACAGGTTTCTGACAACTCCTGGGAGCTGGAGACTACAGGGAGATGGCACCAGTGAGATTAACCATTTCTACGGTCTGATTATTTCTACAGCAACAACACAGGTTGTACTGCATTGTAATTCTTTTTGTTACATGGCATCTCAACAAGGACTTTGTAAAATTCCACCAATAGCCTGCATAGTTCTGGCTTGAGTGATACTGAAATGATACTGAATTTCCAGTGTCCCTGTGTACTGCTTGAAGAAAACCGTACACAGATTCAGTAATGGTCATGCATACTGTGATATCAGTGCTGATACCAGCTTCTGGCTGACAGCACCACCCCTGCACATCACCTTTCTGGCTGATGTTACTGGCTGCTTTACTAAGTAGATTCCACAGACTGGTCATCAGAGCCTGAAAAGATAGGTATCTGTGGGTTGGGATTGTCCCAGGCTGAATTTTATCACTGTGTGGGAGGGCATGTGCTCAAGGAACAAGTCTAAACAGTAAAGCTAAGCCAGATGTTGGGCCAAATCACTTGTAAACAGGAAACACAGGTCCGAAGACGTCCACCAGTGTTCACAACTAGCAGATTGGATATTTGCTAGGGTTTTCAGCCAGTCCAGTATGTTGAAGAGGGAACTGTGGGAAGACTACTCCAATCTCTGACCTGTTACAGAGAGAGATAAATAGGCACAGGGCATGTTGTACTGATGCATTTTGCACAGAGCACACCTGCAGCATGATCCCAATTACACATCCTAGGAGAAGTACATCCAAAGGAATTGACAATCAGGTTTTAAAATGCATACAACACCCGTTTTGTATACCTTCTCTCATACACTTAAGACATCTTTGGTGTGGCCTTAAGGTTGGTATAGAAACATTGCCAAAATTTGTTTAAAAAATGATGTTTTAAACCTCTTGGTATCATATATTGGTCATATTTACCAAGCTTGTTTGTTCCACCTCTATTCTACACTATTCTTAAATTGAGATTGTTACTGCAGTATCTTAGTGTCTTTTAGAAGCTGAAACAGACCTGAGAGATCTCTTCAGAAATTCCTCATTTGGTATTTCAAGCAAGGCAGCAGCCTGAAAGCTTCACTAGCCATTAAACTCGAGAGCTGCAAGAAAGTGCTTTTCTCAGCCAAGTCTTTATAACACTTTTCTTCCTGCACTCATCCCTTACGACAGCATGCTTTATCTGCACATTATTATTTGCCAGATACAATCCTTGCCAGACAAAGTCTCTGAAGGGCTATAGCTTTTGTCCATGCCTTTTCTGCTCATTAGTTAATTACTAAAACTTCAGTTAGCCTTTATATGGTTATTTCAAGGACATTCTGCAAAGTAATACAAGTCTACTAGGTACTAAACAGTTGCAGCTGTCTGATGAGCGTACTGAAAACAGGACCAGCCCCAGGAGAGGGGCATTCTGCACTGATTCATTCCCCGCAGAATTTGGCAAGAGACAGCAGCAAGTCGTATTTCAGTGGCGTCTGTTTAGCAATCTGGACATTCAATTACTCCATTCCTTTTTCTTATTCAACACACACTGCTGAAATGCTTTCCATGTTCCATTTCTACCTTGTCCAAAACCACTCAACTTGTGCTTCCTAAATATATAAGCCAAATGCTATGCCTTGTACGAGGGCTATACAGACAGCTCTCTGTTAGTTCACTCATTACCTATTCAATAACCTTAAAACACTCCAAGGTCAAAAAAAAAAAATCACGGATATCTTGAAAATTTTAATTGAATCTTGAAATCTTGAGTATCTACATGGGTCTTCCCCTCTATATTTGCAAGATATTTCTGTAAGTTTAAGACCTTTTAGGAGGCACAGCAGAAACTAATTTATAAACTTATACATATCCTTGTGCACGTTCTGTGTTAAATATGCATTTGTCTTAATGCTGCAGAATTTTCCAATGTTTTGTAGTTTATTTATTTTTAAAAAATATATTTATCAGACAATTCCTACTTGCTATCATCACTTGGTATTGGTGATATACACTGAACAGACTGGATCCCACTTTCCAGTGCAGGCTTTTTCTGTCATGAGGAATGGAGCAATCTCAGCATCAAACCAGTTTCCTTAGATGGGGTGTTTTAGGATGTCTTTATAGCTTAGAAGCCAGTTGTACTGAAGCATAGGCTACAACGCAATCAGTTGACACAACTCTGAAGATATTTTGTCTCCAGGAAGGTAAGATGGATGTTAGATCACAATACCCAACATATTGAAAACAAACAAACAAAACGAAATCTGGTTTATCATAGGACAGGATATCAAAATACTAACAGATCACTTGCAAGAAACTAGCTGGAACATATGGCAAATCTTATAATAAGTTATATTTTTATGTATTTCTTAACAGCATATTTTCTGTTTTCTTATGCTGAAGAATTATGTTGGAGAAAATCATCTTTCAATGTCAGCAGCACTTCATATTGTGTCTTAATCTAGATTTTTAGAACCACTGAGGAAACACTGTTCCTCAGTAGGAAATAATACATGTAGTATTAGTCTGATAAGCAAAGAGAGAAAACACCACAGGAGAATTTCCATGAGCAAAATAAAATGGGTAGTTTCCTTTCACTGTGAGAGAACATGAAGCTAAGAAAGGAAAATAAGCCAATATTGACGATAATGTAAAAGGAGAAATTGTTTTTAAACATGAGAAACAAACAAAAAACAACTTACCAGTACTGTTCTCCCTTGGGAAATAAAGAAATGGCCAGATACAACAATGGTAAGGATAAGATGACCAGATTCTTCATTTGATTCAAAAACCTTTAAAAAAGATTGACAAAATAAAAATCTATCCCTGCATACACATAATCTACACTTTGAGTAATACAAAATGAGAAAGGCTTCAGAGGTCAGTACTGGAAGTCAGAGGTAAAAGTAACTCCCAGAAATGTACTTTGCCTTCAGCTCCCACAGACAGCAGGCAGAGTCAAGAAATATTTACTAATTAGAACCCCATACACAGACCTAACTACTTAGGAAAAACCCATGCCACCCATTTTCACAAATGAAGGGCCAGGGATAGGAGTAACGAGGGCAGCAGAACAGAGAAAAGACCCCGGTATGGGGCCACCTGCCAGGAAGAGGCGGTTTGCTCCTCATCGCTGTCCGTCGGGGGCAGGAAGCGGCCGTAGCGCTTCAAGGGCCACGTCGAGGCACTGCCTAAGAGGGAGCCGCCGCTGCTCGCCGCCATCGCGGCTCTGAGAGGGCTGCGGCCCCCTGGCACGAGCGGCCTGCAGGCAGCAGAGGCGGGAAACGGCAGCCAATAGGAGAGAGGAGAGAACGCGTGAGGGGTCTCGCTCACCAATCAGCGAGCAACAGGGAAACGGGAGCCAATCCGGTAGTGCACTCAGGCTCGCGCGGGTGGTTGCTTCTCCTCCTTAGCGCCGCCATTTTGTGGGAGCTCGACGTCAGTTTTGGAGGATGCTGCCTCTGTGAGAGGAGCGCTGCTGGTGACTTCCCCCTTCTCCTAATACAATTTATGCGCCGGACTTCGTCTGGATTGGTTCAAATTGGCGTGTTGATGTGGCACAATTGGCCTGCAGTGCTGAGGGAGAGAGGAGTACATGCCAAGAGGTGGGTTCAGCTGCCATTTGTAGATTGAGGGGAGCCATCAATGATATCTGCATCTGTCCTTCCTAAGGTGATGAATTTCTGAGTCCATGTAGAAAAGTAACCCAAAAACCTAGCATACCCTTTCAGTTCCTGGTGCAGTAACATGTTGCGTTAAGTTTGCAGACCTAAAACAGAACTTTTGTGGTACCTAAAGTAGGAGTTATGCTAAATGTCAAAAAGCATTTTTTTTTCAGTGTGTTGCCTTTTGCTAGGCAGCACAGGTTTGTACAGATGGACTAATAAATCAAAATTGCACTTCTCTCCCATTTTGCTTCCTCTCTGTTATTAGGTTGCTCTCAGAGTTATGTAATTTTACACTTTATCTAGAAAGAGTGATGGCAGGATGACTCATAGTAAGACTGCATTTACGTATTCCATTTATAGTACATATCTTGGCACATTAGCAATAGAAATATGTGCATTAACTAGCCAAGGTCAGTGAGGGGGCTTGAAAGAGCCTGGAAGATGTCTGTGAGTGCCTGTACTAACCTGTACTGACTTTAGGGATGTTGGTTCATCGCTAGCCACCATTAAACCATTTTCATTTGCATACCTGAGGGTTCTGTGCTGATACCATTAATCCCAAATGTGAGTGTTGCTACTGCCAGCAGCACGTGCTTGACCAAGATGAGGCTTGGTTAAATAGTCATGTTTCTGTTAAATTAAACAGAACAAAAAAGTTAATGTGTATTCTTTTGTCGATGATGTTTTTTTTGTTTGATATTTTTTGTGTGTTTGTGTCTTTTTGTTGCCTTTATAGTTTGCTATTTTGTTGCCAGCTTGGTTGCATAAGGTTAAAATGTCCTAAGTAACTACTGCCTCATCTGAAATAAAGCCTCTGGGTACAAGATTAACCTGTTATTTAAACTGTGATGGTTCAGTCTGTTAGAAAACGATAGATCGGCATTTATGTCATGTAGCAGCTGTGTTGTCTTCCGTCTGATACTACAACCCAAAAGCCAGGCTAGTGTCTGAGGAACCATTTCTGTAATAAACAAATTTATATTGTTTTTCAAAAGGAAGGTGTTTATCTGAATGTTGTGCTGATCGGGGAGCACGGGCAGAAAGGCATTAAATGACTTGACAAGGTCATCCAGAAAAATCAGTAATGGAACAGGGAATACAGCGTGGGCCTCCAGCTGCCAGTTGCTTTCTCTAATCACTGCTTTCCCATGAGAATTTCTCAATTGTGCTTGTCAAATGTTCAGAGTTGGCTTGTAAACTTGGGACTTTCTTGGAAACTACAGAATAAAGTAATACAAATGTCAGAGAGGAATTGTATGAATACATCTATTGAATCAATTTTCACCTAATTCAGCGGAAGTTGTAGAAAATGGTTTGTTTGCAGCATCTTCTAGTGTCTAGTTTTCCAAGAGTGATTTATGGCAGATATGCTAAAAGATTCTGGAGGAGGAAAACAAAAGCTCAATCTCTTAACAAAGCAAAAATTTCAAAATGCGGTTTTGAAAGTGGGAGAAGTAAACTAAGAGCATCAGATAACTCTTATCAAACCTTTTAAAAATAACACTGTTGAAGTGGGGCATGAAAAGAAGGAATTACTAGCAGGACAGATGGCCAGTTGCAGTGTAGAAAAGGGTATGCAAATTCTTTCCTTCCCAACCTTGTTAGGGCACCTCAATTTTTTTATGCAGTGCTTGCAGTTTATTTAGACCTATAGTCTAAATACAGTTGCCAGTGCAACTCGTCAGTGATTGTGCAGTATCTCATATTGCTCTTGTCTAGAGATATCAATCACAACCACACATGGTTTTGATGTGGAACCTTAATGTGACTCTAGCACTGCTTAATTTCCCAATCATAGGTTTTTGCTTGACAAGGGTATACTAGTTTGCTTCCTGTTTTTACAGTAGTGTGTTAGGATTTTATATGTCTATAGAGTAAGGTGTGATCCAGGAGGAATAATACTGTGTGAAGAATGATACAGGAACACTCTTGCTGATTCTGATTTCTTCAGGGATTTGCATCATTAATTTTGTGTTCAGAGAGTAAAGATGTAGAGACTGTTTTTTTTGTTTGTTTGTTTGCTTTTACAAAAGGTGAATGAGTTTGCCATTTTTTCCCCCTAAATTTCAGTATAGAATACAAAAAAAGAAGACTAGCAGGTGAGCCTGACAGGTTAATATGTGCTTCATCAGGGATGAGATAGTAAATCCCATGTGCTCAGGGTTTATTTATCATTGTGGTGTACCTCAGATTTGCCTGAGACTCTGCAGATGGTAGCAGTAAAAGTTAATTCTCTCCTTGTGAGAATGTGTAGCCCTGTTACTGAGTTTGTGGATAAGCCTTCATAGGTATATAGTATCTGACAAGCTAAAACAATTTTCTGTTCTGTAAAAGGCAGTAGTATATAGAAAGTAACGGTTCCAATTGTCCTCCTAAAATGGCCTTTTCTGATAATTTGGGGAAGGGAAAGATGACTGGAAGGTAAAAGGCATTTTAAAAATGATTCGGGTTGAGACACTTTAAATAATTTAATCCCTTAAAGTGGCAAGTTCCTTAAACAGGTGAGCCTTATAGTTCCTTCCCTCTCTCGTCAGATCACTGTGTGGCTTACCCCCGTGTCCTATACTCCATCACATGGTACTGGCTGGATTTTGCTGAGGTGGTGGTTTGGTATACATCAGTCTGGGTGTTATGTTTCAATCAGCCAGCAATCTACACATCAATGTCCATCAAGAAAAAGCAGGTAACGTATTTTCTGTTTGAAACATTAAAAAAAAAGCTAAACAGCAGTTATAATTTGGTGCATTTAGTAATCCACACAGTGTCTCTAAGGTCTAAAGTGAAAAGGAGACTATTGGTAAAGCTGATTTATCTTCATGAAGGTGGATTGTTAATGATCTCTTGCCTCTCTGTTAAGTCTCTTATTTTCTCTTCAACTTCTTTTGTCCCCCAGCTTCTTTTGTTGTTTCAAGTGCACATTACCTTCCTCAACTTGCTTGTTTCAAGTAGTTTGTTTCATTTTTACTAGCCTCCTTACAACCTCACCCAGCCACCTTTATGGTCAGGACTTCAAATTTATTCCCTTTGCAGCTGTTGCCTGTAGGGCTCAGTGACCAATCTACTTTGTTACCAAATACATACTGCCTATTGATATGTATAGATATTAAGTGTACAAAGAAATGCTACAGAGAAGAGAGACTGTGAAACAATAAATGTTTTTCTGTCTTGCAACCTTACCATGTCCTGATTTACAAATAATCCCACTAGCTCAACTTTTCCTTGTGAATGTTCCTGAAAATTGAAGTCTGGTACACAAGTCTGGTACTTCCCACAAAACTTTTCAACTGTTAGTGTTCTTTTGATTGCATGTTAATATCATTGCCAAAACAGCTGTGTCCGTTCAACTCAGAAGTATGCCCTTTTACTTTAGTTTTCCTGTTATTTTTTTTTTTTTCTTTTTTTGCTATTTTGCAATTTATGTATGTGACTTCATTTTGCAATTTGTTCTTCCTGTGGTCTTAGGCTGTAGTAGCATGTGGAAAAATTAAAATTCAAAAAGTTAAAATGCAGCGTCTTTACTTTATTGAACATCTAAAGCTTGTAGTTTTAGAGAGCCAGAAGCAGAGAGGTACAAGCAGGAAGAGATCTGTTCCTGCACAATATGGATTTGCTACAAACTGTTTTTCCTCATAGAGAAGATGAGAACAGGTTTGTTACTGTTTGAGAGTAGGGTAAAATGATGCAATAGCTTACTAGCCTGGATTATACAGAATATATGACTGTTGGTTTTGGTCCTAGTGTTGTTGTTGTTTTTTAGCAATTTACAATGTTAATCATAATACTAATGGTGGTGATAACAGCCATAACGAAGTTGTGTTACCGTAACGGTCTTACTGAGTTTGAGTGTGTTTGCTTGTATCTTACTAAGCTTGAGCGCATGCTTCCACAAGTGGGACAAGTAATGTATTAACAAAATAGGGGCTATGAAATGGATAAAATAAGCAACCAATCCATTCTGAAGGTTTCCCTGTGGTACTGACAGCTTACCATCCTCTTCTATCCAGCTACGCTAGAGGGATAAATAGGATTACTCACAGTGGCATATATAACAGACTACTGAAAATGTTCTATTCAGAACACTTGATTTATGGCTTTGATTTTTATAATAAACTGTGTTACCTTATGCTCAAGTTGCTTTGTTAGTAGCTGTGTGACTTCCTCTGAAACTGACAGGTTCATTTCCATTAATCAACGTCTCACATAGTTAATTGGTCCTTCTTTCATCTGAATGTGATCTGACAGTCAGAAGCCTCCCTGCCCAGATTTCTCAGTGCTAATGAAATTACAACATCTCAGTATTTGATTATTACATAGCAGTTCTGTATCCATCACAAGAATGTCTTCATGCAGGTCTGTCAACACATGTCAGCATTGAGAGATGAACTCAGAGGTTGCAGCAATTTGAAGCCAAGTGCTGTGTGATGCTGCAGGCCCAGTGTGATGGCCTCCGCTGTCCTGAGGAGTGTCAGAAGTTCACACACATGCTGAGAGACCTCTTTCCCCAGCTGTTGAGCTGCAGCCATTGAATCTTTGTCATGGTTTTTATCCTGTTTCACTTTTTTCCTTGCTTAACTCTATGCCTTGCAATGAGTCTTAAATTTCTGAGTGAAAAAGAGGAAACAAATTGGCCCATTTTCTTAGTGACTAGACTTCATTCCTGCCTTACAAAATAGCAAAAGTCTGACTTGAATTAGGCATCAGGCTGAAATGGATTTTGCAGATAGACTTCAGAGTTGCTCTTTTTGGTGGCCATATCCAAAATTGCTAATTGATGGACATTCTGTCATTGAGGCAGTGAAAGAATTAAGTGATCTTTCTGGCTTAGGGTCTTCCAGAATTTTTAAGCAGTTGATCCTTCTTGTTCTGTAAAATCAAAATTTTCTCCAAATAATTTTTCATTTATCTTTATTTCCAAAAGTTTCAGTCTGCGTGTGTCTCCAGAAATTGTTTTCATAAGTATACGTGCTGTTTCCATTTATCTAATGGTGATGTTCCTAACTTGTCAAGTGCTATATAGCTAAATGACATTTTCATCTTACTCCCTAAATCATTTTATTTGTTTCCCGTTGGGGGTGCTTGAAGATTACAAGGAAGCCGTGGAATCTCATATTGCAGCGTATGTGATGTGGACATTAAATTATGTGACACAAAAGTAGCTGTGTAGTTCTACCGTTTATGTATTTTAATTGTGGTGAGATTCACTAGTGCATTTTGGGTTGAGCCAGGAGCTTCAAATAAGTACGCAGATGCAGTTGTCAAAAAACAGCTTATCTACGTGAGGTCTCTCTGGCCAGAAGGGCCAGTTCTTCAGTGAGCAGCCAATAGAAAACAGCTTGTCCACCATCAACAGGGACAAACAAAAAAGACAGTATGGCTGAATTTGCTTGAAGATTCTTGATTTAATGATGTCTTTGGCCTCACCATGTGTTTTGAGAGACTGTTCTCTAAAGCCTTAGGCTTTTTCTAGGCAAGGGTCACATTTATTCAAAGCACAATTTATTTACATTCTTTCTTTCCTTTTAAGTTTTCCAACTTCCCTCATATGGCATAGATGAAAGTGCTTCTGCCTCACAAATTTTCTGTTTGCAATAATAATAAAAACACTGTCAGTGCCTCCGTTTTGTTGAGTGCCTTTCATTTTCCATGACCTTGAAAGCATAAGGGCGTTTATTAATTAATTCAAATTTACAGATGGGTGGAAGAGAGAATTGCAGATTGGAGATAAGCCATTTATTGTATGCCCCTTTTTTGATGAGGATTGCCAGAGGAGAAACAGTCCTTGTCATTGCCAAGATTTCCCATTCATGGATGGGCAATGACAAACCCAAAACCACCAGATAAACCTCTGTGTGCAATTATTTCTCTAGGGATCCAGAAGCATGCTGAGTTTAATATTTGTAAGGTAGGCCTAACAAAATATTTTTCTTTTCCTACAAACTTTGCCTCTCTTGGCAAAGCTGCTTGCAAGAAAATCTTCAGTGACACAATTCCAGAATTACCAGAGCAATCTACTCTTGTGCAGAACTATCTTCACCATTTGAAAGCTTTTGATAATGTCTGAATGAGTCTCACTTGCTGCCATGCAAAGCCATTATGTTTTGCCCTGTCCACCAGAGGTGTGGAAAACAGTCTTTAGCTTCCAGCCTCTTATTCTGTACATTTAGCACGCTATATGCCTGCCCAGCATCACTGCTGTTGTGACCAAGTGGGGATTTCTTGCTAGTTTTGACATCTCTTTGTGAGGAGAGAGGGTGGTAGAAGAGTGGCAGCAGCACAATGAGGTGGCAGTACAGTTTAGTGCTCTCAGATGGTCTGAAGTGAAGACAGAAGTCAGCCAGGGTATCCTCAGGGCTGCTGAGGCACCACAAGCTGGATGGGGCAGCAGTGATAATGTGAGTGTGTATCAGTACTGCAGTCTGACATGCAACCTGGACTATGTGCCCTTCCAGAAGGAGTCTCTAGTTCCCTAAGATCCCATATGTTAGGAAACAAGCAGCAGAACACTATTTAATTTACTTGTTCAGTCTCCCCCATGTTGTGTATTGATATGAATAGCATTATGGGAGCAGGACTGTGCTTATATAATAAAATGTTTTCCTTCAGATTAAGGTTAATGCGGTTGCTCATATGTACCGCATGTAAACTGGAGGTCTGCAGCCGGATGCAAGTAAATTCCATGAAAATTGGCTATATCTTGTGCCAGCAGCCTATCAGCTAGGGAATGAAATATCAGTGGAGGAGAAGAATATTGATCAGAAGCATGCAATGTTACATAGGAAATCTTTCTTTGTGCTGATAGCCTAAACCAAAAATTAAAGACCTATTCCTTCCCCAGCCCTCAAGGACTTTTGCTTTGACATTGGATTGCATGTGATGCAGCACAGAAAGTGTGCTATGCTGTAATGTACACTATAGTTTTCTTGTCAATTTGAATATGTATGATTCTTTTTTGACCCTGTCAGCTCTTTGGGTTGGGTTCCCATTAGCCCCATATTGAAATCTCATTGGTGATGGTAGATTGAAACAGCCTAAGTCAGATATCCAAAATAAGAATATTTTCTGTTGGATATCTTTTTCCAACCAGTGGCAGGCATATAATCTGTCCCTATTCTTGAGTGCTGTCTTCCTGCATATCACAAGAAACTCACCTGTGAAGCTGTAATTTGGCAAACTAACCAACCAGTTAACTTTCTGGAAAGGAGGAAGCAGCATTTTTGTCTTGCATGCATCAAGTAATCATGCTTCAGAAACTGCTACGCCTAGGTGAGAAGACTCTATTATCATCCATAGTAATGGATATTTGTTTTTCTTCTTGAACTGCAGCAGAAGCAGAGCTCAGGGGACAAAGTATATAAGCATCTTCCATTTTCTGAGGTTATTGAGCATGTTTCTGAAGCCTTCCTAAAACAAGACATACACTTTACATTCAAATGGGTGATTCAGGGCCCAGAAAACAGCATTTTTTTTCCCCAGTGGGAGCTTAGAAAAAGCTCAATTTCTTCTACAAGAACAAATCCTTGTAAGCCAATACCCCTGCCTAACAGTGGCTGGTTAGGAAGCATATGAAGCAAAGTGAGGAGGATATAGTAACACTTTCCTAGTGCATTTTCTTAGTCTACAGAAAATTCTGCATAAGGAGTTCCTAAACCAGGGTTGTTGTCTTCCTAGTTTTTCCTCTATGGATTTGTTCATTTGAAATCATCTTAAATTTTTCTTTCCTCCTTATTAAATGAGGTGACCAAAGCATGCACAATATCCAGTGTGCAGAATACAGCAGTAAAAAAAACACATGGTGGTAACAATTTTTCTGCTCTGGTTCTATTAATTCCTAATATATTATTTGTGTTTTTAAAAATAGTATGTACTGAGCTGTCATTTCCTTAGGATTGCCTGAGGTAACCCCATGATCTTGTTCCTTAGTGGTAATTGTTACCTGAAAGTACCTCTCTATATAAGCAAAGCTAGGGTGGTTGTTTTCCCCATGTATATAGCTTTATAAACATTCAGTTTCTTCTGTCAGTTTTATTGCCTAGCTGCAGGGATTCACTGAGGCTAGCAATCATTCCACTGATGTTTTCAAGTGTATCTCAAACCCGTGTACAATAAATGAAAAGCCTGAGCTGAGATACTTCAAGAAATCTTGGATAGTTGGAGAGAGACTTGACATAAACACCCTGTTTCAATAATAGCAACTGTCCCCTGTGAAGTCAGGTTATCCTGTAATGTGTGGGAACTAATAAGCTGCTGAAGGGAGTAGAGGACAAGTGCTGGCTTCCATACTGCTGCCTGCTGCTCCACTGCTCCAGAATTTGTGTCTGCAGATCACATCTATAAGTGCTGGAGAGGCCTGAGATGGTGGCTTATGCAATGTGTACAGTGTAAGACCATGTGTTTGGTGCCTGAAACAGCAATTACCTGGAAGACACCAAACAAAGAGAAGCCTGTGTTTCTGACATTAGTAAATTATTAGTCAGTTATGATTTGCTACTGAATTGCAATATTTGCTTACTCTATTTCCTTTTACTCTAAAGATCTGTTGGAAGCCTCTAAGAAATGGGCTTTATGCTTTGGCATGTAGCTTGCTAACTGTAGGCTAAGTTAGTGAGCTAGGAAGTGCAAGTCTGGGGATGTGGGTCTTCTGCTGAAACCCCCCCAGTACTCTCCATAGGAAGAGTACCTGGCCATCATCTTAGCCCATCAATTCATAAGAGGTGCAAACGGCAAACAACTAAATTTTTCATGTGAGACTTTGGCCAAGGTCTTCTACCAGTGAAACCCTTGGCTTCTACTCAACGTGCAGAAATGTCATCTGAAATGTGTCCTTTGCTCATGGACTGCCATTCTGCAAAGCATTATTAGTGCTGGCATGTAAATACCATATAACAAAGCTGGACACCCGTCAACCTGAGCAGCCTCCAAGTGTGAATATCAATCTCTTGTGCTCCCATGTGACACAGGTGGCCAGACACAATCATCTCCATTGCAACTGATACCACTGAGGAGCAGGTGCCAAATAGGCAACCATGATTCAGTTTTGGCTATTTTGTCAAGCTATGCTTTTAAAATAACTAAACAACCCACTTTCATCTCTGTGCCTGCCTTGGACAAGAACCGGTTTTGTTTTTCCATGTTTTACGGAGCAAAGCCTAGTGTCAGCATTTCATAAATATGGAATGTCTTTTCCGTACTCTAAGTTATGTTTTAATTTTAATACAGTAGGCAATTGCTTAGTTCAGTCTAATTTAGTCGCTGCATGAAAACCGAGAGGTATCTGTTGTCATTTTTTGCAGAACCTGGCTATGGCTCTGATCTTCTAGCAAATTCAAAGCAGAATGGTTTTGCCAGCTTCAGCTGATTTCTTCTTGATATCCTTTGACAGAAGGTAAGAAGGAGAGCCTCTCTGTCTTATTTGTTGAGACCTGAATAGACAGGGATGCAAATAAACACAATCTTAGTTGTTATTCTCAGCAAAAAATCAAGTAAGATAGATGAAATGCCATCTGGGATATAAGATATTTTGTTTTCCTATCATAGCATTTCAGAGATGGGGTATTTGCTAACATTTAATAACCATCTGATGTCAGTGGAAAACTAGATGTCATTTGGCATAAGCTATCACATTAATCAAGAAAAGTGTAATTTTAGAGACATTTCTGTTACCTGGGTGGAACTGAGGCTAAGGGTCAGAGTGGAAGGTTGGAGATCATTCTGAAGCTTCTTTTTCTTCCTCACGTGCTGCATAGCAATGCTTCTCAAAAATAAACAACATCAAAAAAACTTTCCAAAGACAAACATTTTGACAGCTCTACCATGCTTACTGTAAAGTAAATCAAAAATGTCTTAATTACAGTACTGTTAATGTCAAAAAGCTGGTTTGCCTCTATTTTTTTAAGAGCTTGACAGAGAATACCTTTAACTCGGGGTAAAGGACTGGAAGGGGATGGTTTTCTGTGCTAAAATTTCCACTGCCTCAGAGGCTGTTCCATACTCTGTAGAGTAATGTAACTGATTGAAAGCCACTGCTGTGGAGAATCTACAAATCACCTACAGCTCTGACATTTCCTCCAAAAAAAAGATGGTTTTGATATGACTTCCACATATCCATGGTTTTCTTCATGCCCCCGGGTGGTCGGAGAAACCTGTTGGAAGGAAGTGCATAATTGCTACTGCACTGAATTACCTTCAAAACAGAATGAAGCTCACTGGCATGCGGGTGGGCTTTGTCTATTTGTCTTGGTAGTAGCAGTTTGAAAGTTTTTGGTCTTTCTCTTTTTGATTTATACTTCTGGCCTTGAAGGTTCAATTCCGCTGTATGTTCTGAATTTAATTCCATGTGGAAGGTACGATCCCATATAGACGGGCAAGATGACCCTGCTTATGAGAGCTGCCCGTTCCACTTCTAGATATCTCGCTAGTGGAGTAGAAAGTCAAACCAAAGAGGCTCAGTACTTAAAATAGTAACATAGCAGCAATTTAAGAGTATTTGGCAATGTTAAAGGTCTTGTTGTACAGTGCACAGCAGAAAGTACTTTGCTTTTCAGTGTCAGTGCAGACTCACATGCTTGCAAGTAAAGTTAAACACACTCCATGTTTAGAAGAAATTATCCTTTCAGGCTGTCTGGGCTTTTCATTTACGTTCAAAGCAGCATAGGTAATGCAATCTGTAGCTTTTCTTCTCCAGCAGGTGTGAGTTCTGTAAGACCATTGTTTCGTAAGGTTTTGAAAAGCAACAAAGCAAAGGCTGCATTAATCAGTGTTTTTTTTTTTTTGTAAGACAAAGAAAAATATATTATTTCAGATGTTGAAAGGTTTTATTCCTTTTAAGAAAAAGGTATAAAACTACAAAATGCAGAGCACACAATTAATGTACAGGCTCCTTTGCTGTAGGTTGTTATGGATGCCAAAAGTTTACATGGGTATGAAAAGTAACCCTGCAAATTCAAGATGAAGAAAATCTGTGATGGGCTGTTAAACATAGAGGTATCCTCGATAACCAGAAAGACCCTGAGACATAGCTTGCTAGAAGCTTTGAGAGTATAGCAAGGAAACATTTTTATTGGATTTTCTTGATTGTATATTTTTCCCCAGAGATCCATTACTGCACACTGTTCTCATGATTCCCTCCCTTAAGAACAGGCAGCAGCCTTTCCTGAATGGAAGTAAGCACCCCCTTTCTACATCCTGCTCAAAAAGCAGGAAGAGGGGTGCAGCAAACAGACCAGGGAGCAGTAGTAAAACAAAGTTCATGCAACTTCGAATGAGCCATACATAATACTTAAGAAATCATTTCAGGCACAATACCCAGACACCAATCTTTATCAGTGCTAGGTTAGAAATAAATATCTTCCTCATCCTTTAAGAAGGGATGGATCAATTCCTTTATTAATTCTTTTAAGAAACTAGACAATGCAAATCTGAAAGAAAATCTCAGCATATCAAGTACAGCAGCTGGGAAACGAGAATTGTGTGAATTTTGCACACTTGCACATGTATCATTCATTCTCCCGGTGTACAGACATTCAGCCTCTCTTACCTGCTGTAATAATAAGCCTTCAATAAGCAAGAACACGTGTCCTGAAACAACTTCTGTCACTTAATTGTCAAGTGACCTTTTCTAGGTTTGCCAAATCACTTAAGCCCATCAGTTTTTAATACATACCATGAAGTGCTACTTGATTTTCAGATACTTAGCTCTGAACTCATCTCATACAACTTCATCACAGAGTTACTGTTTCCACAAAGAAGGATTTCCAAATTATTCCTTGTTGTCAGAATGGAAACAGATGAAACTGGGTAAATCCTTAGCTACATAAAATATGCCAGGAGGCAACTGTTAGGATCATGCTGTTATATGCTTTGAACTCAGATTTTTGTCTTGCCTTAAACCAATTGAAAATCAGTGAGAGTGGCGTCAGAACTGGAGGGCCAGCTCCTAATTCAGCTAGGAGTGCTGGGCATAAAGAGGGACTGCTTGCAGTCTCTCTTGCACTGTCAGTAAGATGGGAGAAAAAAGTACACCACGGACTGCAGTTTTCTACAGATCAGAAGAGATTCTTCTGCAGTTCTGACTGATTTATCCTGCTTATCACTGTAGGCACTTGCTGATCTGATCACTGCGTATCATGCACCAGCAGGGTTTTAGGTAACCATCCCCTGTAGTCTCTACTCATGAGCAAAAGATGATGTACTGGGTCAGAAGCACATACCACAGGCAACTTTGGCTTGAATCAGAATAGTGTCTTTGCCTGCAATATGATATATAAATGTGATTTTCTATTGCTGTCATAGGAAATACAAGAATAATAGACACCACTTACATTCATAATGTTAACTGATCAGCCTCAAATGCAAGCTTGTGGACTTAAACTGTCAGGAATTTTCTCCCATTCAGGCATATGTAAAGCACTCTTTTCACAACACTGTGTCTTTGATCAGTTTTTAAAAGTTCTATCATCTGCTCATAAACATGTAAATTGTTATTTTTTCCCTAACAAAATGGTAATCAAGAATTTATAGGGGAGGGTTAAGGGTGCAACGAACTAGGCAGTTCTTAGTGCCTCAGCAGAGTGTTTGCTTATCTATGAGTACTACAGGACACCTTAGTTTTGAAATGACAAGATGAAAAGGTTCTGTTCAGCCTTGCCATAAGTGCCCATGAAATCAGCACCAGCAAGCAGCTACACCCTTACTCCATTATGGCTGCCTTGCTTGCGTTTTGTAGACACCAGCGGACAATCTCCAGCCTCAAGGGCATTGGTTCTTGAGCCAATTCATTACCTCTTTTGTTGTTCTAGAATGACAGTAGGCTTAGATGCTCGATGTGCGCCAAGCTCTAGTTTGCAAACATAAGGGCTAAAAATGCAATTATTTCTTACAGGAGAGGTGGGAGTATCTGTCAGTGATGTGATGCGATGAACTGAGTACCTTATAACTTCTAAAGCTTAATCTGGGTAAGAAAGAGAGATCGTGAAACTTAATGTTATTGAAGTGTGATTGCAGGGGTATAGGAGAACAATTGAGAAAGAAACATCCGCAAAGGAGTTAGTCTAATAAATAAGACAAAATACTTCTCTATCTAGTCTTTTTGATGTGCTCTTTGAAACAGTGTGAAGATCCAGATGATACTGGCAAGTCACTGCTGATTAAAGAGAACAAGTCAGGGAGTTGAGGTTCCAGCTGATGCCTTTTCTTATATGAAAGTTTACAAATTCCATTAGTCATGTTAACTTCAGAATTGTTCTTGCTGACTTTCTCCGTTGAAATGCATTGCTTGAAGCTTGATACAGTAGAAGAAGTAATTATAAATTTGGCTGAGTCACACACGAGCTGTGATTGGATCTGTAGCTGTTCAATATTAATTCTTCCTTTTGCACAGTGAAAAGGCACAATTTATTTTTACAATTGTATTGAGATATTTTGAGGATGCTTATCAGGTGAACCACTGAGTTGGAATCTTTTCACTGTACTAAGAAGCTGATCTTGATCAGCCTTCTTATGTATGCAAACATCACAGAATTGAGACCTGAAGGCAAAATAAGGAAAAGGAACAGACTTTGTGTGGTGATCACATTGCATACCGTGCAGCTGGGTGACAGTCAGGTATGGTGAGGAGGGCAGCACAGGAATCTGTATAACAAACCTGTGTGCTGTGCTAGGGAACAGGCAGTGTCCTGGCTTGATTTGGAGCTGCGACAGGGAGATAAGGGGTGTCCTAGTGTTGCCATCTATGCTCCTCAGGAGTCCTACATTTTGCCCGGTACCATTTGCTTTTCTACCATTGCCTGCATCCAGCTGTTGGACATGCAGAAGCAAACATTTGCTCCCAGCCAGTGAGCTAAGACACAGCCGGGTACCTGCTTAGTGCTCATCTAGTGTAAGAGTAGCACTTACTCCTGCCATAATTATTATTTAATGAGATATTTTTACTCCAAAGGCATAGTCAGAAAAGGCTAACTTTTTCTACCATGTATGGCAAATGGACCACATGCTGAGCCACATGGAAGGCTTCTGTTTGTAAGGCTCTTTCCTCAGAGCAATTGTAATTTGAATTGACATGCTGTTAGCTAAGCACATGGCACACTGGGCAGTAATACCTCTGGAATTGCGCAGGTTGTGGATTGTTAACACTGAAACAGGGCCTCTAGTAAAAAGCAGTTTGCTTCTTCCACACAGGAAGAGAACACAAGTTTGGTTTGGATAGGACTTGCTTTTGTCACCCAGAGCTGAGCAGTCATAACAGGTCAGTTACTCAAAGAGAGCAGAAGTATGGAGGACACATTTTATCTGTCTGGGAAGAGTTCAGGCCCTGAGTTAGTACTTGCTACTTGAGACAGGCACAAGTAAATGTGTAGCCTGGAGGGTGCTGCCTAGACCTAAGCTATAGCTAAAACTGTGTATGTGTTGTATAGCATTGTTATTTTTAAAAGAATTTAACAGAAGTAATACCAGTAGATGTTAAAGACTGTATTTAATTCTCAAATTGCTTCAGCATGTTTGCACATTTTACATGCACTTGATTTTGAATTAACATATGTTAGGCTGCACAACTTCTTGTGCATGCATCAGCTACCTGCACATACTTGACCGGTCATGTCATCTAGGTGACTTCTTGCTTTGGCACTTACTATTTTATGCATAGTGATAGGCCTCTGTCTGTATTTGTAGTTCAGAAAAAAAAGTAGCTATTGCCCTGTAGCATTTCTCCCACAAAGATAATGCGCATTGCACAGCTGTCCTAGATTCTCTGAAGGCAAAAGCGAAGGGACTATTTCATTCATCCATTCCTCACTGAAGGGTGGGAAGTCATATCTGGCTAAGGCAAACCTTCCTGGAGAGCACCCTGTCCTGATACAAAGTTTAATAACTGAAAATTCAGCCTCTCCTCTGTCAGTTTGTTCTGCCAGTTAATCAGCTTGTACACTTTAAAAAGTGTACTCTCTATTTATCTCCCACTTACTTGGAGACAGTTGTTATTTTTATGTGTTGCAGTGCTCACTTACAAAGCTCTTTAGTTGTTAGCATAATGCCTTTTCATAAGTAATCACCTCATCTCTTGATACCCTTTTAAGATAAATTAAACATACTGAACTCTTCCCTTACTTTAGGGATTTCTCCCAGATCTTTCTGTTTCCTCCTCGCTACATAGCTGCTTATAGCCCATGGTTATAAAAGCCTTGAGAGCCTGTACAGACAGGCAGTCCCTTTCAGGTTCTCTGCTTTGTCAGGATATAACCCCCTGACCTGTAGGCTTCTAGATTTTGCTTCTACATGCATGACCTTGCACATTGCTGTATTAAAACAGACATTGTTAAATCATTTCAATTTACTGAAGTGCTGTGTTGTGCTGACAGAAATCATTATTACTTTGCCGATCTTTGTGTCATTCACAAAAGGAATTGGTAAAGATTCTGCATGTATGTGGATCCTCAGAAACTAAGTTTTGCATGTGTTTGTGTGTATTTGTGTATGAGTGTGTGTGTGGTTGTTTCATTATCACTATTAAATGTGAGCCATTATTTCTGGTGTCTTCTTCCCTATATCAACTCTGACAACACCGAGATGGGTTTTCTTGGAAATATGATTTGTATTCCTGTTGTGTTTTAAGAACAGTGAGGTCTAATTTCTATTCCAAATTCTTTGTCTGCAAGAAACCATGTGGTGAAGCTTTGCTGAATGGAAAGTGTATATTCCCAGGAAAGCAGCAACACCTACATTTGTTGGGTTGGTATATTGCTAGTACAAATGGATGCAGCCTAGGTGTTAGTTTTTGCTAAATTGTGAACAAGGGAGTACTTTGACTTGATTCAATTTGTAGCAATCCCTCCATGGTCTGAAATATTGTCAAAAATCTCAGTAATCCATAACCCACCTCTAAAAACATGCATTCATTGAGTTTGAAATGATTTCTACTTAATTTTGTGTTCAGAAGTTTGGCAAACCACTATGTTAGCCAGCAATTTGAGCTGTTTTATTCTGTTCTGTATATCTGCAGTACTTTTATTCTGTACTGTGTATCTGCAGCAATACAAAGGTAAGTCAATAGAATTCTGGTCTGTTTCGTCTCAGACTTTTTGTTGAACTAATGTATGTGCCCCAGATGTGCAATTATATCCTGAAAATAGGTAGCCTAAGGCACTTTATGCCTGCTGAAGCACAGAACTGTTCCTACAATGTGGAGGGAAATTATAGGGTGGTAATTTCTCAGGCATTATGGTTACAAGGGCAAGAGTAAAGACGATCAAAGTCTGCCTGTTGATAATGGTTGCTAGGCAGAGCAGGGTGATGGTCTCTGCCTTTCCTGCTTAGAGCTCTTTGCCCAGGGGTTCCTAATGTAGTTGGGAAAAAGACTAACAGCGAATGAGGATCCTAGAACACAGAGGTGCAGGAAACTGGGGGTCGACCTCTGATTTGCCACCAAACAATCTTTGTACCAAAAAGACTGTGTATGTAAGTGTGTGTGTACACATATATATACACTCCTCATCCCCAGCGGTGTACCCCCATCCTCCAGTCAGAAGATGGAAGTGATACTACGCTGATTTATGGTCATTTTAGCATTTCTCTCTCCATGAATTCACAGTTGTGATGCATTCCTATAGCAAGGGGGTGGAGGGCAGTGTGACTCAATAGATTAAAGCTGCTTCCTAAGTACTGCTAAATTATTTTTAGATCCCTATCAATTACAAATCTAGCTCTAAGATGTTGCTTATTGTAATGGTAGGAAATGTCAGGAATTTCTCCCAAGAATATATTGTTTCATTCCCTCTGTAATATCTTTTCCAAGTAGTACACAAATGGCCGCAGTCAGTCAGAAGCAGCTTCTATACCTTAACTTACTGAACACCATAGCTGTGCAGAAATTCAGGGTAATTGTGGTACACATTTTAACCCTACTTGTCAAAGCAATCGGGGGGAGGATATCTACCAAGGCTGCAGTGTTTTCCTGTGGGACATGGTGACTTCTGCCCAGTGTAGCAGAGGACATGATTAATTCTGACTCTGTGGACACAAGAAGGTTATTGACCAAGATTTCCTTGTGAATGGCCAAATCCGTTCCTAAAGAAAACCATTACAGAGGTGTCATACCCCAAAAAAGCCCACACGAGGATCATGTACTCTGAGCTGTTTTTAGTGCAGTTAAAAGAAGTTAGAGAAGCATCTGTGAACTTGTGCATTTTATGGTATTACATAGTTGCAACTCAATATGGGGAAGACTCATTTCATTCAGTAAAGTTAATTCTGCAGCTTCTCTGAGTGCCTTCAGTCTCTATTTTTTTTTCAGTGGCAGCCACCCATTAGTCTCTAAAATTCTGGAGTTTTGCGTGATGCTCCTCTGTGTGTCTAGATACTGTTGTTCCACTCAGAGCAATGTGTAATCACATTCCATGTTTTAAGCACTGAAGAGAAAGTGACAGCATCAGAATGTCCAGCCTGTCACAGGTACAGGAATGTGTGGTTAGACTGAGGAATTGTGCCTGGAAGTGCTTATTGCTCTCCATTGATTCTGAATCAATGGAGTGAATGACTGTGACCAAACATGGATGCTTGCAGTGTAGATCTGAGGGGCATATTCACTAGTAAGTGTGTGTTCGTGTGTAGAAGTGCGTGTGTATGTGTGGGCAGAGTGAAAAATTACATTAGATATCTGATATTTCAGGTCATGGGGTATAGTCATAGTCAACTTGTTCAAATTTGCATGAGGGTTGCCATTTTCTCACTGAAAAAAAGCAAAAGCATTGAGTTGTACAAAGATGACTACCATCCTCTAGAAAGAAACTAATGACAAATCTGACGACTTTTTGCTTCAGCTGCAAGGTGCGCATCATTGTGGACATTTAACAATAGCTCTGTGCACGTGTGGGTGGGTAACAACCAAACTCCGTGCACTTTTCCCCTTACTGAGGGTGTAAAAAGCACATAAGTGACAGATAATACTCGTAGTGCTCAAAGCACTGTTGAAAGATATTTTGGTGCAGGATGATGGCTGTAATGTAGATATGCAGAATTCACTTTTAATTCAGTAAGATTGTGCATTAAAACTGCTTAATTTGGTAAGAATGTGCATTGAAACTGCTTGAGTGCAGTGCAGAGGTAAGGTCCCCTTAGACAGAAGTTGTCATTCTGATGCTCCGTTAAGAGCACTGAAGTCAGTGGAAAGACATGCAGCTATTAAAAGCTGTGGAGAGGTAACTGTTTCCTCTATGAAGTTCCAAAATCCTGCTTTAGCAACTGTTGATAAGCTCTGCCCGTGACTCATAAAGGCTTCTTTTTATGACAGTTTCTGGCAGGTATGTTTTGATGGGCAGAGTGATGCGTCCTTCTGGAAGGAACAGGTAGCTGTGAACATGATTCAGTACTGCTCTGGTGCTACAAGAGGACTAGATGCATCTGCACAAAGTGTTACAGCTGTTAATAGGATTGGTGTGATTGCAGGAAGCCTCATTACTGTCCGGTTGTTTACTGCTTATTGTGGTCATAATACAAGAGAGTGCTTAATAAAGTCCCAACGAAGAAGAAACCTTATGCAATTACCCTGCCTTCAGGAGGAGGGTGCTGGTGACTGAATGGTTGCTTATTTGCAGCAAGTCTCTTCCAAAGCAGAGTCAACTCTTGCTCTGAATATGAGTTTCAACTCTGTCGACAGTCAGAGTGAATACTCAGAAATTAATCCCAATGTCATTAGTGGAGTTATTATAGAGTTTCTTGTATTGGATCTATTTTAAAAAAAATATTGTCCTACCTTCTGTCAAAGTGTAATGAATCCAAATTGCCTTTCCCATCTGGAGAGGACTGTTGGATCATTTTTCTCATGTAAGTGAACAACCCATGGGTAGAAATCGTATGTTTTAAGTCTGCCTCTGAGCTTGTCAGTTGAAGTAGTTTAAATACAGTTTATTCACCAATATAGTTAGATCTCAATGTCTCCTTTTTTCTTCTGAACCTCAAAATATTTGGTATTTCTCTAATGGAGCAGCTTCCATGAACAGTATGAGGCAACAGTGTGAGGCAAACACCACAGATTCACTTTGCTATATATTTGGCGGGTGGTGGAAGGTAACATTTCAAGATACAGAAAACCACCAAATGAATTGTTAGGCACTGTTTTAAAACAGATCATTTGATTTTGAAGGCCTGGTTTAAAATAATTGCAGAGAGAATAAGATGATCAGGTGAAAGGAAAGATATTCCTTGATATTATTAACTTGCTTTCTTTTGGAGCAATGAGGTAGGACAGTAAAAGATTTTGAGGTGCCATTGTAGTCAGGGAACAAAACTTCATTTTGCAATGACTTCCATTCCACTTATAGTCTGTGTTATTTGGCCTCACTGGTCTTATGCCACAAGTTAGGTCTTAATAGGATGGGGAAAGGAGCATGTAGGTTTCTGTTGTGAAATTCCCAGCTTTGCTTTAGAAGGCTTCTATCTGTAGCCGAATGGAGCAATATTTTATGATAGCTGTAGAGTCCGTAGAAAGACTAAATCCTTAACACAGGTGCCAAAAGCAAACAAATTCCTTATTTTCTAGGTGTGAGGGCTGAGTACCCGGAGGCTGTGTGCAGCCTTGTTGCACGTCTGTCTATGTGAATGACAGTGGATGTGTGTGAATAAGGGAAGTTTATTTTAAAAGTACAAATATTTATATCGGGCACATTAAACAAGAAACCCTGCAACTGATGTGTACTTTTGTTCACTGGCTATATACAGAAATACACATTTCTATGAATGTACACACACATGTGCGTGTCTGTGTAGATTCTGGAAAGAGAACCACAGATCTGAGCTTGTGTCTTGGTTGCCAGTTGTCCTGTGCAATTAGGAGATAGCATGGCTGAGACGCCAGATCACTGCTGGAGGTGGGTCCTTCTAGTTTCTGAGTGCTGCAACTTGTGTAGCTCAGCACTGCCTCCTGGGTTGTGCAAGAGCCCAGCTCAAGGTGGCATGAGTTGTTCAGCAGCTTGCTGTTGCTCACTGTGTTGGTACCAGCTAGGGCGATTTGCTCTACCCCAAATCAGTAGGTGGCTGAACAGCAGGGGAATTCATACGCTGCTGTCTAATGAGCATCATACTTTGGAATCCTTTGTGAGTGTTGCTTCCAAAGCCCCACCTTGGTTTTGACCCAAGATAAAATGCTGTACCACCACTCTGAGGCTCAACTTGAGCTAAAAGACCAAGTTAGAGAAACAAATACTTGCTAGTAAATGAGCACAAAAGGAAATACACAGCATACTAAGACCAGCGGGGTGTACAGATCTTGTCAAAGCCAGATGGTATTATTGCACGTACTTCAAGGCTAATGTAAACCTCAAACTAAAAAGAACCCACCAAAAGCTTCACTTTGGGAGGGAGTAATGAGTAGAAAATATATGGTGTAGAAAACGTCTTTTATCACAGTCTAATTATCAGTAGGATGCATCTTTGTCCAAGTCTAATCATCATCATCAATTATACCTTTTCTCCCCAGAGCTGTTTACCATTTAAAAATATATATATATATATATATCCAGAGCTATATGTAGTAACAACAACAAAAAGAAAGGCAAAGAAACCCGACATTTTACCCTTCAGATACAGAGAAAAGGGATCTATTAGTGGCAGGGAATGCTATTTTAGAAGCATTACCACTGTCCCACTTATTCACTGGCCTGATCCATCCATCTACCTTTCAAAGACCTGTAATAATGGCAGGAAAAAAAAAAAAAGCCTTTAGAAATGTGTGTCTTCCCTCTGTTTAATTGGTGTGTTGGGTGACTGAGCTCAAAAGACTTTTTCCTTGTCAGTCTCTGTCCCTATTCCTGCACTGCTGTGAGAGGCTGTCCTCGCCATGTTCCCACTGTGTGTGACACAATGCTCAGGCACAGCTGCAGAAGACTTTGGGTCCCTCTGCTGTATACTGCTGTCACTGACAGCAGGAAGGAAGACGAACTGTTGAAAAAGCATGGCTGCACATAATGTTTTGTAACTGCAGGAAGAGGTGTTTGTTACTTCCAACTGCAGAGAAGAATTTAAGTGCTTCAAGGGCCAGAATCTCAAGTCTATCCAAGCCCTGCTCCACACAAATGTACTAGGGCTGCTGGCTGATTTTAAGGCTCCACGTTTACAGGTGCAGGCTGTGAGGGAGTTTGAACAGCATGAGGTTTGATCTAATTTGCATTGTCCATCAGGTTGTTCTCAAAGCTGAAAGTTGCTGGGGTTCAGCACAGAAATTCTGGCTGTTTTTTCTAGGCAAACTTTAGAGCAAGAAAAGCAAATAGCTTATGAGTGTGCCAAGGAATCCCTACAGAGTTAGATCTTCTTTGGCTCTAAGGCAAAGATGTACCCCAGTGTGATAGTTATGATTATGAAGCAAAGCAAATTTTCTAGTGTTTAGACTGGAAACCAAGATAGTGAAGCCTTGGGGAAGTAATGAAATTGTGTATGACACTATCTGCAAGTTTGGGAGAGACTCCTCATCCTTGGAGTGGGGCAAGAAGGAGTATGTTAAGTTTCCTGGGAGGCAGACTGCTGTGAAAGTGAGCATTGCTGCAGTTTGCATGCTTGAGTAAGACATGACTACAGCTTGCTCTGAGCTCCTTCGCATTAGCAGCATTTCTTCATTCTGTTGTACTGAGATTTTGTAGTTGTATTACTCTAAAATCAATATAACATGCAACCAAAGCATGGAAAGTGCATAAACTTCAGTGCATAAACTCCTCCTTCAATACTTTTAGACAGGAGTACATCCCACTGGGAGCAGTTGGTGCCTATGTTGTGAAAAGCTTAATCTGGGAAAGTGAGGCACAAATGTCATTTGGTTAATCACCTGCCTAAAACTTGTCTACTTTTTTTTAAAGCTATAACACTTCCACCGCATGTATAGCGTGCTCTGCACATATTCAAGCAGAACAAACTTGTCCTATCCTTGCATGTGCATCTCAAAAAAGGGAGAAAGTTTGGTCTCTGTGGCTCATCCAGTTCTTAATTTGAGCCAGCTTTTGTCTAGGAACAGGGCTGAAATCATTTAATGCTTTCTATCCAGTAGTTAAGAAAAAACATTGATTCTGGCTTACTACTGATGGGAGTTAGGTTTGGTCTTGAGGCTCTGGTTACCAGTGCCATTTTCTAGTCACTCTTTTCTGACTTAATCTCACCTTCATGAGCCACCCTTTATCACATCTCACATCCTAGTTAGTCCTGAGACTATCATTTCATTTTGCTTTTGACAATGGATTACAGCTGCACAATAGAAGTGTGAGGAGAAGGAAAACTACAGGTGAGAAAGTAATAGTGGAAGAATTGTTGATTTAATACCTCTGCAAACATCCCCATCCCTTCTCATCCATGCACCTCTTGACATCACTGAGGCAAGACAGATGACCAAGTTTCAGGGAGAAGTGTGAGCAGGGCTGTTCCATGAGGAGAGAGAAGCCATCAGGTGGGGGAGACTACAGCAGAGGCAGTACCCTATCCAACAGGACACAGATGTGAGCTACCTGAACTAAGCAAGCTGGTGACCACAACAGGTTCTTCCATCAACTGCCCAGCCATCGTCAAGCAAAGAACAAGTCAGGTCCGAGGTCAGTCCAGGAAAGCTGAAAAACAGCTCAGGAACAGGCTGGTCCACAACAGGGTGCCCAGGCCAGAACTTAAATGGAGGTCCTGGAGACAAAGCAGAGGCTGTAAGGGTGAGCCTGATGGGGTGATTAAAGCCTAATTGGTGCACTGAGGTCTGTGGCACTATGAGCTGAAAGATGCAGTAATAGTCTGTCTTTAGCAGCTGCTGGCTGGCATTGTGGATGCAGAGTTTCTGTTCCCTTGATTTGAGTGTAATGAAACTGCTAAAGCCGGTGTCAGCCTGACCATGGCAAGCGATTCACGGTAAAGCAATTGTGTTGTTTTCCAAAGTGTCATCACAAGTCAGTTTGAAATCCATGTTTGTCATCTCATTTCTTCAACTCCCATTTCCTGCAAATTCAGAAGATGGAATAAATGAAGAACACATAATGATAAACTACTCTTCTTCACCTTGTTGGGTGTCTGAAACACTGAAGACAGAAAGATGTCACTGTTATGGTGACAGTGAAGGATGATCCTTCCCCCACCCTCAACTCTAGTCATGACAATTCAGCTGTTGCATCTCCTTGTGTGATGTGTGCCGACTGCCATTCATACAGCACCGGTGGAGGATTTCCATCTGACCATGAGTTACTAACCAACTATTTGGAACCTTTTTCTAAGGAAACAGAACAAGTACTTTTTATGTGCAGCAACTTGAAGTGGGACTGTCTCTTTAATTCCTAATTATTTTATTTTTGAGGCATCCAAATAGCTGACTTATGTACTAGCCACTGTCTTTGTATCTTGCAGGGTCTTAACATGGGCTGCAGCTGGACTATTCCTCTAGATGTTGCATCTGGGCTTCTGCAACACAGTATACTTTGCTCTAATTCAAGACTAAAATATTAGGCTCTTTGCCAAAAGAGATTCCATGTTTCAGTTGGATGCCCCAGCTGAGCAACCAGTCATTTCTGTCTCCTGCAGGAGAAGCACCACAAAGTTGCTTGTTAAAGGAGAAACTGTTTTCTCATTTGATGGCGTGGTGAGGTGCTGTTTAGTCATGTCATTGTATCTACAACAGATATTTTAAAATACTTTGCATCAGATTCCTGAGAATTAAAGGCAATTTGACAGCATCCTGTGCCACAACTGGTCATCTTTGGGTTCCCTACTTTGGCCCATTCTTGGTGAGAAACCTTTGTGCTAATCTCCCCCTAATCCTCCTCTTGTAAAAAGCTGCAAAGGGCTGTGATCTGTATAGGTGGGATTTGAGATACAGATGCAAGTGGGAGCACTGACTTCCTTAAAGCTGACATGTCTTCTCAGGAATGATCACCATGATTCTCAGCCTCTTATTTTTTTACTATCTTTTGGTTTTGAGACTTTAAAAGCAAGGATTTCTTCCACAGCTATGCCATGATCAACTTACAAGCCTATCAGTCTCTTCCTTTTTGATGGAATGAAAATCAGAAAACGGTTGATCCCCAGGAATGTCTGTTAAGTATTTCACAACTGCAGCAGCATCTTCACAGATGTTATTCCTGTTGCTCAGTTAACATCTCTGAAGTCCTTACTGCTCTGCAATTCCTTTCTGCCTTGCCCATAACCAGCCTGACGGGAGAAGCAATGGACAGGCAATTCTGTCACTTCCCTATTAAGCTCACAGCATTTGCTCCTGAGTTACCACAACAGCAAGGATTACGTGACAAGCAAATGAAGAGCCAGTCAGATAATGGAGTTTTTAAAACGGGGATTACTGGTGCTGAAGATGTAATGGCCTCTT
Source organism: Oxyura jamaicensis (assembly GCF_011077185.1). Lineage (NCBI taxonomy): Eukaryota > Metazoa > Chordata > Aves > Anseriformes > Anatidae > Oxyura > Oxyura jamaicensis. The sequence continues at coordinate 9,613,648 of NC_048902.1, forward strand.
TGATGCTGTTACTATCTATAGCACAAATCCTTCTCAGTCTCTGGACTATTGACCTGACGCACTGAAAAGGCTCCTTTGCAGTCCCTATTGTCCAAAGAAGGGGAAAAGCTTTGAGCACAGACATCTTCAAGGCACAGGAAAAACACAAGGCCAAGAGATAAGCTTGGTAATTTGAAGGCATTTTATTTCTTTAAAGCACAATCCCAACATTTTAGCTGAAACTGATATCCTGATTTTATCTGTGTTGCTTTTTCTCTAAGGTGTGCACTCAATACTTTGTGATTTCTAAAGATATCCTGAGCTGATCTCCTTGGGGCCAGAGCAGCAGCCTTGCAAATCAGTGTCTGCTGAAAAGAACTGTCTAATGAAATTTTGGGAAAAGCGGTTGTCTCTGACACTTCAGATGTTGTACCCCTCGGAGTGTCTATAGGCCTCTCATATGAAATGACAGGAGGTACACACTTACTACCCAAGAATAAGAAAATAACTGGACTGATTGTTCTTGGTTTGGGAGAGCATAGTTAATGGCAATGGAATTACATGTAGAAATGTGAGAATTTTTAGCATTTGTCCATAACACAATGCCCTGAAGAGCTGTTGATGTGTAGAGAGCCTTTCTGAACTCTGCAGACAGAATTCAATTCTATTTGCACTTTCATCCTGAGATCTTTTGAGATTTTTTTTCAAATACGTTATCAGGTTCATAGTATTTTGAGGAAGTTGGAGAATGTAATTCTCCCTATCTTAAAGGTACAAGATGAAATTATTTCCTGAATTAGGCTAGTGTTATCTGACTGTAGAGCAGCTTTGTGAAGCCTGCCTGCAGGAATCCAGCAGGTACAGCTAGTTATTTTTCTCACACGTATGCATACATGCTGCCTGTTTTTGTGAGTGCTGTGGGGTCCCTGGCAATTAGCAGGTGTTGGACCAGATTCAGTTTTCTCCAACTTACATGAGTGAAAGAAAACTGAGGGGTGAGGTTGAAGGCTGCACCTCTGTAGGCATTGTCCCTCGGTTGTGACTGCGTTTGGGAACAGGCACATGGGGACGAGGAGCAGTGGGATTTGTTCAGGTGCCTTTTCACAGCGATACCTTATCCTTGCTGTCACCGTGAGTCTCTGTTACATGGCAGATGCTGTCTCTTGGTGCATGAACAAGCCTCCCGCTGGTGCTAATGCGTTTGCTGTGTTACACTACCCAAGTTCACAGAGGCTGGTGCTTCCTGTTTCTTGGTAATTTGTTGTGCTTGTTTGCAACTAAGGACTCCAAAGAGCTGTCTGCTGGCTTGCCGTTGATGAAGTGTACTTCTACAGTGTTTTCCACGGCAACTGTGCTTTCCCGTTCTGTATATCAGAGCTGTTCTGTATATCAGAGCTGTTTCAAGACCTTCATTTCCACAAGTATAAAACAATTTTCTCCCACCGTTCACATAGCAGCAGCATCTCTCTGTCAGAAAGCTCTCCTTGGGCTTTAGCCAATGCTGCCTTTACTCCTCCATTTCCTTTCCCTTTCTTCCCGTTATTGTGCTTCATAATCAACTAAATTCTTCTCCTTCTTTGTATTCAAATCCTTCAGCAATTGGTGGTGGTTATTGTGGGCCCCAGTCATTGCTGAACCAGCCTATGCATATTACATTTGGCAAATTTAATCTTTCTTCACAAGTCAATCCCTTTGGCCCCCAATCACTTGTGTTGCTTTTCTCTGAACTCCCTGCAAAATCTGTCAATGCCTTTAGGATAACAGGGAGCCCATCACAGAACACAACGTTATGCATGCAATTTCACCACAGAAGGAAAGAAGACATTTTATAGTCTCCTTGTTCTGAAGCACAGTGCTGCTGCAGTCTCTCCCTCATAGCATTTTCTTTCTGTTTGCTGATACGTTGTAGTGAAAACTTCTCTCTGATTTTGGGCTTGTCTTAAGGCCTCAAGCCTTGCTCAGGGTTGTACACAGGAAGCTTTTGGGCTTAAATTATTTGTGAGAACAGCTCAACTTTTAAATTTATTTATTCTGTGTGTGTAGTAAGGGTGTTGGTTTTAGTTGTCAGGGTAGATAGAGCCAATAGGCAGGAGTCTCTCAAGGTGTATCAGCACATGTGGAACTATGTTCATGTCATGAGTCACGTCAGAGTTGAGAACAGAAGGCTCTGGTTACTAATCTTCTGCATCAACCTCAAGCCTCACACCTCAAGGTACACAGGCACCTTCCCATCTGAGGAATGGTCCAGATCTGAAGCTGCTTGCTTTTACCTGCCTTTGGCAAGCTCAGCAGAATTGGTCACAAGTTTATGTTTAGCTGGCTGGCTGCAAGCCCTAGGGGCAGTAGCAAAGCTTATTCACAAAAGCAGCCGCACGTGTTCTAGATTGCACTGCGTGATCTGGGCTGGTTAGGTTGGAGCTGTTCTAGGTGTTACCTGTGACACAGATGGTGACAACTGTGCAAATGGAAAATGCCTTCAGGTATCAAAGTGTTGTAAAAGAGAAACAGTGCTGGTATATTGAGATGGGTTGGTGCTCAGGGGACCATGGCCCTACACCGGCCTTCACTGAAGGACTTTGATTAAATCACCTTCCCACCCTGACCCTCTGCCTGCTCTCTGACCCTCTGCCTACAGTATGAGACTTCTGGAACAGCAGCTGCCTACCAGGGTGTGTTTTATGCAGTGCCTAACGCAGCTGGTGCTAGCTAGGGTTCTTCTATAAGTCACAACAGAACAAGCTGCAGAAAATAAAGTGCCAGCCCCTTCCCTGAGTTAGTTGAGCTACAATGGGATTAAGTTCCTTGGAATCTGTTGAAGACAAGGCTGCCAGCAAAGCGAATACAGGTAGTCTAAAACACACAGGAGCCAAGATGCATTGGTATAAGAATAGATGGCCATAAGCTGGCCACATGCAACATTTAGGCTGAAAAGCAGGAAAAGAGCTTTCAAAGCATCAGCCATGGGATATTCTGGAACAGCTTCCAACTAAGGAAGTTAGAGGCAAAAGACTGAACTTTTTGTCCTAATTATAAATGCCCTCTTGAAGTTCAGGGGTAACAGGTTGTAGAGTTTGCTAAATACTTTATTAAGACATGGAGAAGTCATGAAATTTAAGGACATGTTCATACTCCCCATCTTCCTTTCTTGCAGCTGTGTGAGATCTTCATCTGTTCTCTATTCTTTTCCAGTTTTATTTATTCTTTTTCAGCTTTATTTTTTACAATTGAACTTCATTCAGTTAACTTGAACAAGAGTTCTGAAACAAATTTGTGAAATAAGCTAAGCTCAGATAAGAGAGTTTGTCCTGTCCATTCTAAACCCTAGGAACTGTGGCTTCGCAGTAAGGACTTGTAACAGGGCTTTTTTCTGGAGCACATGGCTGTAACGGAGATAATTCGTCCTTTGACTGTATTGGTCCACTTAAGGAGGTTTGCAACTTAAATGTACAAGCAAATGCGCATTCTTTGCTATCAGTAGGAATCGAGCCCCTGCTCTCCTGCCTGCCACGTTTGATTTCTGCAGCATGCTCCCTAGGACTTGCCTGTTTCTTAAATAGGTCAGTCAATATGTAAAGTGGAACCTTAGCTAGTTATCGCAGGTGAGAAAATTGGTGTCTTGGGTTTCAGCACAATCTGCTGGTACGACCTGGTGGGAAAATGACTCCAATGTAAAAAGCTACTTTTGTGAAGGAACAAAGCAGAGAGGAATTTGAATCTACTTTAAAGTAGCTGAGAAACTCAGTTTGAGATCTGCCTTCCTTTGTCCCACCTGACAAAGCATTTGCTTTAAAGTATATAGCAGAAGAATGAGCCCAATACTTCTTGGACTGTAAAGTGGCAGGAATTCTACCTGAGATGCTTGGTGTCACTCCTGGGCCAGTGGCAAGGCTCTGACAGAAGCTGGATGTGACACCCAGCCAGAGCCAGTCAGAACCTCCAGGCCCAGGCAGCCTGCTTGCAATAAGCTGGGCTCACAGCATCTTTTCGCAGAAGATTTTGCAGGGTAGTGCTGGTTGGCAGGCAGCACCATCTTACCCGCTACATAGACCCTGCACTTGAAGAATTAATGTGGTACATGGAGTGGGAAATACAGTCTGAATCTATTGCTTCTGTATTCTCAGGTGTTCCTTCTGTTTGAGAAAAGCACTGTTTTGTGCTTTCTCACATATTGGCTGGTCCTGGAAGGAGAATCACACTTGTTCTGTTCTGTGACTGATCTAGGAAGTTACTAAAGGTTAGTTTTGCTGGAGAAAACAAAAGTTTTTTCTGGGGAGCTCTTAGGGACAGAAGAATTTGCCTAGGTCTCAGCTTACACTTTGTGGTCTGACCAGATGCAGGTAATTCTAAGTCAAAAGAAACTCTGCATTCAGTAGCTCATTTTGGGGAAACGTAACTTGGCCTGTAAAAAATGGAGGACTGAAGCCCTCTGAAGAGCATATCCAGGTCAATTTGCTTTTGGCGTTAAACCCTTTCCATTTCTTGTAGGTGGTTACATGTGCTGCTGAAATTAGAGTCCTAGGAGTGCTGTAGGTTACCATCCCATGCTGCCCGGCCTGAGCCCAGAACAGAATGTTCTTCAGGGCTTCCAGCACTTCTTTCTGAGAACATCTCAGCAGCTTTCCTGACAGGCATCCCTTACTGATATCTCAACCTTAGCCTGCTATTTTGTGTGTCAGAGTGAACCTGATCAAAAGGTTACTACTATGGAAAGAGGGCACTTAATTCCCTAGCTCTCTTCTACACTGCTGCTGTAAACTGCATCTGTTTCTCGTCAGGTACTTTAATAAACTGACAGTCTGCCAGAGAACTGCTGGACAGCTGAAGAAGCATAGCAAAACAACAACAACAAAAAAAGCCACAGTTTTTCTGGATTTAGTGGATAGGAATGTTTGTGCAGGTCCAGTGAGCACAAGGAAAGGGGAAAGAAGAGCAAAGCTGCAGGAGGAATAAGGCCTCTCCCCTTTCAGCATCCACCAGCTGGTAGATCAGGGTGTGAAACCACAGCTATAGTTTTATCCCTTTATTTTCTTAAACATTAGGAAAAACTGAAAACCTAGAACAGAATTTCATGGCTCAGAGATCTTTCTCCTAATTATGCAGATATGTCTACAGGGTAATTATCACAGACCACAAAGCACATGAATGTAGTCTCCCTTGTAATTCCAGTTCTAGGTATATTGTAGCAGTGCTCAACCCTTAATAGTTAGTATTCTCCTCCTTGGTTGGAGCCTAGGCTAGACTTGTGCTGAAATTAATTAAAAACGAACAAAAACCCCTAGCATGCATCAGTGAAACACAGGGCAATGGCTGTCTGTCTGTCAGAACTCCAGCACATTATTCTAGATGATGACTTCTTCATACTTAGCTTGGTTTCCTCTGTCTAGAAATGGCAGCCACAAAAGTTTGATAAATGGATTGAAAGGTTCTCTAGCTTTGCTGTGAGTGTCAGCCTCTGAAATGCAGTTATGTAAGGAGCTCTTTGGTGATTCACAGCAGCTCTCTCTGCTGGAGCTTTAGGAGTCAGCTGGGAGAACCATTCTCCTGCTCTCTAGTGGTAGAAGCACAAAAAAGCCAAAAATGTTCTGCTTTTTCAGAACAAACTCATATGTGCATGCATGCCTTATTCTTACAGTGCAGGTCTGAAAATGGCTGACAAATTCCAAGTTACCAACTTGGCAAATGGAGTCTAAACTACCCCAAAAAAGAACAAGAAATATTTTGATCCAGTATGTGTGTATGCACAGGGATAGCAGAGAGTGTCAGAGCAATTGTGAGGCGGAATTCTGGAACATTTTTAAGTGAGAACTTTTTGCTTTCTGAGGAGTCTTTGCAGAAACAATTTTGCAGAATGAGAAATTCTCCCTGCCACTAGCAGTGGACAGCCCGGGACACGCAGATGCTCAGTTTGGTTGCAGCCAGTAGATAGCGGCAGTAAGCAGACTCACTCGCAGGTTTGCTGCTGCTTTGAGCTGGGATAGCCAGAGCCAGCACCTGGTGCAGCAGCAGCCTGCTTCACGCCAGAGACAAACAGCAGTGTGACGTGGTTCACCAGGGAATAAAAGTGGTGTGTGAGGCCATCCTGCAGGCCGAATGAAGCTGGCAGCCTTAGCAGAAGGTGACCTACAAAATGGCAGACAGTGCTGGTGACCATTCCTGGTGATGTGTGGTGTGAGGGAGAACCAGCCTCCTCCTTGGGAGAACAGTGTCTAATCAGAGCTAGCAGACTTCTGTAAGGGTCTCTAAGCAAGCATGTACTTTCTTTACAGAATGGAAAACTGAGAGATTAGACAGTAAAACTGGAAGCAAAACAAGGAATAAAGTCCTTATCTCAGGGGTGCCTGTCCCACTTAATTGTGGCTCATGAGTATCCACAGAATACCCCAGAAGCATTTTGCACCCTCTGTGACCCCTTGTGCTGGCTTAGCCACCGAGGTCTTCACTGAACGATCCCTGTGCCCATCAGTCCACCTGAGATGGGGTCATGCAGCAGGAGCAGTGATAGCAGGGAGGCTGCAGGCTTTGGCAGCCTGGCAGCTGGGGACAGACTGGATGCCTTGTCCTGTAAACACATACCTATAAACTTACTGGAGTCCGCACTAAATTAAAGGGGGGGATCTTGATTTTAAACACGCAAACATTTCAGAACAGTCACGTTTGGAATTTCTGTACAGTCCTGTAAAATAAAATAAACACAAAGTTCCCTTTAAGGTTTGCTTTAGCACTGGTAGCTCAAAGCAGATGCGTCAGTGCTGGAAAACTGGAGATTATTCTTTTCTCCTTCCCCAACCATTCAATCAAAACTAGAAAATAAGGAATATAAGCTTTTTCCTACAGTGACCTGCTGACATGCCAGTAGGTTTGATACCTGGATAGGCAGTCCTCAGCTTGGCTGTCTCAGTTGATAAAATATCTATTCTAATAAGTGTTGCACAGCACCCTCTTCTGCTGAGATGATGAGGAGTGGAAACCCCTGGTCTGTCTCTCTTTTCCTGTCTCTGATAGGCATTTATATACTGAAGAACAAGGTAAGTATGAAAACTCAATTATAGTAAATAGGGGAGAATCAATAAAGGAATGAGAAGCTGGCAGCCACACCAGCTGGCTATCTCTGCAGCAGAATCCTGACACGCGACATTACAAGAACATAGAGTGCTCAGATGAGTTATGAAGATTGATGTTTATGATGATGACTTGCAATTGTGCTATTTAAAAAACTCACCTATTTGGTAATGAAAACCTGCTGGCAAGATCTGATCAAAGAAGTGAAATTGCAGGAAGAGTAAAATAAGATCAGTAAATCAAATGCTGTAAATCATCTGTGAGGCACACAGCAATTAGGGGTGAATTCAAGAAGTCAGAATTATCGGAACTGCAAGCATAAATCCATGTCACACGTGCTGATTTCTCTTCAGGGTAGTAGACACTCTCAACTCTAGCATTTCCAAACTGACCTCTGTCAAGGGCACAGAGGTAAAAACTGTCCCCTAACAGAATGACTCCCGTCGACTGCTGCGGGTTTCAGTGCAGCACAGGCTTTGAGGATCCCCGTCATGCCACCTTAGGATGTCTCTCAGGTTCTGTGCCTTCCCATCAGCTTTCCCCTCCACTCATGTGGAAGATGTGCGCTGTTCATCTGCAGCAGTGGCCCAAGTTGCCTACAGGGAGGAGCAGAGAGGCCAGGAGGCTGCTGATGGAGGCTCGGAGACCTAAGCTGACACCTCTGGGAGATTGTTCGTCATTATTGATCTGAAATGCAAAACAACCTTGGAATGGTAGTGTCTTCTTCCTCTTCTACTACAAGCCTGGTCTATTTTTAATCCCACTTGTTCTGATTATTTCATGAAAACTTCCAGTTCTTACTTGTATACTAGCCAGTGTACAATACCTGCAGCACAGGAACTGGAAGCGAATAATGCCCTGTGAATAATGCAGTATACAAGACAAAAGAGCCATGAAAGAAATCAAAGTTAGAATATCTACTCAAGGTTCCAGCCTGGATTTCATTTGTTGGTCTGAGATGCCTGCTGAAACATTCATATCAGATGGAGATGGAAGTGGGTCCTTCCAGTTTTAATGGTCTGGCAGCTGGTAGATCAGGCTTAGTGAAAACAATTGTGCTTTGGAATGCATTTATAGGGAAATGCTTAACAAAAGGTGCTTTGAGTTCAGTGACAACAGCTTGATTTTGGTTTTAAGTGGCAGTGTTGAACAAGCACAAGTGGAGAAAACAAGCTTGTTCCAATGGACTGATTATAGGATGAGGAAATGGGAAATCCTTCATTTGTTTCTGGCCTGACACTGCTTTGCTGAGGGGCCTTGGGTGAACTCTTGGATTCTCTGTAGCAAGCATCTTGCTTATTTCATGTCAGGTAGCATTAAAACTTGCTTCAAGTGAACAGTCACAAAGGCTTGCAGTTTAATATCGTACAGCTTAATGAAGTTTAATATTGCGCCTTGCTTAGAAAATTAAGCAATACATATGGTTTCCCTCTTTTAATTTTTAATAATGAGCAATATACTGGCAACCTGTATTGTCCCAGTGGTGCACAAGGGAGTGATAATACTTGTGAATTCCCTGTTCTTTTCGGGGTTGGAAAGCACAGATCTACAAGTGCTTCTGTCTAGTTTTCCTTTACTTCAGAAAATCATCTCTCTTTGGTCCCTTTATGAAGAGGATCAAGAATAAGAATGGATTTACAAGGAAAGAACCTCTCAAACTAAGTTGGGTTTGGGGGGAATCTTTATCTTTTTAGCTTTCTTCCTTCATAATATGCTATGGAATAGTATGGTGACTAATGAGTAGGAAATGACAGGAAGACTGTTACAGGTTTTTAATTCTAGATCTGGCATTGACTTTGTTGTGGTAATCTGGGTGAGATAATCCTGTTTCCTCCCTTTCCCTACAAAGGAAATAGGCAGAAGGTGCTGAAGTGAATTTGTGCACCTACAGCAAGGGGCATCTTTGGTGCAAAGTAGCCTGAATTTATTTCTGTAGATTCATGATATCCTTTCTGTGTATACTAAGAAACTGCTAGAGGGAGCTTAGTAAATGAATGGTTAGTTATTATTCAGTCCTTAGAATGGCTCCATCTAGTTCTTTAAAATGCCAGTTTATTAGTCATTTTACTTAGCTACAAGGCATTAATAAACATGAAAGGCTAAAGATGACTTCATCACACTTGGAAATCCATGCAGTATAGTTGCAGAGACTGGGAAATTTCAATATGCTGCGTTCATTTTCTACAAGAAAGGTTACTGCTTGTGGATTTTAATTGGGATTCACCATTAGACAACACCAGTATACTCTCAGAAGGATATCTGCAAGAAGCCACGGGATGACCCCTGACAATCCAGTGTTTCTTAGAAGCAAGTCAATATTGAAAATGAAATTGTGATGGTCCAGCTTGGCAGAAGTTCTCAGCACTCAGTCCATATATAAAAAAAAAAGTCTGCACAGCCTCCTGTTTAGTGTAAATGCCATCAGTGGTGGTGCTAATCACGTAACTCATTACAAAATTCAAAAATATGATTTAGGAATCCAGAACCTCCCAACACTCTCATTTTAAGGTCATCCTGCTTGTAGCTGGGGGCTACAACTTCTGCATTAACATTGTTTCTGTGTTTCTCCTTGTTGGAGTAGTTATGATAATGACCCGAAGCTTGTATGATGCTGTTGTTTCCCATGTTGGCATGCAAACAGTTCCATCAGGAGTACGAGAGAAGCCTAGGATTCTTCCAGTAGGAAGGAAAGGTATTATTTCAGCTTCAGACACATGTGACTAACAATTTCCCTCCAGGCTGATTTTAATCAGAATGCCAGAGCTGGCACTGAAATGTATCAGAAGTGTAAGCAAAACAGAGCTGAATGAGGAGGATGGTAGGATTTCAACAAGAAGAGTGTGGAGAGATCTTGGCTGACTTGCAAAACTATGTAGTGAGATAGGGCTTGATATCAAGCACGCATGCTTGCTGTCATGTGCTGAATCAACTAATTGATACACAGTTCAGTATTCTCACCTTGAAGCTATCTGTGAGCACTGTAACCAAGTGGCATACACCTTCTGTGTAGATCCAGATTTACACAACTCAAAGTTCAAACCCCTATTCTCACTGCAGCTCTGCTCTGGAGAGCTAATTTCCCTTCCGAGCAGGTGAGCAGTGTGCATATGAATGCTGTTTGATATTTATAGAAGATGTTGGTGGGGTCAGAACGGGGATATTTCAAGTTGGTGCTGCCAGGCAGGTGCGCTGCCAGGTGTGCATTGTGGTGATAGTACTGGCAGCTCTCAGCAAGGAAGGAAGATCCATCCGTTTCTATTTTGTAATGCTTTTATAAAGGATACATATGGAACTTGCTGCTGTCCTATTAAAGTGTAAGACAACAAAAGACATGAATGGCTAGCTATTTCTCCTAGCTTAGATGGAAATCTTTAGTAGACAAATAGATCACCCTAAACAAAACTAGAATCCGGAACTTCTGAGGCCAGAAACATGGACTTGGATAAATATGGTATAGTTCGGTCTAATTGAGAGGAGCCAATGTGGTCTCTGTGAAGAGCTGACAGTTTACAAACCTCTTGGGCATCTTTGAGGGGTCATCAAGAAACAGAGTATGGGTGATCTGATTTATGCTGTCCGTTTCAATTTCCAAGATGCTTTGGCAAAGTCCATCATCCAGTTTTTGAGGAAATTAAGCAGCCCAAGAGGATAAGGAAAAGTCCTCGCATGGGTGAGTAGCTGGATAAAAAGTAGAAACAGATGGTAGAATTACATGGTTGAGCCTCAGAATAGCAGAGTGCCAAGCGAGTTCTGTAGGGATTTGTACTGGCATGTAGGCAATTCAGCATATTCACAAATGACCAGTATGCACATTCCAGCCACTGTTACTGGGCATTTGCTTTTCCGGTTTTCCAGATTTTAGTGTAAGAAAGAATATAATTAACATTTACTCTAGCTTCATATGTGGTGTGATTTAAGACTAACCCAAATTATTCCAGATTCAAGTCTAGTAGCTGGTTTAAAGATGAGCTAAACCACACCTTTAAAAAACAAAAACCTAATCTTATTTTTTTTTAAATTTCCTATGATAGAATCATAGAATGGTTTGTGTTGGAAGGCACCTTAAAGATCATCTAATTCCACCCCCCCGCCATGGGTAGGGACACTGCCCGTGGCAGAGAATCAGTGAATCTGTGATGGAGAATTGGTGAAAAACTTATTCATAATAATCTATAGGTTGATTGCCCTCATTATTACAAGTGATTAGCTTTATTCCAGCCTGAGTGTGTATAGCTTCAAATTCCAGGCAGCATTTCTTTTGCAGCCATGTCTAGTGGTGTGAGGATTCCTCTGTGGTTGGGTCTCCTCCTCTCCATGTGGGTACTTACAGATTATTATCAAATAATTACTTCTTCCTTTTGCTTAACTAAAAAAGATTAAGCTCCTAGGATCTTTCCTGTTTTCCTGTTCTCCACTGAGCAGGATCTTTAGCCTTGATCTGGCACCAACATCCTCTACCACAGGCAGCAAAGGCAGTCCAAAGTCCAATTTCACCACCTTTTGAGAGTGTTCTGCACTTCTTAGAGCTTTCTAAGAAATAGGGAAGGGCAGAGTCATCAGAGCAGCTCTGATAGCACCTTTTGTAGAGCAGGGAGTGTGTGGTTGAGAGCTAAGTGTTCCGGCTAGCTTAGACTAATAAATCTGCCTCTTGTGAAAAGCTAGAGAAGTCTTTAGACTACTCAAAATCACAGGAAGATGTTTTAACAAGTTCTGTGTCAGCCCTAGGCTTGATGGTAAGATCAAGTCCTTTTGAATCTCATAGTCTTTAGGTCTCACATCAAGAGTTAGTCTTCTCAATTTATTCCACTCTAGTCTTCTCCCTGCTAGAAAAAGTTAAGCGTTCTCTAGTACTGAAAAGTGTGGGTGGCAAACACCTGATCTGAACCTTTTCCCCTGCTGAGATGTTTGAATTTAAAAAAGCGACAAGAAAATCGCAAGTTTTCCCTCCATTACTCATGAACAGGGAAAAAAATGAGTATTTTTATAGCCACACATTTCTAAATAAATCCTGTCACCTAATCCTGTTAAGTGAAACCTGCAAATCCAAGGAAGTGGAAGTCTGTTGCTCCACTGAAACAGGGATTTGTGAAGGGCTTTGCAGAACGGTGAAAAACAAAGAATTAACAAGCAGAGAAGTGGCTAATAATATATACAATTTTTCCTTCAACAGACTTTGAACAGCAGCTTGTCAAGCGCCCACTATGACATGAAGTTGCTTAAAAAGAGGGAAGTAGTATTTGTTGTTTTTGTTCTATAACCTGAAATGCTTCCTCTGGGGTAAAGTATGCACCGAGATGTCTCCAGCTTCAGAAAACTGTTTAATCTGACATCCTTCTGTAAGAGTAGGAGGAGAAAATGATTGTGGTGTCTAGGCCTGCTTTACTAAGCTACTTTATACACGGTTCTTTTCGCCGCAGTAGTGAACAGAAGCAGCAAGCAGAAATGGATATGTTTTGCTAGTAACTTTGGTCTGGACACAGCAGGAGCACATAGAACCTGGGAAGCAGACAGATTCCCTATGTGACTGCAGGCAGTTTTGTAATGCCAGTCTCAGTGACAGGTTATAGGTGCTTGAAGGTTGTGTATTGCAGCCTGCAGCTCCTGGGGGCGTGTCCAAGCCTGAGGCAACCCCAAACTTTACAGCCCCATGTGCTGGCGGCTCCACAGGGCTGCTGCTGAGCAGGGAGCGACCTAGCCACGGGGGCACACTGACAAATCAAGTTGCCACAATTCACTTCTCCACATCATGTCATCGCAGTTCAGGGATGTGCAGGGCTGCGTACACCTTCATATCTTCTAGAACTCTGTCAGAGTTTTAAGCTTTTTATTTTTAATATACAAAAAGATAGAACAGGCTTCACTCTTTTACCCAAAACGGCAGCTGGTGAAGCAAACTCAACTTTCCTGTTACCCTACTGTCCCATGGGAAGTGTCTTTGTGAAGTTGTTCCACTGAGCAGAAGAAGATGTGAGATTCCATCAGTGGGTAGGAGAGCACAGAGGGGAATCTGATTCTGTCAGCTGATGGCTATGGGGAGAATCAGGAAGGCCTGACTTCTGGTCCCTGTTCCCAGGAATGTTTTTACAAATCGCAAGGGAAAAGGTGTTGCCCCAAAAGTACAGAGAGACCAGGAAGCACCATCTAGAACAGCTCTGTGTGCCATGCCCTTGCATCAGACAGTGCAGAGCAGTAATGTTAGATGCAGTATGAAGTTTTCTCATTGATTTTGCTGAAAAAAGCTTCAGCATTCAGAGGAAGAGCCAGGTGAGCGGGATGCCTCCCCCTCACAAAAATACACACACAAACACAAGGCTACCCTCCTCTGAGACAAATTTATACAATGATGAACTGATACTATCAAGGCAATGGCCTCAGGTGTCTACAGAGCTTTGTTTAAACTCTTACACAAAGGTCAACCAAGTGTTGAAAACAAATGAAAGCACCGGCCGTGGAAATTAATCAATGGGGATTCCTGGGCAGACTGCTAGAACTCTGCCCGAATGGCACTGAACACAGCCCTGCAGCTCAGCTCCAGCAGCATCTGAGCCTTTGACATTGCTTCAGCTGGGCCAGCCTGTGGGGCACTGTGGAAACCAAAAGCTTCATTAGTTCTGTGTGCCTGAGAATAAGGGATATGCCTGTGTGATGGATATTAATTAGCACAAGAGGATAGAGCCTGAATAGGTGTGGCTGGCAACAAGCACCCAGGGAAGGAGAGGCACAGAGAGCAAAATCCTCAATGAACCTTCTGGGTTTCCTGGGTATTTCATCTCTGTCAGGTGTAGAGCACTTGAGTTTCCTTCTATTAGGAAGTTCAGATCTCATTATTAGCCACTTGGGCGGCGTCCCACGACTGGGTTCTCTACCCAGTGCACAATGAGCCGAGTGGCACATTGAGTCCAGATACTTGTTTATTTTGTATCTGCACCAAGATGGGTGCTAGGTGGTAGCCCCACAAAACTAGCATGCCTTTCGATGCCACAAATACATCTTTATACGCACTGATTATACACAAACCCCCTAAAATCGGTGGTTAAATGAGCACAACTTTTAATTGGTGATTCCCTGTCTCGCCTCAGCTTAATGGCCCTGTGACACTTTAATTTGCTGCATGTGCTCCATGAGGAGTGGGCTTAAGGGGCTGTTTCTGACCAGGAGGTGTGGTTTTCAGTTGTAAATGGGGATAGCTCACCCAAAGTTTGACCAACAAGCTCTCTGAGCTATTCCTTACCCCCTTGCTGTTGACAAGTGTCAGTCTATCTGTTTAGCCAGAACTCCTTTTTCTTTGTTGTTCGTTTCGGGACTTCTCATGGAATGCTCCCCTTTTTCTCCATTCTTTGAGCCAGGGTATCTGTGTTTGAATATTTAGAGCCAAATCTTCTGTGCCTAACCTTTGATCATTCCTCATACCTCCTTCTCTGTGCAATTCCTCTAGCTCCTACTTCTACAACAGTACACTGGTTCCTGAAATACCATTTGGAAAAGGGAACAGGAAAAGTATTTATTCTTCTTCTACACATACACCCTTCTTGTTCTCAAAACCAGTGGGTAAACAAGGTCTTCAGAATGTCAGCTTAGTTGGCTGACAACAAGAACGACCATGAAGAAGCTTGGAATGGAAGTTCAGACCCTCCGTAATGGTAGTGTTGCAGCACAACTTGAACGTACAGAAAAGCAAATACAGTGCAGGCAGCTCTCACCCTCTCCTCTTTCCCTGTTCATAGTTTCTTCTCTTCCTTTAGATCCACCCTTCTCCATCTGCTTTTTTTTCCCCTGCTCTAGCTCCTCTCAGTGAAGCCCTCTCTAAAACAGAAACAGCAAAAAGGAAATGCACAGCACTGACCTGGCATTTGGAGAGCACAAGATTGTTTACTCTGCAGCTGTGTTCTGTTCTTCTGTTTAGACTGGGACTGGGCTACCTTCCTCTGCTGTGGCTCTGAGATCAACAGAATTTTCTAGATGCCTCAGTAACACTTAAAATTAAACAAAAGTAACACATGACAGGAAGGGGTACAAATGGACTTGGTGTTTGTTTTTTTTTTGATCCAGAATTGAGGTAAAAGCTTGATTAGCACAAACACAACTGTGCCCATGTAGGCGCAGGCATGTGCAAACTTGGGAAATAATGCTTTAGGATAAAACCATGAGATCTTTCTGGTGTTGAGTGGGTTACATGCGGTATCACTGAAGGGCTCGTTTCTAAAAGCAGAGCCCAGAGAGAGGAAGCCTTTATTTTAATCTCACAGAATTAAGTGCAGCTGTACCAGCTGATGCCTCTTCCCTCTCCTCTGTTTATCTACTGGCTCACCGGGGCACTCAGCATCGCAGGCAGTTGCAGACACTGCTGCTGAGCAACAGATGTGGTGGTGGCCCAAATTGCTCTTTTCTCTTGCAAGATAATGGGAATGTCTTGCAGACTCAGGCTGGCCTGACCTGGTTGCTTGTTTGTAGAGGATGTACTCATGCCAGGAAGGAATGAATCGCAGGCAGAAATGCTGTATCTCCCTTCCATTTGGCCTTGTTTTTATTGGCAGTGACATTCTATTCCTGTAAAGTTACTGAGAGGGAGGGGTAACCACCCAAAATGCATCCTCTGGGGGCAGCAGCCTGAGGAGGGCTATCTACGGCAGGGATCCTCTGCTTGAAGCTCTTCTGCTGCCATATTGCTTAGATATGCTGGCTAAGCTTGTTTCGGTAATTTTGCTGTCTTCAGGAGTTCAGAAATCATGAATAAGCATGACAATGTTTAGCTTTGTTCCCCAAAATCATGAAATGAATGGCTTTTAGCTGTCCACCTAAGGAATGAAGCTTATACAGTCATGCTTTATATCCATCAGTCTGTCAGTTCCCTCCTAGTAGTATTTCAAAGTGTTAATGATTTAACACATGTTAACAGAGGGATTTTGTCTCAGAGGGAATATCTTCCCATGTATTTGTGGAAGTAGATAGCTGGAGTAAGGAGAGAATTCCTACTGTGTCCCACAGAACAGGAGTTCTCAGGAACCCCGATAGGTACCCCTATAGGGTCATAAAGTTTATGACACGATTGTGTTGCTTGGAAGGGACCTGTGAGGGCTCAAAGGGCCTTCTGCTGCAGCCTGCATGCCAGCCTCAATAAATTACATTTCCTCAATCACGGAGGAAAAGTTTGGGCTGAATCCTGCACCTTAGGCATGGGAGACTGCAGTCACAACACATGAATCTGTGGGACATTTCTTTCATAACCATTCTGCTTACAGAGCAATTTATTTCTAATTAGCAGACAGTCTCTTGTTTAAAATGTTTAAATTCTCTGCCTGTCTTCAGCAATTTTCTGCAGGGAGGCATCGTTAAGGTAGGTTCATAAAAACAATGAGGGAGAGCAGTGTGCATGTCCAGCAGGTGGTACAGGTGTGAAACTGGTTTGCAGTTTCATCAACGTGATGTTGAGCTGGTTTGAGGTGCTTACTGAGGAAGAGGGAGTGTTAAAAAGTCTGGCCTTCGCAAAGTTGGGTGCTGCCATTACTGTTATTGGAGACAATAGCACATTTCCCATCAAATCCAGCCCTGTGTGATAATCAAAAATAGTACAGTTCATGTGGACAGAAGATACATCGGCGGGGAGAGGCTCATGAAGAGGGATCCATTATTCTTTGTGAAGCTACGGCTCATTAAGCGCTGGTGAAAGGCGCTATTTTGAGAAAGCGTCGTTTGATAGTCACTGAACGGATCCAGTTTGAGCAAACCTCCCCATGCTGTTTCAACCCTCTTCTCAATAATTCTCAATAATTCTAGAAAAATAAGCTGGTTCTCAGTATTTTAACGGGAATTTGATGGAATATACATTTGGAAAGCAAATGTTATTGAAGTCCAAGATACAAACTTAGAATGAGCATTTCAGTGTGGACATTGCAAAACTTATTTATAAGGTTTAGACCACAGTGCAGATACTCCATAAATTAAGAAACTGTGACAAAATCATATAGTTATTCTGACCTCAGCAGCTTCCCAGAGCCAATGTAATTTCTCTTCCTCATGGCTTCACACCTGGTTACTTGTCCCTAAGTTTTCTGCTCAGGGAGTATTACAGGTCGGGTGGCAAGATGCTCTTGCTAATCAATCTGTTTGTAGCTGTTTTTTTTAGCTACTTCTTTCAGGGAGGATTATCAACCTTTACAGAAGTTCTAAACATCCTGAAAATTCTGAGGGTTTATTTTTTTGCATAGTCTGTGACTTATTTTCACAGATAGCAGCGTGACTGATTTTTTGGATAACATTTCCTTTTTTTTTGCAGTGGCAAAGCTGTTTGCTAGTTATGAGCACATTGCCAACAACCCCTTGGAAATACACATCCCGGACAAGTGCTCCTATTTTGCTGTGGTTATAAGGATGAAGAGGGTGGGATTACTCCAGGTTTATTCATCAGTGGAAGCTGGATAGAAAATAGCTTTCCAAGTACTTCTGTCACAAACTTTTCTTTTGTACCTCTGCTGCTGTCATCTCTCTGTGCTGGCTCTACAGTCCATTGTTGTTAGAGATCTGTTTAGTACCTCTCTGCTCCCACTGATGGACACGGAACTGTTCTTTCTCCCAACACAACCCAGTTCATGTGCAGCACAACAGGACTTTCTGCTCCCATCCTGACTTCTAGTGCAGTGGAACTCTTCCCTCTCCCCAGAGTCCAGCATCCTGGCATGTATCTCACTTCCCATTGCTCAGCACTTTCTTTATCCTGACAGATGCTCAGGTGCCTTCTTTGTGCAATAAATAGGTTTCAGCATATGCTCCAGCTGCTCAGTCCCCCACTTCCCAGTTTCTATTGACAGAGCAGTAAGAAAGCAGAGGCTGAATTTCAACGAGCCCAAGTGTGACAGCACGCTTGTGTAAGTGGCAGGGGCAAGGGGAATATAGGATTTATGCATTTATGGTGAATATTTTTTATCTTCTAGGTATGATACAAGCCGCAGCAGCAGTGAGTGACTCTACCACTAAAACTCTGAGATAGAATTTCTGTGCTTTGTAGTGTTTCATATTTAATGGATTTTCAAATGCCAATCATGAGTTAGAAGCTGCCTGCTAGGAACAACATGCAGCCTTGAAGGGACTTGCTCCAGTTCCTCCAATCTATAGCACATGTTAATTAACTCCTTTATTATCTGAGAAGCCAAGGGTTCAAGGGTGATGCCTGAAACTCACACCCAAGCAGAGCTAGTCCTAGCAGACTAGCATGCAGAAAGCTTGTGCTGCTGCTTCCTGTACTCTTGAGCAAGAGGATACCAGTTTTTATGGCTCTCAGTCTGTTCTTGTATAATCCTGAGCTCAGTAGGAACCTGATTTTTCACATTTGCATTGCAGCACTGTATTTTTATTAAAGTAGCGTCACATATATATGTACATAAAGTTGACAAAATCCCCTAAGAAACAAGCAAATCTTTGGCTGCTTCACCTGCATTCTCCCTGCTAAATCAGCTCCCTTTGTATCTCTGCCAGGTCTTGGAGCAGTATCTGATAAATATTGTTAAAATAATAAAAAAAAAGAGATAATTTTCCTCAAAAAGAGCTTTCCTTTTTTTTTTTTCTTTTTTTTTTCTGGTGGGTGTGTTCTCTATACCCCCTTTGAATATTCTGTGCAGCCAATGATAGGCAGGGCTTAGCCCAGCAACAGTCACAGCTTTTCTGAAGTGTTCTAAAATGTGCTTATAAAGGCCCACTGCTAACATGGAAAGCACTGCCATAATGCCAATAGTGAATAATGTCCATGATGACATTAGACAAGAATAATTCCCAGCCTCTTGCACTTAATTCTTGGAAGGCTCTCAAATAAAATACCATTACTTTAAATTCTCTGGATACCAAATTGTCATTACATTTTAAGGACTTTGAAACTTCCTCTGAGTTTGGTACCTGTGAATCCTGGCACTTGCAGACAGAGCTACACAGGAATTCGCATTCTGTTTTAGCATTTGGGGCTATATACTCAACAAGGCCTAGATTCGATGCAGCACTTAGATTCTCCTTTCAGGTTAAGCATTTTTTTCAGAATGGGACTAAGATATTAAAGTGACGTGCTCAAGAAATTGCTTCAAAGCAGGTATGATACTGAAGAGAAGCTTAATGCTTTACAAACAGTTGTAAAGATAACAAACGTGGTCCCAAACCAGTAATTTAAAAACCTTCTCTGTAATTAATCATATGCCTTGTGTACGGGCTGGACGCTGGCGACCGGGGCAGTGCTAGCCAGAGGTCTAAGCACGGGGACATCTGCATGCTTCTGTCATTGTGCAGCAGTGTGCCAGGCAGCCTGACTCAGTCTTTGCACCTGATAATTTCCTTTCTTAGCTACAGAAGTGATAAAGGAGCCTTCTGCTGCCTGGATGCTCTGTTGTGTTCTCTCCCCACTTCAAGGCTGTAACAGAATCTTATTTGTGTCATCAAATGAGGCAGCATTCAGAGAATAGTCCCAGAAAGACCAGGAAAAAAAGTCTGGGTATTTTCCAAGCCTGCTAGAATACCTATAGCTGAAGGAAGGCGAACAGCTTGATTCCTTGAGCACGTCCTTTATTGCTCTGTCATTCTCTGGGAACATTAGGGACTGTGTTTAAGAAGCTGCATCAGTTTCAGATGTTATGCACCTCATTAATCAAAACAGCTCCTTTTGGAAGGCAGTTGATTGCAGCTTAGGCACAGAAGTGCTTACACCTCAGCATCCCTTAGTGCCTAGAGAAAGAAAAAAGTAGAGGAAAAAGACCTTTACTGTTACTTAGTTCACATTATCTAATCTATGGGATTGTTTGAAAATCGAGATTTATCTCCCTAGAAAAAGCTTGTTCTACCAGAAGTTGCAATGAAAAGAATAAAACTAAATGATATTTGCACCAGGTAGCTTCTCTGTAGAGCATTTCAAATGAGTCACAGCCTGTCCAGGTTGTGCCTGGAGGTGGGAGAAGAGGAGCAGGTGAATGCTTTGGAGAAAGGATTGGAGAGCAGGCAAACAAAGATGAAGAAGCATGTGCTGTCTGTGTGCATGGTGAAGTCACTGCTGATGGCTGCGTTTCCTTAAAGTAAGAGTTTAAGTACCACCTTGCTGCTTTAAATGGCAGAGTTGTCTTAGGCCGGTGACAAGTGACTCCTTGGGGGGGAAAGGTGAACATTTGCTTATGAAAGCAGAAGCACAGTGATTCTCAGGGAACTGGTGAGGATTTCCTCACTGCTTGCAGTGGGCATTGGCTGCCTGCGTTTAGCTTCCCTGCCTGTCTGCAGAGTTCACGTGGTTTCCTTTTTCTGGGAGGTAGGATTTTAACTATATAAAACAACAAACATTCTAGAAAGCCACAGATACTGAGTCTGTGCAAAAATATCTGCAAACAGCCCCTTACATGGCTAAACAGATTCTTAATTTAACTCCACTGGTTTCAAAGTCTGTACATCAGAAAATAATTGGAACTGGTTTATCAGTCTAAGAGCTTCATAAGCATAGTGGAATAAAAAGCCATTGCCAGGGAAGGGCAGGGCAGGGCTGATTGCCACCTTTTTTCTTCCTTTTCTCAGGAAAAAAAAAAAAAAAAGGAAAAAGGAAAAAAAAAGGAGAAAAAAAAAAAAGGTAGGGAAAAGCTGGATTTAAGCTTTTTTCTATGGCTTTGGCTTCTGTGTTATATGAGGTGCCTCATGGCCAGCAGCGAAAGGAAGGAGGATTCCCACTCCGAGCTGTTCTCCGGCAGGAAAGCGCTGACTCAGGTGCCCAGTGAAGTGGGCTTCCCCGCGGCACAGGGAGAGCCCACGCATCCCACACGCGCCTTCGCCATCCCGGTCCAGCCTCCCTTGTTCCGGTAGGGGAGCTCTCCGAGATGCAGCCTGCCGTTTTTTGAATGACTTCTACGGATCCAACCCCTCAGGGAGAAATAGTAGCATTTGGTATGTCTAACGGGAAGCAAGGCAGCAAAGGAAAAGAACCTTCCAAACCTTTCTTCAGTAAAAAACACAATGGGGTTCCCAGCAGGTAAACTTGTGCCAGAACAGACAGGCACTCCCCAAGCCCCTGCTTTGCATGCAAGTGAGATTTTCAAGGTGAACCGGTATTTCTTCCTTTAGAATTGGATTTGCCCCTTCTCACAACTCCCCCCTCCTCCCCCCCACTGTGTCTTCACCAGGAAACCTGCAGCCCAGCAGCCGCAACTCCAGAAGGAGACAAGGATCGCCAGCATCTAAGAGAAAAAGGAATCTTCTTGCTCCTATTATTTTTATGATGCTGCTATTTTTAAATTCACAGCTGCCCGGTAGGTTTTGCTGCTAAACCAAGGATGGCATTAAGCCGGGCGCTCCCTCAGCTACAGCCAAGCCGCGGCTGACTCCTGGTAAGCGGCAGGAGCCCCACAGTGCCCAGGCGCCGTGGATGTTGCAGCCCAGCAGCAGCAGCAGCAGCAGCAGCAGCAGCAGCGTTGCGGCGTGCCTCTTGCCACACACACCCTTGGCAGCCAGACGTTGCCCTTTTAAGAAGCCCGGGTGCTGGCTCAGGTAGGCAGAGCCTGTGTGCAGTAGTCGCTCCTATGGCAACCCAATAGAATGGGATCGCTTCATGAATATTCCCAGGAGCCGGGGCTGCATGAGAAATAAGTGATGACAGTGATGTAAGCAAGCAGTGGCTGCTGCAGGTTGCAGTTCATTGTGTTATTGGCCGGCAGGTTGAGGAGTTTGAGGCACCCAGGCTTGCGCTTCGCTTTTCGGATGATGTCTGCCCGCCGGGAGACACTGCACATTTGCATCTTGAAGCCAACATGGCAAGGCGGCTGCTGCTGCTGCTGCCGCCCTCCCTCGCCTTCCAGCCAGAAGTGTGTGGCTCTCCTCTAGACTTCTTGCCCAGTGCTCTGGATCTGAGCAGACAGGGATTGCAGTAACACTCACCAAGGGGAGGCAAGCAGCAAGTAGCCAAATCGGGACAAGGGAGGAGAGGGGGGGGCTTTTTTGCCTTCCCTCTTTTTTTTTTTTTTCCCTTCCGTTCTGGATGCAGAGCCCGTGTGTTGATGCAGAGCCTGTGGATGCCACAGTCTGGTAAGGAGATGACACGCCAGCCTCTGGTCCCTCCTGCCTCTTGAGCTGGGGGCAGGGGCCTGGGGACAGTGACGGTTCCCCTCCTTCAGCACAGCCGGGGGGTCTCTCCCCCTCACTGAGGAGCAGCAGCAGCAGCGGCCATGGACAAGCTGCCCCCCTCCATGCGCAAGAGGCTCTACAGCCTGCCCCAGCAGATAGGACCTAAGGCGTCGATCATGGATGAGGAGGAAGACAGCGACAAGGACACCCGGAGGAAAAGCATCAGGCTCAAGCCACTGCCTTCGCCCTCTGCTGGGAGCACCCGGGCACTCGGGGGAGACCCCAGCAGAGGGGGAGACCCTGGCCTCCTGGAGACGGAGGCAGGCAGCAAGGGCGCCAAAACGAGCACCAACGGGGACTGCCGCCGCTTCAAAGGGAGCCTGTCCTCTCTGACCAGCAGGCACCTCCACGATGCAGCCGAGGAGAAGAGGCTGATTGGCGGCGAAGGGGAGCCAGCCTCCCCCGGAGAGGACAAGAGCCCCCCTGGCAGTGGGGAGACGGAGCAGGGACTGCCAGCACCCCCACCACCGGCATCTCCCCCGGAGTCCCAGCAGCAGCCCCCCCGGGCTTGCTCCTCTACCTCCATCAAAGTGGAAGGAGGTGGAGGGTGCGACCAAATCACCCCAGATGAGGAGCAGAGGCTGGGCCAAGCCGGTTTCATGCAGAGGCAGTTTGGGGCCATGCTCCAGCCGGGGGTCAACAAATTCTCCTTGAGGATGTTTGGCAGCCAGAAGGCCGTGGAGAGGGAGCAGGAAAGGGTTAAGTCTGCCGGGTTCTGGATCATCCATCCCTACAGTGACTTCAGGTACAATCTCCCCTTCCTGGCCTGCTCAAAACTGGCCTGCCCCTTCCCCTACCCTGTCCAGCTCAGACCTTTCTGCACAGAGCACACACCCAGGGATAACTTTCCTTGCTAATTTCCTAGTTAGAAGAGCTGGAGAACACATCCAAGATCTGCTTCAGTCAAACAATCTGCAGGTTTAATTTATATTTGAGCTTAATTTTAGTGTACCCATACTATTATTAATTTTAAATTGTATTTTTAAACTAATAGATGTCTCTTGCTTCAGTTTTTTATAAGGGAAAGCCTCACCATAGTCATGTGTAAATGGGGAAAAACATTCCCACCTGATGCACAACTCCAGACTAAAAGCACAATGTCTGCTGCTTAACTACTCCTGCATCTCCAGCTCATAACCTGCAGTCTGCCAGTTTAAGTTTCGTTTCCCATTTTAATACCTCAAAGTCCTCTCCCTTCTCCTTTCCCAAGAGTTAGGGAACGATACTGCCACTGTTGCTGCTCTGTACAGCTTCTTACCGCAGCATCGCTTGTCAGGAATTGGTATGTGCAGAGGATGATAGCAGCGTTCATTCCAAAGGAACTTAAGACCTTCAGAGTCTTACGGACAGAGATCTGCTCTTTTGCATCTGCAGATGCTTATTTGCAAGACTAATTTGGACAGGGAATAGTTAACATTGTCTTTAGGAGAGTAATGGCTTTCCTTCACTCAGATAGCAACATTGCCATGAAGGTTAATAAAAAAATTAACTTGTAAACAGTAGAACCAATTATTGTACAGTTTCAATGACATAGCTGGGCGGGGGGAGGCTGTGTTTAGGCATTTCTGAGTATTGTCTACTGCACAGGTGAATTGTCCTCTGCAATACGTATGTAAAGTGCTGCAATCAATAATTAATTACTTAGTGCAATCAATGGCTAAGGCTTACTGCTTCAACTTTAATTACAACTGGCTTACATTTCACATTTAAAAGCACACAGTAGAAGCACATTATTCAAACATAGCCATCAAATTACGTGATTTTATTGAATTCTTGGACTCTAAAAGAAATGTTGCCTTATTCAGTAAAATATAGTTAGGAAGATAATTGCAGGAAGGAGTTGCAGGATGGGTTTTGGTGCCCAGTGACAGAAACCTCTTGGCACTACCTTTTAGGGATTTAACAAGCTTAGAAGATTCAGGACTGGCACTGAACAGATTCCTGGATACTTGCTTGGATTAACAAACATTATTAGAAGGCTATGTGAACTGGAAGACTGCACTGTCATTTAAATTCAGCGCAGTCAAGTGTCCCAAGCATAGAGCTGACCGAGCATATGAGGGTTTCCAGTAGCTACATCGTGATGCACAGTCCTTTTAAGTACAATCTTATTCAAACCCAGATTGGAAAAAGTATAAAATTGCCTCGCTGTTGAGACTGGTCAAGTAATACCTTGCAAACACAGAGAAATGTGAGTGTTTAGCTTTAGAAAGAACAAACCAATTTCATTCTCTTGACTACAGATCTTTGTATATTTGCCACAAGCCTAGAGTTAAAAACTAACTGCTGTGCTTTCTTGGATTATTCTAGCAAAGTGCTCTCTGTGTGTTGCATTTTAAAGGAATTTTGGATTTAGTCTCTGGATCATATTTGGATTTATCCTAAAGTAGCCTTCAGTTTGTATATCTTTTATGTATCTGTATAACTGATTTATGCCCTTCCATCTCTATGACTGTTCCCAGCACAGAACCAGACTGGCAAACTTCAGTAGAAGGATTGTGGCAGTAGCTGAGGTAGCCACCTTGCCCAAGGTGAGATGGTCCTAAGAGTTAATTTTTTAAAGATTCCTAGTGAACCAGTGCTTATTCCTTAAAATGGCATAGCAAATTATCAGGCAAGTTTTTATTTGTGAGGTACTTAGCCATAGGGCCACTCCTAGCCTTACACAAAGGAATGAAATACGCAAGCAAACTAGACTCTCCCAAGCCAGCTGATCATACAGAGTGCTAACACCCAAATGTTCACATGCAGGCAGTTACAGATGTATCCCTGTATGACTTGTTAGCATTAAGAACAAAATCCTCTGCAATGTAGCTTTGCATTTCTGTAGAGAAAGCAAAGTGAGTTGGATATCTGTGCCCTGGTGCAGAAATTTTCTGCCTGGTGTCACATTCCAGGTAGGCTGAGAGCTTGCCGTTTTGTATTTCTCCTAAATTGATGCTAGAAGCCGAGCACACAAATATGTGCTTCCTCCCTACTATTATGGATCAGCATCAGATGGGGCAGTGATATTGATTGTGCAGAGAAACATCTGACGAGGCCGGAAGGAGTTGGTTGCACTATTGTATGGTCAGTATGTGCATTTTCCAGGGAACTTTGTTCACCCCTGTTTCTAGGTCACTTGCAGCATATCTGTTTGAATGTGACTGCCACTTAGAGAAAATGCGTGGACTTTCATGAAAAATATCCCGTGAACAATGGCTGCATTGAAGGAGAAGAGTGGGAGCTTTCCCGGATGCTGTTTGGATTAGGTATTCCCTTCTGCTCTGAGTGCCACCAAAGCATCTCTCTTGGAAACAACTCATATGAATACGAGTAACGTTTCTTGACCTCCGAAATGCAGTAGATTGCGCCACAGAGCAGGTATGACCAAAATATTTTCAAGAGCTATATCCTTGGCCCAAAGGACTCAATTTACTGCTTTGCAAATTATGCAGTGCAAGGCGTGCTTGCTCCTTGCTATAGACGGGTGCAGCTCCTGGAGCATTAGGATGCTGTGAGAGGCACGAGTCTCCATTATCTGGCACTTTGCATTGTCACCAAAGCTGTACAGTAGCATTTGGTGTACAAGTTTCAAGTTAATAAATACTCAGCCTGAGATCTTTTTTTCCTGTCTTTTTGGAGAAACCAGCTTCACCTCTGAGAGTGAGGTGCATCTCCAGGTTGTTTTGGTAGCGCTCCAGACCTCACGACTCCTGGCTACGTACAGCTCAAGACGTGAACTTTTGAATTGAACGCTCCATCCCTAATTAGCCGAGCTTGATTCTGCTGTAAAATTACATTTGTGCAATTCCTCTGACTTCGTGGAGTAACTCTCCTTTGTGCTATGTGAGAGGCATTCCAGTTTTAGAATAGAACAGAGGCTTTCATCATTGTCTCATTAAATTATCATTTTAGCATCTAATATAGCTAATTCCAGTGGCAAATCTATGACCCTCAAAGAGTAAAGCAAATTAATATAGATTAAGGCTCTGTTGATTTCTGCTTTTAGTCCATTGTGAGGGGAAAAGACACCGAATGACCTTTATAAAAAACAGACTCAGTGCTCATGACTAATGCAGTGGACTAGTTCTGGCAGCACTTTAAAGGTGTCTTAGCAATTTCTAATGAAAATAAGAGTACTAGCTCCTCTTCCGATGTTCAGATCTAAGTGCTAGTTACTTGAGTTTATTTGCATCTGTGGTTGATCGCACATCAGTGCAGAGCCAAAGTGTAGATCAAGATTTATCTGAGGCTCTGAGAGCTTTTTCAGTGGATAGATAGAATTGCAATTTATTGCTTAGAGGAAGCATTGATCTAGTAAAATCGGTTTAATAAAAAAAATCCAGACAAACAATGATCTATCTAGTCTGAAGTTGAGTGAAGCATATTGGTCAGAGCTGCTCTCCAGAATTGCTTGCAAAACAGTGGAGCATGCTGCTTTTAGAAAGGCCTGAGAACAGATACGCTATCTGAAGGACCAAAATAGTCCAAACAGTGGATGTAAATAGAACTACACATTATTCACTGCCCAGTAATCTATTAACTTCTTCACAGGAAAAAGAAGCTGCTGCTTGTTTGAAAGCAATGAAAAATATTCCACTCAGTCCCAACCTGAGATTTTGGATTTTTCCTTTCCACTGTTCTCACTTACTTGGAATACTTATCTGCAAACAGACCCTTTTGTTCGTTTGCTTCCTCTGCGAGACCCCCACACCCGCTCAGGAGCTGGGGAGATTTCTGTGGCACCAAAAGAAATAGATGTGGAGGTGTAATGTGTAAGGCAGGGGAATTACTGAAGAACAAAATCATTTGCTCCCCTTCGTGCTGGTCCAGACCTCTCAGCAGTGTCAGTTAGACACTTCCCTTGGGGAATCAGTGGGATGTATTAATTATACTACTAAACACTGACCCCAATTGCACTGGCAGGATTCAGCAAAAATGGGAAGGATACATGCTTCCCTTTCCCACTCTCCTGAAAACAGAAATGATTTCCAGAGTGCCTCCCGGGGTGCTGCTCTGTCTGTGGAGATTGTTTTCAGTCGTAAGCTTTTCGCTATTTTGTTAAGAGGGTAAACAATTTGTGAAGCATGCAGCATGCTCCCTGGCTTTGGCGGTTCCCTTAGGTGGGTGTTGCTCTTCCCGCTCTCAGACAATAACGCTCTTTTCTCTACCTGCTGCCCAGAATGCTGCTGCTTGTGCCTGCCTTCATGCCTCTCCACATTCAAAGGCTGCCCACAATGGCAAATGCTGATCTTGTGACTTGCCCACTGCTCACATGAAAGTAAAATGAAAGCTAGCCATTGTGTGAGCCTTATGTACTGCAAATTGCAATTCTGGTTCACTGAAACCTCTGCTTGGAGGAAAAGGCGGGGGAAACGACTGCATTAGTAGCAGAACCTGTGCCAGTCGTTAGAAACAAACAAAAAGTGCAAATCAGGCACGGTCTTGGTGGTGGGCAGCTCATATATTTGCCTGTCTTTTCTTGTTTGTGCCGATGGCAGTTGCCTTAAAATCATGTGGGGGCACTGCTAGCTGAGGAAGGGAGATACTCCTGAAGTCAGATCTTGCTGTCTTTACTGCAGAGAACTTTCCTGCCAATTCCCAGGGCAGTTTTGCTGGAGCTGAACAAGGGAATCCAAGCAGGAATAACATGAGGGATAATCCAAATCCTGCTGAGCAACATGGATTAGGCTTCTGTTGTCTTCAGTGGACTGTGAATCAAGCTGCAGGGAGAGGAAATGTGGTTTCCTGACCATGAAGGGGACCAAACTAGTGGTAGCTATGCTTCTCAACGTCCTTGGGCGAGTCACCCCAAGCTTCGTGCTCCGGTTGTGAAGCAGAGGATAAAAAATCCCGTGCTAGAGGCTTGTTGTGGGGTTATAGTTATTTGTAGGAGACATGTTCAGGTACTATAGGAGGCAGCATTTGAAAACAGGAAAGTCTCAGTAAATGAAACACCTCAGTGTACCACCATAAGATGTTTTAAGATCATAATCATTTAAGATCATAATCATCACCTCAGTCTGTAGTGAGGTGACAGAGGCTCACAGACAGCGAGGTCAAGAACATGCATTACGTCGGTGTAGTCAACCTGAGGACCTGTTTGCAAAGTGTGTAACACTACACAGCATGCCTTATGTTCAGAGCGCAGCCTCTGTGGGTGCCCAGTAAGGAACCGGGCGTTGCTGTGACCCACAAGAGCAGGGCACAGAGGTAATGGCTGCCTGTTTTAAGAGTATCTGATGCTTTAAGATGAGTGGGACTTTTCGGATTTGGACCATTTCTTAGACTTGCTTGGTGAGCAGCTAGTATGAGAAAGAGGCATGCCGATCCCACCTGCCATCTTCCCAAGCCTGTGATGTCTGTTAGTTTGTCTGTTATATTAACAAAAAAAAAAAAAAAAAAAAAAAAGGAGGAGGGGGTTGTCCAGAAACAAACTCCACAAAACATAGCTGTGAACCATGACATAGTGTCCTCTTTAATCATCCCCTACAAATATTATTCTAGTTCCAGTTTTGGATTGAGCTATTTGCCTAACACCTCTGCAGGAACTTTTTGGCAGAGACAGAATCTCCAGGGCAGCACTCATCTGCCTTAGCCATCACATCTCATCCTGCAGTTCCTTATCTCTTTTATTGCAAACCTTTCAGATTGTGCAAGAAATGAGCTCGTATAGAAAATCTCTTCCCCACACGTCTGCCTCAAGCCCTTCCTCTCATCTTGAATGAATTCTGTAGGAAGAACTATTTTGAAACATGTAATGACTGTAACATAATACATACAGCTAACCTCTGCTCTGCTATTTCATAACTGAAACTTTTGACTTTGCAGTCTAATTTTAATATAGTGGTTTTGTATAATTGTTAAGGTGAATCAATCCCCATCCTCATCATAATAATGTCCCTGGGTTCATTAGCAGTGATGGACCTTTGAGAGGATATGCTGCACTGCCCTCTGCTCTTAATTAAGTAATGCCCATAGCAGGCAGTTACAGCAAAGCAGCGATGATGCGCCAGATTCTTGGGTAGCTCTCCAGGCTTCAAAGGGAAATGTGCTCTGTGTTACAGACTGTTTTCTCCCCTGTACCCAAGCATAATGCCTTCTGCCCTGCTCCTTCCAATCTGCTGTTTTCCCTACCCCTCACTTTCAGTGTTTGTGTTGCTTATCTCACCACTCCCATCTCTGTTTTCTAGGTTTCTTGTACCATGCTTCTTGTCCAGCGAGTCCTAGCTCCTCATACCCAGTTTTTCATTTGATTACTCCTTTCCACCTCACCACAGCTTTTAGTAATGCTTCTTCTCCCCCCTGCCCCATGTCCAATTGCAGTACGTTGTGCTTGGCACTTTATTCAGCCCAGTGTCAGTAGCACTTCTCTCACACCAGTTCCTTCCCTTGCCAGTCTCAGTCCTTATCCTCCTTTTTTTTTTTTATTTTTTTCTTTTTTTTTTTTTTTTCCAAATGGATCTCCCCCACATGTGTTTTTTTCTCCTTCTATGTATTCGTAGTTGCTATTATCCGTTGGACTCTTCAGATAATCTCAGTATTCTCAGTCCCTGCTTTCCTTCCTGGTTTAACAGTGGTCATTTTGCCTAGTAATTGCAAACCTCTCCACTTTATCCCTTCCTCCATCCTTGGATGCTCTCAGCCCAGCAATGTTTAGACAAACTCTACCCACATTCTTTTCTTTTTTTTAATTTGAAACGCATCCATCCTTGAAGCCAAGCATTTCAAATGATGAATTTATGTAGAAGCACAATCTCCACTGAGTATGTGTGAAACAGATTTTATTTGAGGGAAAAATGTGTTTTCCAAAAGTGTTTATTGGTAGGCACACACAGAATCAGTGTAGGACGTTTCAGTACTATTATAAGCAGGTAGACTTGGGTTTCCAGCACGGTGTTACTGTGGTTAGGTAACCGCTACTGCTTTCTGTTGCACTCAGTTTTTTTTTTTTTTCTGCTGTAGCGGTACTGCTGCTGCACTGAAATTCATTTATTATACAGATAAAAGAGTGATCTCTGTCTGGAGATAACATAGTGTCATTTTAGCTTGGAACCATTGAAATTTGCCTTTGTTTCTGATGTGTTATGAGCATCTCATTAGCAAGCCCATGAATCCCTCCGTTTGCTCTCAAAACCAGCTATCTGAGCTCTCATCTCTGCCAGAGCATAGCTTTCGTCCTTTCTCTTATTTTTGAAAGCTCTGTTGGTGCCAAGAAAGTTATAGGTCAATTGAGTTATTGTTGGTTCTAATTGGCACTCTAACAAGCTATTAAATCAATTTACCTATGGATGAATGTTACTCAAAAAGAAGGTGCCAACTCCATTTCTGTCTTTGAGAACCTCAGAAAACCGCATTTCCACTGGTGAAAGCAAGGGAAAGGCCGTTCCATTGGGAAGTGGCTTGGTACAGTACAAGATTTCACCCCAAAATGTTTATGCCACGTGGTCTGTGCTGGGACAAGGTCCAGGCTGTTCCTGTATTCAAGCGGGTGAGGCAGTTTCCAGAACTCAAGACCAAGAGGGAGATTAAAAAAGCCCCCAAGTCTGCCGAATGCTGCCCTATCCCTTCCCTGGTTTGTAACAGAGCACGGGGTTGTTTCCGTGTGGAGAGAGCTGAGGCCTCTTCTCCTCCCTTAGTGCTTCTTGATGTCCTCGTGCGTTCCTGCAGCTGCCGATGCAGGGGCAGCATCCCCAGCCATCCTTCAAACCAGGCAGCATCTGGCTGGCAGCACCATTACCGTCTTGGTGAGGAGTGGTATATATCTGCATGAGATTTACTTGCTCCTGTTATAAAAGAGTCAGAGTTATTATGGTGACTAGGGCTGATTTAAGTTCTGTTCAGAAATGTTTAGATAACCTCTTTGTCTAGCAGCAATACAGCACTCATTCCTACATTAGCTGAGCATTTTGCAGAGATGGCTGTAACACAAGGTGCTTTTCAGCCTGCGAGTTAGGAGAGGTTTCTTGACCAAGCAGTAAGTTTGTCCCAGGGTCTCCAAACCAGAGCTGCTGTATATATGTGTATATGAACTGCTCGGGTATCCTTGCTTAAGTGGGCATTTTTTTTTGGTGATGTACAAAGCAGATGAGAACGCGGCTTGGCTCTGCGTGGCTCTACAGCTCTGCAGTGCTGACAGCACTAAAACCTGGGTTTTGTCAGCAGACAAAGCAGTTAGGACTCCAGAAATACAGAAGAGAAAGCAGATGTGTGCTGGGCTAACAAGGTGCTATTACAGAGATCTTTTTCTGCCCCTTTTCCTTGCTGAATGGTTGGCTACCTGGGAAGTCCCTTTACAAATTGAAATTATTCATTCCGTGCAGTATATTCACAGTGGCTGACATCAAAATGGTCACCCCGTGCCTAGTTTGAGCACCAGACTGTAGTAAACCAGGCTGTTAACTCCTGAAGAGATGCTGCGTGCAGCAGGGGAAGATGCTGTGAGTGAGAGCACAGCGGATGAGCATTCAAAGGGGAATTCCAAGGTCAGCTTGAGGGCCCACCCCTTGGACATTATAGGGGCACAACTGCTTCCCCAGCGAAGCGCAAAAGCTAATCTCATTTGTGGTGACTTGTCCAAATGTGCTAATTAAGGATTTAAATCTTTGCCTCTTTGGACAGAGAGGTTGTCTGTGTTTATGCATCTATTGCGAAAGAGCTCAGAGGCAGGAGAGGTGCTGCAGGTTGCCAGCTGATCCTGGTGTAGGAGCTGTAACTCCTTTTTTTTTTTTTTTTCCCTTTTCACAGCTGTGCTCTGGCTTTTGGTGACTGCCGCGAGTTCGGCAGCTGTACGCTGAGTAACTCCTCATCCTGCACACAGCTCCAGCAAGCCTGTATGCAGAGGGACTCTGATGGGATCCCATTTTCCTGGTCAGAGCTTCAGGGCACTGTTACAGTCTGATGTCTAGGGGATGGAAAGCCTGGTGGCGCACAGTTGGATTTGCCTGGGTGTGGGAAAGAAATGCCTTGCAAAGTTATCAGCACTCTGGAGCTTGCGAGGGAGATAATGGCTACATTCCGAAGACTCAGGGACTCCACATTAATAAGTCCCTTCCTCCCAGCCGTGGTTTTGCACGTGATTTCAGGGCAAGGTGCTAACTCATCACAGCACTAACACTGTTACCGGAGCAATGTCTCATCTGCAGAGGACTTGGTGCATGCGTGCGTACGTGCCCATCTCCAGGGGACAGAAGGTAGTGGAGGCCCCAGTTTATCCTGTCCCACTCCTGGTGGTCTCACCTCTGTCCCATTCATGAGTAGGCTGGAGGGATGGTGCAGAGCCCAGGGTGTGGGCTGAGCGAACGCAGTGACATCCTGCAGCTCTGCAGAGGCACCGCGGTTGCATTAGGCGTAGGGAAGCGGTGCAAAGGTGACGCTGCCTGGCAGTGTCAGGGTTTGGACTGGCTCTCCTGACAGGCAGAGTGATAACAAATGATAATGCTGGCTGCCTCTCTGCAGCTTTTTTAATGATGGCAAACCTGCTTTTGTTAAGCACAAATTCTTGGTGCTTGATCTTTCCCTCTTTGCCTTAAAGCACTAATGCACGCAGGAGTTACGCTTTTATTAATAACAAGTGGAACATTCATTTCCATCCCTGATTTTCTGTGAATTACGGGAAGGGGAGGAGGAAGGACCAGTGTAGACCACAGATTAGGGGATGTTCTCTTTGATGCCAACACAAACCCATTTGTATCACTTTCCCATGCTCATTTAGCTGCGGTTGCCTTTTGGACCATGAGCAATGTGTAGCAGGTACAAGGACAAACTGGAAGGCAGGTCAGGCATCTGGTGTTGACACTATGAGCAACCATTAACACAATGCTCTTTGTGCCTTGATTTCTCCAACTTTGGCAATGGACCCATGTTAGGGGCCAGGGAAGAGGCTGCAGACCTCTTAAAACATTTTAAAATAACAAAAGATTCAGAGTAGATGTCAGCAAGGGTATATGGTTTGCAAGGCAGTTCCATGAGAATTTCTTCATGACTTTACTTCTCTGAGTGCTGCCGAAGATTTGGTTATATCTTTTGTCCATCTGTTGTTAGTACCACAAAAATTAGTAGATCCATGCACTGTTAAGTGATTTCTGAATAATGGTTCCCTATAGCCAGCACCTTTACAGTTCCATGTATGATGCTACATTGTGTAGCACATTTAGATCTAGGTTGGAAAAAAACATAGGAAAAAAGTCTGGAATGGGAATGGAGTTGAGAATTTTGCCTTTTGTGTCTGTAATAAGAATTATGCAGCCCCTGCACAGGGTTTGGAGATGCTGTAAAAAGAAAATGTTCCAATTTTTCCTCACCGGTCATGTGTATTGCAAGGCGTGCTGCTCTTCTCCTTGGGAGATGCAACAACTTGACTTCAGTGCATACTCCTGGATGGAAGGTCTGGCACAGGAGCTGACAAAGTGTCTTTCTCTGGCGCAGCAGCTTTAGAAAACAGCATTTGAGCTCACCGACTGCTGAATCTTTTGGATGATCTGTTCTGCCCCTTGCTTTTCAGTGCATGCCCAGGTCTGCTTCAGATCATGTCAGCCCCGGTTAAGGTGGCACACTGTGCGCGCTCTGGTTAGAGAGCAACTGAGGGGCTTGCCCCATGTTTGGGAGTTGGAGCAAGTTTCTGGGTCAAAGGCATACCTAAATCAAGCTCCAGATCTGGTAGGGTCTGTTGGCTAAGCCCTGACTGTTTTGGGAGGGTTCTGGTCCTCAGTTTTGCAAAACACCACATAAAGTGACGTCATTCAGAGCATGTCGGTGAATTCCCGTTATGACTGGGCTCCTCTTGGCACCATGGACACTCCTCATCCATCACCCGAACAGGGTGAATTCCTCCTGCTTCTTGTTGGCTACGTGCATTGGTGGAGAGGTGGCCAAAGCATAGGTCCTAGACAAGGGCAGTGCTGCTGGTTTTGTGCTCCTTTGGCAGCACTAAGGGGAATTTAGGCTAGTGGTGGCAGATGTGGGTATGGCCTAGGGCTCATGCTTTTGAACAGGGGATGTGGAAGCCTCATCTGCCAGTAAATTCACACAGCCAAATCTGCACTGCAGACAAAAAAAGATCTGCCTTGACATCATCTGCCCTGCTCTGAGATCCGCAGTCAGTCAGGAGACCAACGCACAGCTCCCAGCCTCTCCAGCTCAGTAGAATTAAGGCTAAGCTTCATCATGAGCTAATGCAAGCTGTTCCCACCCCAAATAATTGGCTGCTGGATGGTTTTGTGTCTGTCTAAGCATTACTGCATGTGGGTGGATGTGTTATGTGTGTGTGAATGAGTCTGCTTTGGAAATTAATACATAACATCGGGGGTGCATCTAATAATACACCACCTCGTGAGTGATGTGTGCGTGAGAAGTGCAAAGCAGAGCTGAGCGTGTCAAACATCTGTACAAGGAACGCTCTCCCCGGCACCACAGGAGGATAATTCCCACACCTAGGCAACCAGCGTCTCTTTGTCTCTCTTCTTCCCACCCTAAAGCACTTCAGATGTCTCCAGTCCTCTGTCTCCCATAACTGAAAGAAGAACAAAAAGCAGTGACATTTCTCCAGAGCTCAGTCCCCCGGTCAGCACACAACCCTCTGTGCAGGGCAGAGCACCCCGTGGTGGGTAGGAGACGACGGAGGTGTTGTGTTGTGCACAGAGAGGAAAGGCAGTGCCCATCCACGAGCATTGCATCCTGCTGGAGATGCTGAGGCATGGAGGCCATGCCCGCCTGGGGGGCTGGGAACTGTAACCCCTCTGGGACTGAGCTTTTGGCAGCTGCTGGAAGGTTTTATTTTCACAAGGCTGAGCTGTTCTTAAACACTTCCTCTGGCGCAATCATCACACACACATTTTCTCAGTAATGGTAGGCCATCAGCATTTCTTTCTAGTCTTCAGATCAGATGTGTGGAGACAAGCTGTGAAAGAGCTGAACAAGATGCCTTGATGTTAGTCCTCAGCTTGTCTCTCCAGTGGGCTGCAGGCCTTCCTTCTGCACACATCCTAGGGGCTGTGGTTTTCAAGGAGAGAACGCCTTTTTCAGGTGGGGATGGACAAGTGGGAACTTGTATCTTCCCCAGACTTGGCTACTGAGACCTGTAGTCCAGTAAGGGAAAAGCCGCCTGGTCAGCTGTACCTCTGCTCACAGGTTTGAGCTGGAACAGCTTTCCTACAGCAGGTCACAGGAGGAGAGGAGAGGATTCCTCGTACACTCTGCCCACTGTTTTGCAAAGGAAAAATGTGTATGCTCCTGCTTAGCTCGGAGAGAGAAAGGGAAAATATTCCAAATCCGAACGTTTTGTAGTACTATAACCTGATGGTTCAAAAGCCATGGCTTTTGACAGAGCAACCTACTGCTCTTCATAAACAGCCAGGCAATTCCCATACAGCTCAAATGATGTACTGGAGTTTATTGAGACCCTGCCCTGAAGCAGCAGCTGTGCGGTGTTCTGTGGTGCACTGCCTAATTGCTGCATTTCACCCCAGCTCTGGCTTTTCTACAGTGCTGGAGGCAATTATTTCTCCACACACTGGGGCTCTTGTGTATGCAGAAGGATATATTGTCATTTCTTTGGAGTTAGGTTTTAATCAGTGAATGTATGGAGCAAAATTCCTTGGTGAGAACCCATTGCAGCCAGTGGGGTGGCACTGGGAATCAGCTTCTCCCCTGGGAGCTGCTCCTGGCATACCCATACTGCTGGGCACATCTGCGCACCTCACGAGCGCTGTCTGAGACCTGCTAATGTCACACCACAGTGAGAGATACGGGATTGCGTTCACATTTTGGTGCTCGTGAAGGGGATCTTCCAAGCCAGATTTAGTGAGGCTAGCTCTCTGTTGCTACAGTGGAAGTATTTTAGAGCACTGAATTTTCTGCTCATCGCCCACAAAATAGCTATTTCTGATTCAGTGATGTCTTTCATAAAGGAGATCCCTAATTTACAATCAAATATCTAATGGGCTAAAATGTTTTTGGATATACTCGAGAGCAGAGCTAATCTGTTCTCTGCTTTGCCTGGACTCCAGTGGAAAGACCTTCTGCTCTGGCCTCTGAGCACAAAGAGAAAGAATCAAAGAAAGGCTTTAAAATTCAAAGTGGTGGGGATTTAGTTTGAATTTTGAACTTTTGAAGCAATTTCTCCCAATTCCACTCTCCTCTGTGCCAGTCAAGCCTTATGGGGGCAGCTGAATGGAAAATTTCGGAGAACAGGTACCTTAACGACTGCTGGTGCTCAGTTTAAGCTCACCTGCCAAGGCAGTTACGTGGTCCCACCACTGTAGCACGAGGGCTTTGTACTTTCCAGGTACCCTCTGAACTGGGAACCACATTCTCTCTGCGTGACAGAGGACGATCAGAGAGTGGAAGATCCAGATCCTTCCATGTTCTTGAGCACCTCTGCCCCAGTTGGACCAGAGAGGGCTGAGGATGTTGTTTTGAGTGACTTGCTGAGCATCCTCCCAGGTTCCCTCATGGCAGAACCATCTTTTTACTTCTCTTGCGCAGCCTTTCTGAGATCTGAGTGCCAGCCAGCTGGGCTGAGTCATATCGCATATACTTCTGGTGGGATGAATTTGAAAGAATGGTGAGGAAAACCCTAGCCCTACTACTAAGCTTTCTTAAACAGGACTGCATTAACTAAAATTTAAAAGAAAAACAACAACAACAGAACCAAACAAACATAGAATTCACCTAATCAAGCATTACTGAAATACACAAGTTCCTGGCTAATTTACACAATAGCTGAGCACATCCCTGCTCCTGCTGAAATCAAAGGTGAAGTCAGCACCTGCTACAGTGGCCTTGAAATTCTAGTCTGCATGCATAGAAGTAAAAAACTACAGGTGTATTTCATGTCTCAGAGAAGAAGGCCTTTGAGAATATGTTCTTAGATTGCTTTTTGAAAAAGCTGGAATTCATTGAGACATTGCTGCCATCATAGTTACCCAAAACAGGGCAAGGAACAGACTTGCCTCCAGGCACTGAAAGCAAAGGATAAGATATGTCTTTCCTTTTCAGACACAACAGTTTGAAGCTTGGGATGGTCTTTGTGGTTGTAACTTTCAATACAGCAGGTTTAGGTCCTTTGGGGTTTCTTCTTGCAGCCTCAGGACCGGGGCTAGTGACCCACACAGCCCTCAAGTACATCCTCCTAGACCGGGGAGGGGGCTGTGGTGTGCACCAAGTGCCATTGCTCTCATTTGCACATTCTCCTCTAGGCTTTGGTGGGGAACAGACCCTGTCCTCACCAAGTCCTGCTGCTGGAGCTGGGAGGTGAGCCCCTGCCTGGCAGCACTGTGCCTCCTTCAGGAGCACCACCACTGGCAATCGCTGCCCATATCTGCAGCTACATGGGGCTGGGTGGGCAGACGCTGAGAGAATGGAGAGACCTGCTTCTTGCTCCTCTTTTGTTTTCTGAACAATTTTGCATGTTGCCAAGGGCTATGAGCTTATTCAGAGCTTGTAGTGATTGACGTAAGACAGAATCAGGTAGATTTAAAATATACATTTACACCTAATTAGTTGTTGGGTCTGCACCTTAAACAGACAGAGAAGCGCTCAGCTGTCACTGGCTTGGCACAGGTACCTGTCCCTCTGTTCGTCTGATAATTGTTTAGTATGTCAACAAAGCTACTTGCGTGTTTCAGTTACACCTGAATTCTGTGGGAAATAGGTTGCTTATATGTCCAAAAGCTCTAAAGAGATTGTTACTTCACTTTCACTGTGTTGCATGTCTGACAGGTGTTTTTTTTCTCTTGGTTTTTCATCACTGTCAAATCTGCACTGTCCCAGCTGTTTGTAGAGATAGCTTTGTAATATTTCTGTGAAATAGCAAGGATATTTATTCCCATTTTATGTCTGGAAACCTAGTATACAGAGAAACGACATTATTTCCTAGTTGCTCACAGAATGTGAACTGGACTTGTGCAGACACACAGCTAGTTCTAAAGGACAGGGCTGTGCTCCCTTCTCCTGCAACGTCCCTCTGGCTTAGGACGGGACCTGGCAGGCTGAAGCCTCCTTGGTATGTATTGATGGGAAATGGGCTGCATCAATCTGAGTATCTTTCTGAAACAACTTGTTTCTGGCAGGTTGTTCATTCTAAAAATATATTTATTTCTAATTGCTGAGCTGAATGCTTAATGAATTCTTCCTTCCCAAGAACAATTAATCAAAGAAATGATTTAGGGCTGGCACTTGCTCCCCCAGGGCTCAGTGGCTGTGTTCCACTGACTTAAATAGAGCAGATCAAGCCCAGCCCATACTGGAAAAGATTTATCTAAGCATTTTTTAATGGTGCCCATCACTATTTGTCTGGATGCCTCTGGCAGAAAAGTACTACGTATATTGGAGGAGCACTCGATGTTATGGTAGAGTTACAGGAAGCTGCTGTGTTTTACAACCAGTGTTTGCCTGCTTTGTGTGGTTTTAAGGAGAGCGATTATGCAAGCTCCCGTTGATTGGAGTGGGCATTCTGAATGGTGAGGAAAGAAGGGGCTGCAGTGACAACTTGCTCAGGGAGGTCTCTTGACTGGAACGAAGAGGTGCAGAGAGAGGGCTGTGTGGGTCACTGAGACCTGCAGCCTCGGTTAGAGATTTGATGGAGGAGAATCCCCACCATGCAACAAGGATGTACCCTCTCTACCAAAGGTCAAAAGTCAGGAACAGACAATGAATAAATGTTTCTAAGACACTGAAAAGGGCTTTGGAGCACAGAGGCTCCTTGTGTGAGGAACTGCCTTTCTGTGGACCTCCAGTGCTAAGTCCTGAGTTGATCTGAGTGCCCTTAAGACTCTGGAATGGATGTTGGGATTCCTGGCCTCTGTCCTCCCTTCTTTTGTGGACCTGTCTGTGAGGGAGGCCCTGAAGAAGTGGCTGCTGCTCTGTGCCTTAGTTTCCCTGGCTGTCAGATGCTGTTGGTGAGACCTTGTCCCCTGCCATGAAATGTTCAGAGACTAAAAGGCAAAGGTCCCCTGTGAGCTATGTGCTGCTTCGGAACATGCAATAATTAATTCAGCACCCAGCGTTTGGAGGGAATAGTGGATTCACGTGGATGCCTTAGGTAAGCATAGCCTTTGCACAATATGCTTCTGCTGAGACCTAAAATAATCACAGGCTACTGGACTTACTTTTTCTTAACTGTTGCATTTTTAGAAGGTCATTCATCTATTGTCTGGGGTGTTAGATACCTGAGTAGCCCCAAAGTCCCAGCAGCATTAGTCTTTTTGAGGATTCATTTTGCTCTACTCCAGCCCAAATAACTCAATGCAAACAAGAGTCTGATATTAGCAGCCAGAAGGGGTTAGGAAGGAAAAATATTTTCTGCCTTTGAAACTGAAACACACCTAGTCACTGCCTCGTTACCCTTTAACATGTCTTACTCCCCTCCACCCCATCTGCTCTTCCCCACAGAAGAACACTCTTGCACATTGCTCCTTTGGCATTTCCCCAGCCTGTAACACTTGAAGCCATACTTTTGGTCACAGAGTAGGCAGAAAATTTGCACCAGAGTTGTCATCTGTGCTGGCCAAAGTGGTTTTGACCCAGAAGCAATACTTGTCCAAGAAGGCGTTTAACTTGGAGTGTAAGTTGGGAGTGAACTCTCTTCCAGGTCTGCTTCTCCCTGTGCTGCATAACCACAAGGTCTGTGGTAAAGTGTCCTTTTCAGGAACAAAAGCTACCTGCAGGGAACATGTTCTGTCACTCTGGCTTTCTCTCTTCTTGGTGAGCATGCAGTTTAGGAAGCTTTGGGCCTTCAGAGTAACACAGATTTGAACATGAGCATTCAAACAGACCACGGGGGGGGGAAAAAAAACTTTACCTCTCTCTGGCAGCATTTTGGATTTCCATCTCACCACTCAACAGGTAAAAAAAGATTGAATTTTTCCCCTGGCCCCTTGTGGCACGTCCACGGCTGGCACAGAGGCGAAGGGGTAAGCGTGCGCAGGTACCCATGTCTGGCAGATGCTGTTGCTTATCCCAGCCATAAATCCTGGTAACTTTAGATGTTGAAGAAAGCATGTGAGGACGTGTGTCTCATCGTGCAGGCAGGCTGAGATGCATCTCACTGAGTAAATTGCTTCATGCAGCTGAGCAACAGCTCTGTTCACTGGTCTTTCATTGAAACTGGATGTAAATGACCAGCTACTCAGCCAAACTGCGCATAAAGTTGTTTCGAAGGCTGCTTAAGCCCACTGTAAGGTGTTGTGGAGATGGTTACCGTGATGGTGCATGCTTCAAAGGTTACGGCGGGTGCCCCAAATGTCTCTGTGAGAGCTTGGGAGCAGTGTCAGAAGAGACCTTGTGTTTCACCCTGCCTTCCGTTTGGGCAGAATGGGCTGGAATCATGATTTCTAACCAGCACCAAGCTGTAGCATAGCAATACCTAGGAGGGACATTTTTAGCATCTGGGGTGGCTAGAAGTCTTTTTCTCAGGCTGGCAGATGACTTAACTGTTTGCTGCATGTGGTTGTCACCTCTTTGTGGACGACTGCAGAGCATGTGGACACGAATTTGTCAATCCAATGCAAAATAGCAGCTAGCAGAGAGAGCAGTGTTCCCTCCACTGTCCTCCAATTTCTAAACTGTTTCTGTGATTCTGATAGATATGTGACTCACGTAATCTCTCTGCCCTATTTTAGCGTTTAATTTTAGTAAATTTGGGTTCCTGGTGGTGAGACTGACATCCTCATCTCAAGTAGACTCATATTATGTCAAGGGAGCTATGGCACTGCAAAACAGTTAACAGGCCAGCCTGTCATCCCTTAACTCAGCGGGATGCTAAGTTGGTGGAAGACGCGTGTTAGCTCAGTTGGTGTCATATGTTCTCTGCCACTCTTGCTGCAGTGTTTACTCTGAACAGGTATGTGTTCATCCATCCATCTGGATCATCTCTGTATATGCGAAGTCTGTGCCTGCAGCACCAAATCCCGTGTGAGTTGCTGTTTATACTCTGGCAAGTAAGCGTGGAAGGTAAGATTCAGAGAAGTAGGCTTTGAGATGTTTACCTGTATGTCTCCAAGAAATGGCAGCCTGAGCACTCTGAAATAAGACATGGCCCCTTTCCTTCATCTGCTTGGGTACAAATTAAAACTTTGGCCCAGTATTCCTGCTTTTTGAGACAACTCGGAGCTCCCTAGTGCAGATCCATTTGAAACAGACTGCCCAACCATTTGAATTTGAGTCATGCTAGACCTTGGATGTGGGCCCAAGTCTGAACTTCATAATGCCACAATTTGTGCATGTCTTTCTGCTTTAGCCCTTTACATTCCACAACACATGATGACTTGGAAGCTGCAGCCCTTATTGATCTGTCCGTTCCCTGCAACAACAACATATGGCATGTTTCCGTGGCAATAGGTCCCCCTATAAAGGGGCTTCATTCCTTTCCTCAGTTTATTGGTCTTTTTCATTATTAAATCATCAGAGATAAATTCACACAGAGAAGGGTCAATGTCTGGATCAATGGATAGCAAACAAAGAGGAACTTTTCCATATTCATATAAGGGAGAGATTTCAGAAGGTCAAACAACGTGGTATCGCCAGGCCCTTAGCATGTCAGTCTCATGCATAATGTATGCTGGGAGCTCTATGAAATCAATACACATCTAACATCTTGAAAACCTTTGGGATTTGGCATCTGGGGCTGAGGAGGGGGAATTGACATACTTAAAAATGCAGTAGAGTGGGACGTGAAGAAAGGGTTAAGTTCTGGCTTAGGCTGTCTCCCATGAGTGCAAGGGTTCCTGCAGTTTTGGCTAAAGGTTGCAAATAGAAAATTGTACTTAAGTTTTAACTCTGGGGGAATGTGGTATGTAGGTTCCTTCTGATGAAGTTCGATGAGAAGGGCATGGGATGGAGAAGAGCACATCTCGTGCAGTGATGTGGCTGTGTAGGAGGTAATCCCGGAGCACCAGCAGCTGCTGTGTATTCTGCTTGCACCTCCCCTCATCGGGGAAGCTGAAATGATCTCATGTACCTGCAGCAGGGAGAGGAGCCCATCCAGCAGGTTAGAGCCTGGTTTGCCAGCAGCTGCACTGGGCTGGTTTCCATCTACAGAAAGCTCATGTGTATAAAATTCCCACAGAATCTGTACTGTATTAACTTCCCAGTGGTATCTCCAGCCACTCCTGGCGATGAATTCCTCCTGTGTAACAATTTGTATCTTTGATCACCTCCTCCTGGGCAGTGGTGCTATGAGAACAATAAATTGTCTAGATCTGCTGTGTAAATGTTCTTCCTTCAGGCCTTCAAGCAAGAGAGAGGGAATAAGCTTTCCAACAGTTAATACGCACAAAAATCTCACTACTTTTGCAGTTCATTACAGGGGAATTCTCCATGAGCTAGTAGCAGCTGTGTCCGGACAAGTGAGAAAGTATCAGCAATGCTGTTTTTAGTTGGAAATGGGAGGTGTGCTGTATTGGCCTCTGTACTCCAAATTTAGAGCCAGAACAAACAAGGTCTCTTGTGGCTACCTCTGTTTCTGTCTGTGCGTTTATTTTTGCCTTTCTGAGGAGGCTGGCTGGATTCTAAGTGCACATTTAAAATACAACTTAATTCGTTAGGCAGGTATCTGCAGGCATGAAGGCAGTGTCAGTTCAGGAGAGCAGTCAATTGACTACTTTGAGCAGAATCTGCTGTGGCTTTTCTTGTTCTTGTGACATGTTTGTGTTCAGCATTGTTGGAAATGAAATGCAGGAGCATATTGTTTCTGTGTGATACAGTATGTCTGCAGGCCAAGGAGTAGGTGTAAGTGTTCCAATACATTTGCATTTATTGAATGGCAGATTGCACATTAAACTCTTGAAAATGCTTGTACAATTTCTATTAAGCACGCTGCAGGATTAGGTGGTAGATGTTGACTTTACAGATTAGATGTCCAGAAGTCTCATTATCCCAGGACGTGTGCAAGCCAGGCAGCAGCGCTGCAGCCTCGTGAACTCCTCTGTCCTGACATGCCTCAGACTGTAATGAAACAACACCCTGCAAGGTTTGTTAGGTCTGCATGAAACCGAGCTTAGTGATGCCACTTGCTGTGTAGTTCACACACACCGTATGGCATTTGGAGGAACTTGAGTGAAAGATAGCACTATCTAGTGGTTGGAGTGCTGTTGTCCTAGCCAAGCCACTTAAACTCCCTCAGATGAGGGGAGCAGATGATACAAAGTTAAATTTGAGTGTTAAAACACTTATGAGAAGATATGTCAGCAGGTTTTGGGGCAAGGTTCCATTTTTTTGGCATCCTTGAACAGTGCTTTTCTTAGTGTGGCTTTGGTTCATGACTGGTGCATTTCAGTGCAAGGGTGAGAAAGAGCTTGGGGTTTCTGAGACAGAAAAACAAGGAAGGGAATTAAGTTGTTCTGACACAGTCACAGAGCGGCAGGGCTGCCTGCTCGGGCTGATTCACAAAGCCTGTTTTAAACTGACCGGTGGTACCAGAAGGAGGCTGTAGAAATGCCTCTCTCTTGGTAAATCTGTTTTGTGTGGCTCCTCTGGCAGCTCCCAGGTCACTGTGAGGTGTCACAGCCACCCAGAGCCGCAGGGAGTGAGATTTCTCTGTGCAAGGTGCCGGCTGTGCTGTTTCTTCTTAGCTAATGCTTGAGGAA
Source organism: Oxyura jamaicensis (assembly GCF_011077185.1). Taxonomy (NCBI): domain Eukaryota; kingdom Metazoa; phylum Chordata; class Aves; order Anseriformes; family Anatidae; genus Oxyura; species Oxyura jamaicensis. The sequence continues at coordinate 9,657,375 of NC_048902.1, forward strand.
AAAGGCCACTCCCCTGCTAACAAGCTCACATCACATTTTGCAGTTTTTGTCCAGAGCCAATGGAAAACACAAGGTCCAAGACTTGTGCCAGCAAGAAGAAAGCTGCCCGTGGTCTGCCCTGGCTGCTCCAGAAGCCACCAGGCACTGGCAGCAGGGGCTGTACCAGCAGCCCCCCAGCTCCTCCTTCACTCAGAGCATTGTGCTGCAGCATGGTACAGACAAACGCCTTCCCTGGTAGCCTGCCCCTGGCCTAAGGGCTGCTTTACTTGTCCTCCAGCCTTTGGAGTCCTATAACAACATCCATACTGCAAATCTTATCTCTTCAAGAAGCCTGACAATAGAGTGGGTGTATTGTAGGTATTATCAGAGAACTAATAATTTAGGCTAACTGATATTAATGTAATGCATTATGCTTTGTAAGTTAAAGAAAGGGAATAATTCATAATGTGTTCTGTTATAATAGGGTAAATGCATCAGTGCCTCAAACGTGTTGTTTGCAAATTGTCAAGTATTATAACTGGAATAAAAATATCGCTAAGTAATGTGTATGTTTATTTCTACAATGAAGGAGAATGGAAATTTCCCCTTTGCTGTTACCACGAATTACAGGATATACCTTAACTGGAAACCTCTTCGGAAACTAGGCATCCATATTTTCTGCATGCTAGTTCTGAATACGTTGCTTAAATCTTTGGTATCTTACAGTCTTTCTATTGATAACGTAGGATGATAGGTCTTCATAGGTCTGCTGGGATTTAATTAACGTGTGGACATAACCTTGAAAAATGCAGGCTGTTGATTATTGTTTAATAGAGAAGTTGTTAGATTTAAAAATTGATGATAGAGAAGCAATAAAAAAGCTAATGTGCTACCTTGCTTGGACTGCAAATGCCATTTCAAACTATTGCATAAGCAATAGCTTTCTTAATTTTCCACTCACCAAAATCCAGTAATTATATCTGAAGATAATAATGTGAGCATGTGTGTTAAACTCCAAACACGGTATGGAATTCTGTGGTGTTCAGAGGGGATTAGGTGAGCAATTATGTAGACTGGAGATAATCTAAGTGAAAGGCGAAACTGAGACCTTAGAAAATAGCTTGCCTGAAGTAAAACTGACAGTTGAATTCTATGAAAAATTTGTCAAAGGCAGTACATGAGTTTTCAGAAATCTAGATGGAACAAAAGTGCCCCAAGGCATACACATCTTTCGTAGCGGGTGCTGTACTGCGAGATATCCCTAATCATACACCTGCTTGTGTAAGCACTTGAAATTCTTGACTAGCTAATAGTCCTTGCACTCCTGATGGGAAAGTTAATCACATGCAGACTTGCATCCCATCGGAGTAGTAACTCGGTGGTGCCCCTTACTCTTCCGTACCCAGCTGAGGCATCATTATCGCTGTGGCGACTAAGTCCAAAGGGAAGACGAACAGTTCGGATCAGCAGCAGGCTCTGCCTGAAGGAGAAGCAGCCAGCGCTGCCGGAGCAGAAGGCCAGGGAATTCTGCAGGAGGCTGGGGCACAGCAGAGCCCTTTTCCTCGTGCTGTCTTAGTGCACGGCTAATTCTCAGCGTTCTCAGGGGTTTCACTCAGGATGGCAGAGGATACAGATTATTTGCATAGGTTGGTCAGAAGGAATTAAAAGTGTTTGTCTTACTCTTTAAACAGGTTCTCCTTCTCATTTCCCATTATACAGCACACAGCCAATTTATGTAAGTAATTTGAATTTTTTTTTTTTTTGGGTATTCATTTCAAAGAGGTTTTCAAGTGCACAGGTATTTGAATAAATCACTATAAATAAATTCACTTCTAGCAAGTGAATTCTTGGACTCAGTAGCTGGTTAAGTATCCTTTGGTGTGTTTAGGAGCAATGAATCACCACATTCTTGCTATTATCTCTGTGAATAATGCAAACTTTGTAACTCTCCAGTAGAAATACGCCTACTCATATCTGGAAGAAGTAATGCTTCCAGAGACAGGGAAGGAGCTCTTCCAGCTCCTTTTGCTTTCTCCTCTCCCGTCTGTGCTGTTACCTATGTGAATGGCTGCTTCCTGGAGTACACTTTCGTCCCACCAGCCACGCTGACATCCGCTAATGCTCTTTACAAAAGATGATTTCTATTTCTAGCCTGACTAGCAGTTCTGGGAATTAAAGTGTGGCCTCTTTCCTGTCAGGATAGTTGCTGGTGAGCACAGCAGTGTATAATTCAACATGCAGTCCACACTGGGAAGGGAGCTGCCACTCTGCAGAAGAGGCAGATTTTCATCAGCTCTTTAAAGAAATAACACGGCCATTCCTCCCCATGCAAAGCGGAGGATCAAGATGACTTTGGTGACTCAGTAGGTGGCACTCTGTTTCTTGAGTCAGCACCAAGGCACTGCGCCTGCCTGGGCTTGGTAGAGCAATTGGATTTGTCTTTGGTTTTGGTATTAGCGAGATATGTTCATTAAAGATGTGCTCTTGTAAGGTTAGGAAGGTTCGACACGGTGTCTGAGCTAAATTCATCGCTGGTGAGGATATCCTGGCTCCCTGGCATTTTCAGTTAGATGCCTTTTTATTTTTGCTTCCTTTCTGTGCACTGTCAGGCAGCTCCTCTGCTCAACGCTGAGTTGGCTGCCTTACAGCCGAAGCTGAAAACATCCAAAAAGCTTTGTTAATTTAGAGGTGAGGTTGCCCAAGTCTATTTTCTCTTGACAGTGCAAGTGCTCCCAAGCAAGGAGAACAGAAGTTAAGGCCACAAATGTGCCCTGTTCAGGAGCGGTCTGTGAATGCTAGACTGACGCAGCGATGCTGACCAGGCTAACCCCTGCAGTTTGTTATTTTCAGTCCAGTGGTCACTGTCCCTCCTGAGCTCGTGCACTAGAAATGGTTATACTGCACCATAGAATTGTTTTGAAAGATCAAGATTTATTTAACAGAAAAATTACATCTGAAAGCCACATTCCTTGCCTGCTGTTAAATTATGCACTAGACAGAACAGAAAGGTGATCCAACTTGCTCGTCAAAGCCCACAAACTAATACCCATGAAGCATTCCTCATATCAAATCAACTGCATGACACCAACTATGTTCAATGAGCACATACTCTTGAATTGTCTTTGCCCACACTAATTCTCATACGCATTCTGTTAGAACTAAATAGTATATTTGGAATTAACCATTCAAAGGTAGCAGTGCATGTTAAAATGTGTTTTTCAGCTCCAAGAAGTGGCATAGCACTAGGATGTAGTATTGAAAACAAGTGTGTTCAAACAAGACATCTGTTTTGCATAGTGCTGGCTGTTCCCCATGCTGGGAGCTACTCAGTTGCACTAAGTCAGCTATAATAAAACAATAGTACATTAATATTTATTAATTTTTTATGTAGGCTCTTGAAAATAGGAAGCGAGGAGAGGAGACAGGATATCAGAGGAAGACGCCAATGATACAGATCTCTGTTAGACCCTTTGTCAAGCCGTAAGAATAGTTTCCAGCCTGGTGAGATTCAAGAATCAAGTTCAGGTTGTAGGCCTTGCTTAGCCTCAGACTTCAGTGGACAAATCCCATTCTCTCAATTTTGCCGTGTGGCTTCTCTATTTGCAAGACAGGGATAATAACCCTACCTCTCATGGGTGCAGTGGAGCCAATTTCATCACCATCAGCTCTGTGGAATCCCTGGGTGAAAGGAAGCACAGAAATACAGAAACCATGGGTTATTAATAGCTGGTGCTTGCCCTTACATACATCGCATGCACTGTTACTCTTTCTGGCCACTAATTTACAGGGAGTGAAAAGTGTTCCTCAGTGTAAATACAAAATGACACATGGATGGTACTAGACCTCTGAGGTGCTGCAGTCCCTGTGAATCTATTCAGTGTAAATCCAGCAATGCCACCCTGAGCAGATCGTACTTCCCATGTAGATTCAATGTGCAGGAACTGTGGAATCCTAAGAGCTAAATTTTAACTTCTAGGTAGTTTATGTTGTAAAGGTAGGTGAATTTGCTGTGCTGGAATACTCCGCACACCAACCTGTAGCTCAGGATGCAGGACAACTGACTGTGGTATGACCGTGCCTGACTACAAGAGACCAGGGCAGCAGTCAGACAGAAAGCATTTTACTGGGGTTGTGTGTGCAGAGCTCACTGGAACTGTGAGCAGCTCTGGCCACTGCTGTCATCGTCCCCACTTGCCGCTTAGTACTGAAATCACCAGCTAACACAGACATAAGAGGCAGGAAAATCCAAAGATCTCTGAGGAAAGCCACTTACCTTTGCATCTGTGCGTGTCTGGACACATCTGTCTCATGCCATTAATTTGAAACTTGGGAAAAATAATTTTCTTTGTGCATATTTCCTCCTGTATCCCCTGTAGGCAAATTAAAGATGGCTGGGAGGTTATTTATTTTCAGTAATAACGTACACACTGCTTCCAGACTTCCTGCTATTGTGCGATTATCCAGATTAATTGACTAGGAAAGATGCAGCATCATCTCAGACCCTTAATAAGGAAGACTGCAACATGGATTTATACAATATTAATGCATATGGCTGTATGACACGACCTTGCTCTCAGAAGCACATGGACCTATCTCATGGGTGAGTGTCTACCAGCACCTACTGTACTTCTGTACTAAGCCAAGGACTGCATGGTACTTTGCCTGCAGGGGCACGGTACCTTGAGAGTGACAAGGAGATGGTTGATGACATTTTTGGAAACCTCATTAGTGGATAACTTGGCTTACACAAAAGCCAGTTGCCGTCAGCCTCTGCTGAACGTTTCTGAGAATTGTGGGCTGCTGGTTTGCGGCCCTGTCTGTCCATGTGTAATGGCTGGAATCGTAAACATGTTTAGAGGTGCTTCAGTGTTAGGTTCTCACCAAAGAGAGACAATCTGTGCAGGCAGGGCTTTTGAGTCATCTTCTACCCTTTGATTTTCCTGCTGAGAGTTTAACAAAACCATGAGTTGCTTCACTAAAGCAACATTGTTCTGCAGCAGCTCAGTCTGGTCCTCAGCACGGGCTTGGGCTGAACAATTGTTACCAAAGCTAGATTTTGAGGAACTTTGAGGCAAATCCATTTTTTTTTCTAAAACATTTCCATGATTTTGACTGTAGTTGGTCGGACAGATGGACAAGCAGCATGGGGATGCCCTTCTTTGGCAAACTGAGCAGTTTCCTTCACTGCATCATTGGGAATCCAGAGTCACTCCACTGACTTCACTGGTATTGTGGTGATCAGGTTTAAAGGAAGGCACAATTATCTCCCTTGTGTTTGAGTCCTATTTGCTGTTGCCTTTTTATAGTCAAGGGAGTTAGGTTTATTTGGTACTCAAGAGGTTAATAATAATAAGATAAACACCATGCTAATTGGTGTGACCGACTAGAAGAGCCACAGCAGCTTTCTGAATGTCTCATCTTCAGGTATAAGCAACCAAACCCGATAATCGGTTTGTTCTGTGCACTTTGTCCATTTGCTGTGACAAGTGCATCTGGATGTAAATTATTTATGATACCTCACGGTGTAACAGTAACAGCCCTGTAGTATACGATGTAGAGCTGATGAAATCTTAGCATTGTGAGACCACAGAAATCTTGGCATTGTGAGACCACAGTGCGTTGACATTTCTATGTGTGAAACATTTGGTGGGGATTGGAGCACCGGAGTTGGGCACTGAGGGTCCTTTGTGAGGCTCCTCATCAAAGTATGAGATCCAGAAAAAAAATCAGTCCTCACTCTGGTTGAGTCACAGCAACATCTAGTCACAGCAACATCTAGTCACAGCAACACTAGAACCTGGGGAAAATCTTTAAAAAGCCCAAACAAATAAATTAGGAACTGTATTTAGGCTGTGTGCCTTCAAGAATGAAAATGAGTGTTGTTGTAAGGCCTGCTGGATAATATTGACTTGCCGCTGAAGTGAAGATAAGTTTCTTGGAGACTGGGCTTCATGACACAGTAGTTAAATGTTGTTGTTGATTACTTTAGAAATGAAATAGATAATTTCCAGGCGCATGACTCTGAGCTTTATTGATCATTTCTGTACAGCAGAGGAGTCTATAGAGTGTGGACTAAACTCCAAGTCCAGGCTCAGTGTAAGCTTGGTTCAACAAGAGAGCTAAACCAAACACGGCCGTTCCTAGTTCTATCCTGATCCCAATGCTACCAGCGCTGGCTGCTTCCAAAGGAGGATCAGACAGTAGGAGCAAGCCTGATGACTGTGACCCCAAGTGGCTTTACTGACGTGCTGACTCTGAGCCCTTCCAGATACTTGTTCTGTCCCTTTTCATAACAGTCACTGTATTAACTTCAAATACCCGTCTTCTCGGTGGCCCTGAAGGCCCAGACAAAGTTTTCCTGGGAGCACGTCCAGCCACGTACCCAATTCCTCTCTGAACCCTCTCAGCCCAAAGATGAGTGTCCCTGTGCTATTAAGCACTTAATTATGTTAGCAGCTTGTGCACTGGGAAAACATCAGGCAGACTAGCAAAGCTTAGGTAACGAGTGACAGGAAAGATGTATAAAGCACATCAGTTCTGTTCATGTGGGCTCCCTGGTCTCCCACTCCATAGCTGATTTCGCATGTCTCTGTCTTGCTGTCCAGGTTTTATTGGGATTTGACCATGCTGCTGCTGATGGTAGGGAACCTGATCATCATCCCCGTGGGCATCACTTTCTTCAAGGATGAAAACACTACCCCATGGATTGTCTTCAATGTGGTTTCGGACACGTTCTTCCTCATCGACCTTGTCCTCAACTTCCGAACAGGCATCGTGGTGGAGGACAACACGGAGATCATCCTAGACCCACAGCGGATCAAGATGAAGTACCTGAAGAGCTGGTTTGTGGTGGATTTTATCTCCTCCATCCCTGTTGACTACATCTTCCTGATTGTTGAAACCCGCATTGACTCTGAGGTGTACAAGACAGCCCGGGCACTGCGCATCGTGCGCTTCACTAAAATCCTCAGCCTGCTGCGGCTCCTGCGGCTCTCCCGGCTCATCCGCTACATTCATCAGTGGGAGGAGGTGAGCAGAGGCTGTGGTGCACTTGCATCCTATATCTTTCTCTGCTTATGCTGTTATTACACAAAGGTGCTTGGATTGAATGCCCATTCTCCCACTTTATTCCAGTGTGAATGCTAAAGATTGTGTCTTGAGTGTAATGCTTTGCTTTTAGCAGGCTCCCAAGAGGGCCGTCAGCTTGCTGCTGCACAGTCACTTGAGACTGTGCTATCTCCTGCAGGGTCCTAGTGTGTGTGTTCTGGGGAGGGGGTGCATGGGTTGAGTGGGGAGCAAGTGCATGTGGGTCTGCTGCAGGCAGCGTGAAGCTAGAGCTGGCTGTGCGGGGAGCAGTTAGCCAGACAGTGTGGTCTTGCCCTCCCAGAGCCCCAGGGGGTCCAGAGACAGCACAGAGGAAGGGTCTCGAGACAGCTGATTTGCAGAACCTGCGGCGTTTATTTACCCAAGCAACTTCTACATGCTTAGCTCCTGAATAAATGGCTTGGTTATATATTTATAACCTTCTTGCTTTCTAAATTCTCTGACATGATGTTAAGGGGAAGAGGAAAGAAGAACATTCTGCAGACAAATAGAGTCCATTTAAAAACATAATGGTCTGGTGAAAAGCAAGAGCCCCAGTATCCTGTGCTGTTCTCAGGGGAGTTGCAATATGCAGGGTGAGTTGTCAGGCTTACTGTGAGTGAAGCCACAACCTTACAAGTAGCTTGAAAATTAGTTATTTTTTCCTGTCTCTGTGCTCTGCAAAGCAGAGAGAAAGCTCCCTGCAGCTTTCTCCACATGTCAGTAGCATATTTTCAGGACAATGAAAGCTGGCCAAGGCAATTTCATCTTCTTCCCCATTCTTTCTCCTCTGCTTTGGAGCAGAAGCTGATGCAGAACATGATCTAATGCAGAGTGTGCTCCTGGGAATGTGAAGGGAAAGCAGCCATGCAAGTCATGGCTAGATCGCACCGAGCTGTCAGAACACTAATTCACGACGGAGGTGAACCGTTCCTCCTCCCAACGTCATGGACTCAGAGGGAGAGCATTGGTGCATACCTTACAAATCTCCGGCTTCATCTTTGTAGCCTTATGATTTGCGAATGTTTCGCTTAGAGCAGAGCACAACGCCTTGCTGAAGTTTGGGACAAAATGGTGCAAGGTGCTGTACAGATGCATAGGGAGAGACAGCTACAGCCCCGAAGAATTCACTACTAGGTTAATTAGCTTCATAGCACAGACAGACGGGATGTGCACTGAGAGATGGAGACCAATAGCAGACCAAAGCAGAAATGTCTTTCCCGGTGTGGCTCAGTAGCTTGGAGACTGGGCTGAGCAATGAAGTATCTCCAGGTCTGTTGTCTTGTCCCCTGGTTGCCTTGCTTCTCTGTCCTCTGACACTCAGGAAAAGGGAGTTGGTGGATTAGGTTGATGCCAACGTAGCTCCTTGCTGCTGATTTACATAGCCATGGGAGTGTAGGGCTCAGCACTTACACACCTCTGCTACTTGACTTCCTTTCCATAAGGTGGTTGAAGAGGAGTTAAATGTAATTGCTGTTGAGTGCTCTGATTTTCTTTCAAAAACATAGTGAAAAGGAAGCGATTCAGCACCCTTTCCCTGTCTTGCTTCTCACAGGGTTTCACTGAGCCCGTGGTGGTTCCAGTCTTGTACTGCAGATCGGGGTGGGGCATTCTGCCCTTCTGCTGGCTGTGCTGGGCACCAGGGGACAGCATAGCTGGGCATGCTCTGGATCCCTCCTGAAAAGCAGACTCCCTGGAGTGATGCAGTGCTGCAAGTGGAAGGGACAGATGGTGTTGGATTGCAGTTGGAGACTGCAATGCAGACTCTGTTATGCATTGCAGAGCCCAACAGAGCAAATACGATAGTCTTTTTTCAAGCAGGTCTCAACCCAAGCAGCATTTTCCCAGAGAGAGTGTGGCACTAGGAGGTTTTCCACCTTCTTGAATGAGGGAGGGAAGCAGAGAGAAGGGGCAATCCCTTGCCGTCGGTGCAGTGCATGCTACAAAGCACCAAGGAGATGGGGAAGAGAAGTGCTGCTCCATCTCTGTGTGGGAGGAAGCTGTTGTGCTCCCTGGAAGCACTCTGACAGTTCTTGGAGCAATCACTGCTGCCACGGGGAACTTAGCTCCTCTTTTGTACCTACTGCTGAGACGCTGAGTCCTGTTTGAGGAGGAGAGGAGGATGCAGTGTGCGCAGAGATGTCAGTCTCCTTGCTTTGGCTCCTATATGAATGTTGCATCTGTACATTAGTGTCACTCCGAGTGAGTACAGGGATGAGTGGTCACTTCCTGAGTTCAGAGAGAGCCTCTCTGTTTCTTCCCCTGCAATTGGCTATGCTCTGCATGAATTTATCACTCACCCTGCAGTGAGGAGCGAGCAGCCTTCTCTAGGGCTGCAATGCTGTAAAACAGCCAGCCACTCATCAGTTCCAGATCAATGCTAGTCATGAGTCTGTGGGCTCGAGAGCCAGTCATTTGAAGTGCCTGCGCCATTCTGTCTCAGCAGCAGATTGCTGTGACATCCTCCCCCAGACCTGAACCCTGCTTTGGGGCCTGCAGCTCGGCAAACACCCTAAAGAAGGGAAAACAAAACAAAACAAAACAAAACAACCAAACAAACAAACAAAAAAAAACAACAACCAAACAAAAAAAACACCATTGCGTTCATGTTCACTGGAGTACAAGAACAAGCTTAATTCCAAATGTAGCAGTTTATTTGCATTATCCATTTTGCATGAGTGGTCCAAGGAATTAATTTACCAGTAGGGCAGAATATAAATAGAGTCTTTCTGAAGTGTCTGCCCGTATCTGTCCTGCAGTCAGAAGTTGGACTGCAGTGGAGGAAGGCATGCTTGCGCTGGCTGAGCCTAGCGTGCCTGCTCATCGCCTTATAAGCTTTGGTGTCTGGTAGTTACCAGGTGCAGTAGCAGAAATCCAGGGCAGCCAACGTAGTCTGGGTCTGGAGCTGTGCTGCCAGGGTGAGAATAAGCACAGGAACTCCTGTCATGTCTCGGTTGCAGCCATGGGAGTAGTCCAGAGGTGGCCAAACAAGAGGTGACAAGATTACAGGTGACCCCTGCACTTTCCAGAGTGGTTGGGAAAGTGGCTGTGCTGCAGCAGGGGGTACTGAGCAACCTGAGCTCGGGATACGGCAGCAGAAAAACAGAAGAGACTGCAGAAGGCAGTACTTGGTGCTTGTGCATGCCCAGCCTAACCCTGCTTCATGCTGCCAGGCTTGGTGGCACCCCAGGGGAACTCTTCTCACCTCAGCCTTTGGCCCACCCCAGCAGCTATTCAGGGTATCTGGGCAGGTCTGTGGTTCTGGGCCATGTGAAGAGGGGGTCATGCTGCAGCTCCCAGGCACAGGGAGCTGGGCCTTCGCGGTGTCATCCCTGAGAAACTGTTCATAGAAAGCAGACTGAACGGTAACATCCTACAGACCTTACCCCAAGGTCACCCAGAAGAAATAATAAAGCAGAATAATGCCCTGTAACCCATATACCCAATCAAAAGGCAGCGCAGACTGCGAGTGTTAAACTAAAAAAAATCCCTTTAGGTTTTCATTGGAAAATTGATTGCTTTTTTTTTCTTAAGAGCAATTTGCTGAGCTTTTCCTGTTTTATGCACATCTGCCCCAGTGTTTGGTGCCAGGATGCAGTAACCTATATTTAAGATCAAACTATCGTGACTTACGGACAAGGAACATTTATTGGCACAACAATAATATCCTGCTCCTGGAAATTGGTTTTCACATAGCACGTAGGCAATGTTAACCAAAACATCTTGTTTTCAGAATCTTATGCGAGAGACTATGGTGGGAAGGAAAGGATCTAACTAGATCTAACTCACAATAATAAGAGATTGTCATAAGTGAGAGGATTTTTTAGAGATTTTAGTCAAAAAACAAGGTGTGCTTTTCAATTTTGACAGCTGAAACCTGAAGAAAGGACAATTGTGTCATTTTCAGACTATTACTTCAATGAAAACGTGCAAACCTTCCTGGATGCTGTCCTTTTTTCCCCTCAAGTTTCCATATTATATAGAAGTTTCAGAATGGAGGAAATGCATCTTCTCAGGTCTGTTACTGGCCACAGATTACATCATCTGAAAGATGACGTCGCTTTTAGGAAGATTCAGAGAGATTCAGAAAGCTGATTCAAAGGCTAGAGGGCTCGCCGGGCAGGACCAGGAGAAAGCTTCCAACAACTGTGAGACCGTAGCTCCCAACTGATTTCCATTTTCATTTGAACAGCTAATTCCCCTAGGTTCTTCTGACCTATTTGTAGCCTTCCTTAAATTAAATTAACTTAACATGGCTAGTGGCCTGGGGGATGTAATGATAGTCCAAATCCATAACTGGCTCCTGAGAGGGGAGGAGCCGGACAGAATTATTGTACTCGAGCAGCACAGCAGGGTCCCATTCCACGAGCAGTTGAAAATAGCTTAGCAGATTTTCATCGATATGGTTTGCAATTCTGTCGCGTTAAATAGCGAGGCAGACCCATGAGAGTAAGTCGTTAAAACCTCTGGCTTCCATTGGGCAAAATTGGACTCAGCAAACACAGGGAACGTGGCAGGGAGGGGGAGAATGGGCTGAGTTTCTTCCTTAGTTTGCATTGCCTCATTTCTGAAGGCAGAATTACCAAGCATTTGTCTTAATGTCATCAAAGAGCTAATTAGGATCATAATGCCAGTTACAGTAATTTGCATTCTCGCTGCACAGTGTCCCAAAACTGGAACATCTTTTCCTTTTTGAGAAAATCCCGGCTGCACTGAAATTAATAGCAAAACCCCCTTGTTGCCACACGAGAAGAAGGTCGCTCAAGATTTTACCCCAGCCTTTACATCAAACTGTTTCACTTGTGCAGCAGAATATCCTTGCATAACAGGGACAGACAGCAGAAGGAAGGAGATGTTCTCCATTTCTGTGCAGACATTACATTGCCCTCACTGGCTCTGGGCAGCCAGTGGCCCAGCCCCTGCTCTGGGCTGTGTCACCTTTCGGGAGAGAGAAACCTAAAGTTTTTTTGGCGGGGTTTGTCTCCAGCAGGAAGTTCTGCTGCCATAATTCAACTTAAGCTTTCCACCTGGGCAGTGGGAATACACAGTTGCAAAGATGGTATCGTAAAAAATGGGTTATAATGAATTATAAGAAGCAAGGCAAATATTTGAATAGCTGTGCAGCTACAGAGGGTGCCATAAAAAGGAAAAAGCCTTCTTCTTTTTTTATAGTCACCTTCTGGCAGTGCTTAATGCGTCTCCTGTCAACAGCGTGGTATGATACAGGGAATGGATGGCGTGAGGGGCCGGGAGGAGGGCGCGGAGCCATTTGTCTCTAGTGGTTCAGATGCAGCTCGTAGCAAGTGAAAGCCATTTGCCATCTCACGGCCTCTTGTCTCCGGGCTGTTCTTAGTAGCCGGGTGCCTGCGTGACACAGTCACCTGTGGGGCTGGCTCTGGGAAGCCTATGGCTCTCTTTAGAAACATCTGGGAGGTTTAAGGTCCCCCAGGCCCCTGAAGAGAAATCCCCACTGATCAGGGCATGGGGCACATCAATAAGAGGGTCTTGCCTGTGCCCAGCCTCTCATTCTGCGTGTCAGAGGGCTCTCAGTCTGGGCTTTCACACTGTGATGAAATTATAAAGGCTTTCAAAAGAGAGGCTGATCTGCTAATAATCTCTAATCACTGGGAGAGCTGGTTGCTGCTCCAGCCTCTCATTTTCCTCTTCCCTCAGACTCCTCCCAGCTTCCTCCTTACACGTCCCCTCGCTGGGTCCTGTGGTAAGTTCGCTTTTCTCCCAGAGAGCTCACGTCTCTGCATTTCTCTGCCAGCACCAGCTGCCCGCAGCTCGACGCCCGTATCCTGCCAGCTGCCTGTCGTTTGTCTTCAGGCCATTGTTTTTGGAGGGGGCTCTCTGGCAGCCTTTGTTATTGCTGCTGTGTCACAGTAACAGAGGGTCCTCAACGGAGAAGTGCTGGAGCCTGGCGTGAGGAGGTTCCTGCTGCAATCCATGCCATTTTCCAAGACTTCCTACCATGGAGGCTGCATGCTACTGATGGGGCGTTCTCCCATGTGTTTCAGCTGCATGGGAATAGTGTTCTGCCAGGCTCACCCCTTACTTTAAGGCCAGTGTGTCTGAGGCACATTAGCCTTGGCAAGTGGGAGCAAATTAATTGCTCCTGTCACTGAAGCTTCTTCAGGAAGGCACTATTGATTGCATTCATATCAAGTGAAAAACTTTAATGAGGCAGCTGAAGAGAACAGCATTTCCTCGCCTCACTTTTCTTATTTAGTGAGACAGGGTTGGAAAGGGCTGTGCCAGATCCATAAGTTGTGTGAATGAAGCAGGACCTTGGCCCAGATAGGGCCACTGGGGGAAAAAATAGAAGCTGGTTAGTGGGAAAGGACGACGAGGGGATTTGGGAGTGTAAGAAGGAACACAACAGCACTGGGTTGCTTTTTGCCACTAGAAATTGAAGTTGATTGCTTCATTTCCCCACGGAGCATTTTTGTGTGCTCTGAAGCAGTCGATGGGTGAGGGCAAGTCTGGTTTGTTTGCTTGTCATCCCCCCGACCTGCTGGGCACTTGGGGTCACCTCTGCACCCCAGATAAATCCAGGGTAGTGGGGACCTACCCAGTCCATTCTGTTGCAGCAGGAGGACAGGGCCGCTGGGAGAGAACAGCCAGTTATCACCATGTCTCCCTGTCTGTAAACACTTCTTACACTCTGTGGCAAGTGCTGTTGTGCTGTGGGGCTCGAGGCAGAGCAAGAAGCCCTGATCCCCCTCCCAGACAAAGCTGGCTAGGACAAAGTGCAGCATTCAGATCAGAGGCTTCAGCACCAGCGCTGGATAATACCGTGAGCCAAAGAAGGCACAGGTGTTGCCATGTGAACGAGGTAGCTGAAGGCAAACTCTTGCCTTTCGAAGGTGCAGAGGCAGGGGGACGGGGTGATGCCAGCCGGGCAGAAAGGGCAGGACCCAACCTGCCAGGGGCGCTGCACAAGGGCTCAGCGGGCAAAACCCAAGGCCAAGCCTTGGTTCCAAGCAATTCTGATTTCCACTCCGGAGAAAAAAGCTGCCAGCCACAGTGCAAGACTCTGCAGCACACCATGTGTGGGGAACCGGAGCTGGAAAGCCCCAGCCCTGAGAAGATGGTTGGTTTTTATCCTCCTTACTTCTTTGCCAGAAATATGCTAATGCAATGCAAAACAGCCTTACTTTTTCCACTAGTTTGAGGTGAAAGGAGGAAAAAATCCTTCTGGGGAAGGACAAGCTTCACTCCTGAGCAAGGCACAGAGAGGTGCAAAGGTTTAATGGGCAAGAGCCTTATTGATGAAGTTATTTTCTGAGCACCGCTGTGAAAAGAGCTGTTTCGAAGACAGTTTCAGGACATGCAATTATCCAGTTTGCCAGCTTAATGCATTCAACTTAACCTCATTTTTATGAAGCAGAAATCAATGTGGTAACTTTTTCAGAGCCGAGAAATGACATTTTATTCTTGCTTCTCTCACAAGGATACATATTTTTAAGCTTCCTCTTCTACTTTAACTCCTCCCTCTCCCCATTTTGATTAAGCAGGAATACCCCAAGGGCTAGAGGAAAGGATGAGGCAATTTCCACATTCCCAGAGTCATTTTAGAGTGGAAAATGTTTATGCAACCTCTTTGCAAAATTCTCCTTACTGCCTTCTTGGAAAAGGACTTGGAACTGCATCTCTGACCTCAGGACAAGAACCTTTTTGTTCATTTCTTTTCCAGCACCACGTCACCAGGAAAGAATTGTAATGTGTTGTTAATGATGCTGACCTTCACCCTGGGTTTTAATTCCAAGGAATGAGTGTCCCCCAGTCGCAGCCTTTCCAGCCTCCGTCACCTTCCCTGATCCTGCATGGTCAGGGATAAGTTGGTCATTATTCCTCCCTTGTTTCTTCCCTTCCTAAGCAAGAAGTCCTGCAGAACAGCAGCTGCTGGAGCTGTGAGCCGGATAATGTTTCTGTAGAAGTTCTTCAACAAGAGTGTGCCATAAAATTGGAGAGAGAAGAGGTAATTGCCCCGCTTTTGATAAATATGCCTCCTCTCGATTGCTCCTACCCCAGTCCTTCCTGAAGTGGGTTGCTCCACGCATGTGGTGTTTTAGTCTAGGAATACATGAAAAATCCCTTGTATGATCTGGACAAAGGAACTAAAAATAAAACTTCACAACAAAAATCTTCAGAATTTTACAACAAAAGTCATCCAAGAAAGCAACAGTGCTTTAGTTCCTTCCCCTGAATCAGTGTCCCTCGACTGGCTTTTTATCACAGAAGTTGACGAGCGTTTCACAGGGACCCAGCCGTTCCGAGCTTTTTGTGGCAGTTTGATGGCACGAGGGTCCTGAAGCACAGAGCAGCCCAAGCCCCCAGCGCTCCTGGAGCAGGTGGCAGCACGAGAAACAGCAGTGCCACCGCTGGAGGGATGGGTAGTGGCAACCTGCCACGGATGCTGTGCAGCTCTGAGCTGGGTCAGCAGCGCAGGAGCCTGGATAGCGCAGAGCTCTCCATCCTCACCTCAGCGGTTCTCTACATGACCAGGTTGGTCTAGGGCTGAATGCAGGGGTATATGCGTGTGTGTCCAGAGGGAAAGGGGAACAAAGACTGTGGAGCTGGGATTTTTAATCTCAAGGGAAAAGTATTTTTCCTGGCACTGTGAAATGGCAGCGGTGGCCCTGTTACCTTGGCAGAGCCATGTGGCAGGCAGTCCACAGCTGAACTGGTGGTTGTATCTTTGTCAGTGCTCATCAGAGCACAGAAGAGGATGGCATAGTGGTTTCTCTGGATCTTTGCCCCCTAAGGGGCAGGAGTGACGGAGAAGCTTGGTGAATGTTTCCCAGGTTTGGATCCCACCAGGATCCAAAGGAAGGACGGATGGTCTTTGCAGTGAGCAAACAGACTTGGAGCGGAAGGAGATGAACCTGAGGGGAAATCTTGAGGTAAGGGCCAGCCCTGATGGTGGCCGGGGACCAACTGGAAAATAAGTGGCTTGGGAAGAGCTGGGCTCTGCAGCATGCTGCCTGGTACCGGGGCGGTGCACAGAGCCGTGGGAGCCTGCCCTCACCCAGTGTTGGCTTAGGTCTGGCCCCGCTCCTGGGTGGTGGAGCCTGTGGAGGGTGAACTTGGAGAGAACCTCACTCTGCACTGGCACTGACAGGCAACCAAACAGGCAGCAGCAGCGCTTCCTTGTAAACACTGGGAAGAAACTGTGAGGATAATGTCTCTTAAAGCAGCTGACAGGCCTGCTCTTCCTCAAGTCCCTGGAGGGGGTGGAGAACAGTTAAGACGCAGCAGCTGTGTTTTTTTTGTTGTTGTTGTTTGTTTTTTTGTTTTTCCATTTATATTTTTTTTCACCCAGCAAACTGCTGGGTGTTAATTCCTCTTGATTTGCCGTGTCTCAGTGCAGCCCAGTTAGGAGAGGCTGTCCCTCGAATAGGGCTGATTAGACTCCTCTCCAGTATGCACCACCCAAACATCCCTAATTCCACTTCATCCCAACAGTGACTGGATTTGCTGACACTACAAAGAATTAGACTGGGATTGTGTAGTTAATTATATGAATTGGGTGCAGCCAAAGTCCAGAGGCTCTGTCAGGGCCCAGCAGTGATCACCAACGAGAGGTCCTAGTCACTGTCCTGTCACCACCACCCCAAACCAGTCCCATCTACTGGGCTCAGCTCTAACTGGTTTCTGAAGGAGCAGGAGGTGAGCCACATCAGGGTAGTTGTGTCCCCTCTGCGAGGGTGTTAGAGCACATAATTTGGGGCCAAAAAAGCTTGGGAGCAGCCCTGGGAAATGGCTTGGCTGGCAGAGCCTCGCCTGCCCCTTCACATAAGAGACCATCTAGAGAGAGCCCAGTGACTGCACGGGGACTCCCCATGGGCTGGGAACATTCCCCTTGGTTGGAGGGTGATATTCTGCTGGCGGTTTTATAGGAATGCGTTGTAAGACGCTGATGGACACACAGGTGGACTTGGGGTATCACATGAGCCCAGCACTTCCCCATCTCTGTGTGTGTCCATCCCCGCTTTGTGCTGGAGCAGCCACGGGAGATGTAAAGTGGAGCCACAAATGAACCATGAGGAGCTTGTGCCATGATCGCCTTCCTCCCTATTTCCATATTGCTCTGCCATGCACACAGAGGACAAAAAGGTCCTCTGTCATTTCCATTCAGGTGGAGAGAAAAAGCCCCACGTGTGATTCGGGTTGATGGCACTTTCTTCAGCTGGCTTCCCCCCCCTCCCCCAGGCTTGGCCTACGTGTGAGCCTTGCTCCTCTGCACCCCAAACATTTCCACAGAGGTCTGCTGCCTGCCAGGCTGACCAGACATCTTACCAGCTGGCTTGTTCAGTTGATAAATCACCTCCAGCTTGCAGGTACAGGAAGGGATGGATGCGAACTTTCCCCTTCAGCTGTCTGCCCTCCGGATCTGAAAGACACATTGCATTTTGTCTTGAGGGAGAAGCAGCCCCAGTCCAACTCTGGAATATGAAAGAAAAGCGGAGGAAGGCCGGCAGGGCAGGAGGAAGGCAGAACGAAGAGGAAATGAGAGATGAGGAAGACCTGCTGCATCATCTAATCTGCCCTGGCACAGAACTATCTGATCTTCAAGGCTGTTGTGAGATAAGTTCTAAATGCCTCAAGTCACAAGGCGTTGTCACTTTTTCTGAGAAGTTCATCTTGCACATTGCCTTGTATATTGTGAAGGATTACTTACTTTCAAACACAGGAGACTGCCTTGCTTAGCTGGGCTCTGCCTGCTGCTCCACAGAGAACGAGTGGGCTGGAGAGCGGAGAGCTGGTCTTTGATGTTTCTAGGGGGAAGAGTTTGGTTTCTCCAGCGCGGAAAGCAAAAGGAAATCTCTTGTAGCAGTGAGCATGGCAGATGGTAGCTCCGTCTCGCCTTGCTGCCTTGCACAGTGCTTCCCATGAGTGCACGCAGGGCAGAGGCAGTGCAGCGATGCTTTAGGAGAACTTCAGGAATCCTTCCTGGAGCTCCCCTCATGGCCCTTGGCAACAATGCTACTGGAGATGCGATACAAGCGCATGCTGCTGCTGCTTCTTGTAGAGATTTTTGCCCCTCTCCTTGCTCTCTTCAAGGTCATTTCAGCAGCTAGCAAGGTAGGAAGAGTGCAGCCCATTTTAGGAAGAGAAAAAAAACTCTTTGGTTTCCATTCCTGCTTGCTGTGAACCCTGGGAATGCAGGCGATGAGGTATGGAGCCAGGCTGGGACATTTCCTCTCTGGCCTTTGCCCTTTCCCTCCTCCCCCCTTCCTGAGGCAGAGCATGCTGTGAGCTCCTGTAGGAGATGCTTCCTTTAAAAGCAACTTATCGCAAAGCACTCGCCCCTTATCTGCAGCCTTCAGACGTGGATGTGCTGCAAAGAGTGCTGACTGGGGACGTGCAGCAGCTGGCAGCAGCCTTCCTTCTGCTGCTGGAGACAGAAAGCTCTCCGGACCTCGCTCCCAGCCTGCCGGCAGCAGTGCAGCCGCTGCACCAGCCGTGCACACTCCCAGAAGAGGCATGCCTCCTGCTTTTCAAGGTTCACCAGCACTACAGAAAAGGGCCCATGCATCTCTGCTGGCTTTGCTCAGTAGCACCATGGAAGGGGGATCTTAGAGATCAGAGAAGGATCATGCTCTCACTGAAAACCCCAGGGGCCTTGGTGAGGTTTGCACAGCCCCCATGGAAGCTCATACTGCCTCATCGCCTCTGCTACTCTTTGTGTTCAAGCACTGTGGGCTCCGAGTGTGCTGCAGCAAGCTCCTGAGGGTGAAAGTGTAGGAGTGCTCTGCCATTCCCTTGCCTGATAAATGTTGCCCCAGCCTGAGTGATTACTGGCTACGGGATGTGCTGCTCACTTCAGCCTTGTTCTTTGTCCCTTCCTACCTCGGCAGCCCCTAGCCAGCAGCAGCAGACGGAGGGGAAGCAGCCTTAGAGCCCAGCGTTTGACCCTGATCAACTAATGGGGTGGGGGAAGGGTGAAGAGCCAGTGCTGCAATCAGCTATTGGAGCGAAGCAGTGCCTGCTTTGATTAGCTAGCTGGCTGGGGGGCATTTGGAGGAAAAGTTGCCCATGTACGTTCCCTCCTCCCTAGAGGAGATGTGAGCTATAGGACAGCACCCCAGAACTTGCTGCATTGTTTTGGGAGGGAGGGCAGAAACTCTAAAGAAGCCTTTCAAATGGAAGAGAAAATGTTTGCATGTGACTGAAGTGGAAAGACCAGGCTAAAGGGGACAGACGGTATTTTATTCCAGGCAGGGCTGGGCACCGGCACCCCACACAGTGGCTTCTTGTTCCCATTGCTTGTTTGCAGGTGGTCCAGAGCTTACCCTGCGTGACAGCTGACAACCAGCCTCTCGCCTGTGGGGCTGGCAGAACAGCACGCTGTGGGCTGCTTCTGGAGCTGGAAGGTGGGGAGGTTGCACTGAACCGACAAGCCAGCTTAATTGACAGCTGGCCCAGAAAATGAGCTGTGATGCTGGGTGGGAGGCTGCTGCCAACTCCAGATGCCTGCACTGGCATCGGAGAACGGGCAGGAGAATAGGTAGAGATCCTCTTGATTCCTGGGGTGATGGCAGCAGGAGGTCATCTGTGGCCATCAGTTTCAGCAGAGACATCCTTTCACCTCCATACGTGCACCTAGCTGCGTTGAGGGGCTGACAGCTCGGCAAAGCCCAGCTGGCTCGCTACAGGGCGGCGGCACGTCCTGGCCAGACACTTGTCTCCGTGTCTGGCCCTGCCTGTCCCTGGTTGTCACTGTGGGCCTTCCCTTGCTGCCTGTTGTGACAGTAAGGGTTTGCCAGGTCACCTTGGGTGTGCTGGATCCAAAGGTGTGCTGTGCTGGGGAAATCCACGTGCGATTGCACCTGCTGAAAAAAGCTCCTTTACCCCATATCAGCTCTGATTTCTGATGCCCCAAATGATGTGGCCTCCCTACCTTTCATTCAGCAAGCTAATGCTGCTACAGGAGTCTTACAGTCTGTGTTTTGCCCTGAAGTTCCTTTTGAGGTTTTCCCTTTTACCTGCATCCCAAAAAATACATTGCACTCTGTGCTCCTCACCCCATCCTCAGTGATATCCTTCCTCGTCACCTCCCTTTTGGCATCCAGCAGAGCGAAAAAGACCCTATTGCCAAACGCTTTCTCATCAGTCTCATCAGAAGTGGTTACATCCCCCATGGTATTTAGCCTGCAGATGAGAGAGGGCTCTCTAATGAAATCCTGATGTTCAGATCATTTCTTGACTCTGCACTAAGGAGAGTTACAAAGCTCAGGCTCAAATAGCAATCACTTGCTAAATACGTGGACACAAGTTTAATCCTTTCAGAGTTTGAGGCGCTTGGGGTTTTTGGGAGATCCAGACTAATAACTGGATACCAGGCATCTGCTCTTGACTCCCTTCCATTTTCAATCGTCCCACTTGGGGGCTGCAAAATATGTGATCCCTGTGACTGTGTTGTTTACTGCTCTTCAGAGTGCCCACACCCATCTGCGTGCTTCAGAGTACGTTCTCTCGAGGAAGTCAGCAGCTTGTAGGTGGTCAGGAAAAGAAACTTCACAACGATTCCCATGTCTCACTTGCTGCCCACCATGTGCACAAAATTCTGGAATACAACGGTGCTGTAAACCTGAAAGATAATCATGTAAGTTCAGTGAGAGGAGCCAAAACCTCCCGTCTCATGCGATCTCAACTGTATCAGACTTGGAGCTGGGAAATCAGGTCCCATGGTTCTGAATTCATGCTGAGTCCTCATATTTGGGTTCCCCCACACTGGCTTTAAAATGTGAAGCAGCTCAAGTTTGCTTCATCCCATGCATAGTTGTACCTTGGCTTTTTGAGGCTTCCCACTCCCCTGGGAGGACAGCAGCCTGAGAAGGGGCCAAGGCTTTGTCTGGAGCTGGGTTTCCAAGTGGCATTTCTTACCCCATGGTGCTCTAGTGGAACTGGTTGACTGTAGCTTCACTCTCTGTTCACTTTGTGGAGGAAGAGCTCCACAAAGAAAGTAAGTGATAGAATTATTTAAAACAAAGAAGGATTTACTCCTCATGCGAAAGCTTCCTGAGATGAGTACCTTTGACACTGTGTGGGAGGAATGTGCCTACTGCCCTGCTGTTTCTCCTTGCCTGATCCCATAAGTTACAGCTCCTGGGATCTACATCCTCTGCCTGACATGCTTGTGTCCTGATTCACGTTTCCTGCTCTGCCAGAGCTTTACGGGGTCAGGGATCCAGCTTCATTTATAATCACTGGTGACACTTAATAATAATTCTGCCTTAGGTTAGAAGTGTTCATGTAAAACCACTCGTTACAGTAAATGCAAAGTACTGCAGCACTGCGCTGGTCCTGTTCCCACCCTTCTTACAGCACGGCTCCCCAGGGCACAAGGCTAGTCCTGGGCTGCAGTTTTACCACTTTCTTAACATTCTTTTGGGGGGCAGGAAAGGCAGCGCCCAGCCATTCTGGGTTTGTGCTGTCACTTCAGCAGGAGTCTGTGCTTTTTCTTGAGTCCCCTCTTGTATCTGCACCGCATCCCCATAATCATGCATCCAGACACAGACTGAGCCTTGGCCTTATTTCCTGTGAGGCATGGGGCCTGAGCATGTTTAGCCCTTCCACACAGCCCTCATTTGGGTGGTTTGGACTGATTGAGCGTGACTGAGGCTCAGCACCATCCAGGAGCAGGTCCCTTGGGATGTTCAAGCACTCCTAAATTCACCTCTGGTATGTCGAGCCCATGCTACAGCCACTGCAATGGTGGAGAGGTGCATGCCACAGGGCTGGCCCGCATACCCAGCACTGCTTGGAGTCCTTTCTCACTTCCCAGTGTCGATAGAGCCTCAGTGTACGTAGTCTGTAGCCTTTGTAGGCATAGCCAGTATAGACACAGCTCCTGCAAAGCCCAGACAGCCACAGAGGTAAAGCAGCTTCTGCCCCGCACTTAATTTCTCTGAATAAATATTCAGAGGTATTGACAAGGGAGGCTCTGGCACAGCAGCATGCAGCGAGCTGCTAGGGGATTGTAAAGAATGATCAATGCTGTCATTTTTATGTACTTCATTTCCCCTGGTGATTTTTCAGTGCTGCCACCATCATTTCTTCTGCCCATTTCTTCTTACGCTGATGGGGGCGAATGTTCCTGCTGCTGCACTGGGGGCTTTCACAGCAATGAGGTGTCATTAAATCAGACAAGGCAGCAGAAGTTGAAGAATGATCCAGAATATAGAGGGCAAGGCAGGAGAGGTCGCATGAGCAGGTTATGAAGTGAATTCCCAAAGGGCTTAGTTTCTTTTCAAACTAAACAAGAAACCAAGCAGAGCAGGGAGGAGAGTATGAACGCTAAGGCAGCTCTGGTTCTGTTTTGTAGTGTAACTTCTTTGTGAAAGCTGCTTCTATATAGTTTCTTCCTGCCCGGTTCTTTGCTGGAGGTGATAAAAAAGCAGAGCAGGTGTTGGAGGAGCACAGGGTGGAGACAAACATTAAAAATGTTTTAAATCTCAATTGTAGGACAACTGGGGATGAAAATATCCCGGCTTTAGTCACTGGGACTACCTCTGCACTGTAGGAGTAAAGGGAATTCAGAGAAGACTGATGAGAATGCTTGAGAGCAACTTGAAATAAATCAGAAGTTTGAAATCCTGTCCTTTAAGGGGAAGTGTTGAAAAGAAAAAGCCTGTAAAGTAGTAACTGAGCCAGAAAAAAGACGAGGGCCATATATATTTTGCCTGCTGCATACAGGAAGGATATGGAGCTGTCAGTGAAATAGAAAAGGCAGCAAATTCCAAATGAATTAAAGGAAATACTCTTTCAGACAGTGTGCATTCAGACATCAGAGTTTCTTCCACAGACAGCACAATTCAAGGGCAGTTTGGATGTTCATGTGAGCTATAAGAACATCCAGAGTCAAAAGGTAGGCAAGAGCTCCGGAAGGTTAAAAAACACTCCTGCTTCCAAGTTTAAATCAATCTCTCGCTATTACACATTCAGGTGATGTCTTCCAAGGAGGTGGGTTATCTTCCCTCTGCCCGATGGGAGATTTCTTATGCCTCCTTCTGGATTTCCTAATTCTGGTTGCTGCCTAAGAGCTTGCTGGAGCGATTGGAATGGACACTAGATGTAGTTTGTCCTTGTTGTGCTCATGCGGTTAGTGGAATTGTTCTGCATGTTTACCAGTGGGAAGGGAGCTGGGCTGATGGGGCAGGAGAGGAGTGCATCGGGAGGGGGTGGTGGGTCACGTTCCCATCAGGACTAAAAGAGAAATTTGAACAGAGATAGCAGCAAAGCGATTTCTGAAGGAAAATGGCAGCACGAGGGCCAAAGCAAGTCACTTTCTTTCAATATTTCTAGGAGGGAGCGTGCCTTTTGGAGAAAAATACCAATAAAATACTTGCTGATCATATGATGCAGGAAGAAGAAAAGGGTTTGTTAGGACTTTGTTAACGTTTGTGTGAGCATCTTGTGGGGCCATAGTGGTACCTGGCTCCATTCCAGCTATGACAGCAGAGACCCAGTACCCAATGCCTCATCCTTTCAGGAAAAAAGGGATAAAAACTTGCCTGTGAAAGGGTGTGGCCCTTAAAAGCAATTGCTAGCACCCTTTACCTTTGGGACCGTTGGCTGGTATGGGTTTGCTGCAAAGAAAGGCTGTCAAAGCTGGAAGATCTGTTTCTAGGGTAGAAATGCCCTGTCCAGGGCCAGTGCAGAGGGACTTGCGCCACGCTTCCGCTGGGTGACGTGCTTCCAGAGCTCAGCCTCTGAGCCACAGCTGCAGACCTGGCATTTCGCTTGGATGTACAGCATCCCTGTCAAACTCTCATTACTACTATTACTGCTATTAGTGTGGTGTTATTATGTTATGCCCCTAAAAGAGCTGTGCAAATTTCCTCATTTTTCCTGGCTGCAGCTCTGGGTATTTTTGCCTTGATACCTGTCAACAGGCACCATTTCCTAATGCATTTATAATTAAAATGGCAGCCTTTAGGGACTATGTTCCTGCCCAGCATGTATTAAGGGAGGTTTAGGAACATTTTAGGTGGTGTTTAAATACTGCTTTTAACCATCTTTGTTCTGACTTAGAGAACTTTGTTCTATAATCACCCAAAGTATCTATATCCAACCGTATCAGGATGCTGTCATATTTTAATAAATACAATCTAGTGCTTGTCAGTTAAGAAAAAAGTATCACTTTTCTGTGCCCCAAATCCCTAAAGCAAATAAGAAAAAAGTCACTTCCCCCCTCTTCCCTGATCCAGTGCAGCCTGTGTGATGTGAGGGTGGTGGCTGCACTTCCTCCAGCAGCTCCTCTTCCTCTCATTTTGGACTCCTCAGCCTCTGCCCTGGGAAGCTTATGCGAGAGTACAGGTTTTCTTAAGTATGTTACTCAAGGAGTTCTTCTCACTGCACTGTTCTTTTAAGAGATGTCTTCTCTAAGGTGCACGTTGCAGTACCGAAAAGGTTATATTGCTATTATTACTCTGAAAGAGTGGGAGGGTGTTTGTCTCTCCTGTTACTTGTCTTGGGCAGGATGCGACGTGTGACACTGTATGCAAATAAATCTCCATCACTCTGTGCAATGAAATCTCTTGGCACGCTGCTGGCAAACTGGTTGAGGTCCCCCAAAAGATGATTCAGATCCTCATTGGACTTATTCAGACCAGTGTTCATCAAAGCAATGTAGAAATAAAAGCAATGCTAACAACGCAATTCAAATCTGAGCTACCGAGGACCAAGCTCCAGCCTCCCCAGCGACCTGGCACACCTCTGTTCTGAATTCGTGTGCTGCTGCAGTCCAGCATTTCTTTCGCTGCGGTGTCAAGTACACCTTCCTTTTCATCCGCCGCCTGCGAGATGTTACTCGCAAGAAAAAGAAAGTGTCCAAAGTGGATCAATGGAGACTCTGCAGGCAAATGCTCAGCCCATCAGAAAACCAGGCCATTATGCTGAGCATCCTCAGTCCATGAACTCTGCTCTCCGTACACATCCAGTGTCACCGAGTTTGCAGCCAGAGGAGCTTGTCATTATCTTGCTCACACTCTCTGCCTCGTGGCACAGGAAGCTATTTAAGGCTCCCGGCCTGCCAGGCTGCTTCCTTTCACGGGTGTTGCAGTCACTAACAGCTTAAAAAACGTCAGGGGTGGAAGTTGGGCTGGGTTGCCGAGGCTGTAATCGAATGAAGCTGGAGGACTGAGTTAGGTGGAATGTACTCAGTCAATGAGCTGTCCTGGCGGGCTGAGCCGGGCTGTGAGGAGCCACAGATTGTGCTGTGTGATGTGAGGGTGGTGGAAACACGACCAAACGTCCCACAGCTGCAGCCTCGGTGGGCGGATGCACCGCTTTGAAAGGGACTTTATCTGCTGCTTAAAAATAGGAGGAGGAAAACTTGCCATCATTTCAGTCTCCCAAAAGGCCAAGCCTTTAAACAAACACTGGCTACAGCGCTGAGGTGCTGGTGCAGAGAAGGGCTTTGGAGACAACAAGCTCATTTCATTTTGGGGTATGCACCTTCTGGCTCACCCTCTTGCTGTGCTGTTGTGTTAGAGTGGGGCTTGACAGAAAGTTAATAGAGGGTGCCTCTGGACTGAAGAGCAAGAAGCACTAAAGACATACTAATTGATCAAGAGCAAACCGCCAAGTGCTGTAACTGTTGGGTGAGTTTGCACTTCCTGGGCAGGTCCTGATGAGTTTCTGGGTGCCAGTCACAGGGGTCTGTAAGTGTGTTAAAAGGCAGCCTTGGATTTTTTAAATCTGTTACGAATCTTAGACTAAAAATCTTTAAGCGTGACTGAAGGAACTCTGAAAACAAAGGTCACTGCTCATGTTTTGTGGCAGCTTTCTCTAGAACATGAGCTGCAGTTGTTTTGCAGGCAAACTGAATGTTGAGGTGATGTTCTTTGTCGTTTGAAGGGCCTCTTTTCTGGATCTCATTTTCTTTTTAGTTTCTTTTATTATTTTTTAAGCTCTGAAAAGGAAGAATATATACTGGTTGTTAAAGTTACTCTTATTCAGCCAGGTGTTTATTTAGGTGTGCGTTCAATACCTGCCAAGCTCCTGGCCTCAAGCATTCCTGTGTCGATGTATTTATTCCACAGGCCGAGCAGCACACTGCTTGGAAAGCAGCATTTCCTCTCGCCAGCTGATCCTTCAGTTTCGAGCAATTTTTCAGCTTCCTCCCTGAAAACAGAGCCATGCTCTGAGGGGAGGGCTGTGCCTGACCTAGGTGACAGCACAGCGTGGTCAATGTTTCCATTATTATTTTGCCTCATTACTTGCCCATGCTAACTGTTTTAATTGGCCTTGTGCCTGGTAGCTCAATGGACTCAGGGGGTGTCTTCCCACTTAAGCTTGTTGAAATTTTAATCAGGCCACAGCTGAGGTTCCTCTGACAGAGTCTGCAGCCTGGGCTCACCTCCATCATCCAAGTCATCCACTGACGACCTCAGCTTGCCACTCGGCTGCCTTGTCCCGTGCCGGCCACCTCCACCGCCCTGGTTTCAAACCACTTGTGTATCTTGTCTCTCTCTCAGGTATTTATGCCTCCTTTCACCTCTGCCTTCCCAGATATTTCTTTCCCTAGGTGTACCTAAGTATAGCCACCGAGCCGGATGGGCCTTTTGCCTGATGACTGTGGTCATTCTTAAACTTCCAAAAAAACCCGTGACCTATTTCCAGAAGTGATTCATTGCTGGCCTCTCAGAAGAATTACAGCCCCCAAAGATGCAGATAAGAGCCATGAGAGATTTAAAAAAATGCCTAGGCAGGTAAGATATCTCATTCCCACAGAGAGCTAGACACCTAACCTACTTACAGCTCCAGGGCCTGATTTTTTTTTTTTCTTTTTTCCAAAGGCGTTTAACTATATCAAGAGATACACGAACACTGTTGAAAACCTGAGCTGTAGGCGTATGAGAACACAAGCCCTGTTGAAAAGCAAAGGGGCACATGCTCCGAAGTCGTGGAGTTCCTGGCCCCAGTCTGTGCATGGACCCTGCAGCTCTGGGGCACATTCTATGGGATCAGAAACTGCCGTCGTCCCCCTGGGCTGGGGGCAGTGGCCAACTTTTGGCCCTGCTCAACAGCACCCGAGGTGCTTCCAGCTTGGTTCCGTGGAGGCAGAGTGGAACCCTGAATGTTTTCATCATAGAGGTTTAAAGAAAACCATGCAGGGAAGGCAGTCGTCTGAGTTGTGCTAGAAAATATTTTTAAAAGTCTGTGTCATGTTGCCGTGGTGACAAAAGTTCTTAAAAGGATGGAGATTAAAGTCTAGGCTGGGGGGTGGCATGGGGAGGGGAAGGGGGGCTGTTGTCAAGACAACGCGAACTCTGAGAGTGCAAGAGGCAAAACACATGGTGGTGGCAGGATCTTTGGGGTTTATATATATCCATAAACATCTGCCATCTATGCCAGCTTTCTCAGTGCTAATTAGTCCTGCTATTTCACCTTTCTCTGCTGTAAATATTTTCCAGTAGACACAAGTCTCTGAGGGAGAAGGCAAGAAAAGGCTTTTTTTTTTTTTTTTTTTTTTGGCTTGGGCTTTCTGCTGCTCTCTGTCTGCAGCCCCATATCTCATAGCTGGAGAAGGACTTCCCTTAGCCAGATACCAGCTGCCTGGAAAGAGTTAAAAGACCTCAGGAGGAGGTAGGGGCCTGCAGACCTGCGTTGTGTTCTTGTAGGGCTTCAACAGCAACGGGCTGTTCGGAGATCTCTTGCCCCTGCCCTGCTTCTGGGCTGCAGTGGCTCTTTCTAAGGGCACCTCCTTGGTTCTGTATGGGAGCCACACCACATGGGCAGTGGGTAGAGAAGGATTCCAAAGCTGGCGTCCCCAGATTTGATCCAAAACTTTGCTTAAAGCTTCCCGTGCCCATGGCTTTTCCCTTTTATGTGCCTCATTTTGCCCATCTAGGATAATGGAGATAACACATGCACTGGAGATACTGAAGCACACCAGATTAATGTCAGCCGAGCCCCTTGAAACCTTCAGACAAAAACTGCCACAGCAGCACAAAGGATTATTATTTAAAGTGTAAAATCTACTCAGATCTCTCTCCTAACACCTGGCACCCGCTGCACTTCCCTCCAACTCAGTGTTCAGGCAGCCTTGTGACAGGCACGCTCCCGAACATCTTCCCCTGTGAGTGTTACACCGAGTGAATCACGGACCCGCTTCTCCTTTCACCCTGACTCAAGGCATCATCAGCAACTCTGCTGACATTGATTATGTCGTTTGGT
Source organism: Oxyura jamaicensis (assembly GCF_011077185.1). Lineage (NCBI taxonomy): Eukaryota > Metazoa > Chordata > Aves > Anseriformes > Anatidae > Oxyura > Oxyura jamaicensis. Next base: position 9,685,632 of record NC_048902.1, read on the forward strand.
GCAAAGCAAGCATAAAAAGAGAATCAACCCCAAACCCTTGCCTTCATCGAAAACTTGATCTTCTGGCTATAGTTTTCCTTGCTGGCACAGCAAAAAGCGGGCAGAACCAAATCCCACAGCATCTCAAACTGTCAGCCCCGAATCTGCACACTGCTTGCAGATGTAGCTGTGCACCACAGATGATTTCCCATCTCCAGTCCATCTGCTCTGTGCTGGCTGGTGCTTTCAGCGTTGTCCCAGTACAATCTGGATCCCAGAGCTCCCTCCCTCCCTCACCGTTCTGCCAAACACAATGTGATTAGCAGAGCCCAAAGCTGTCTGACCCGAAGCTGAGCCTTCATATGGGCCTTCTGCTTCCCAGTATGCTGTGAGGTTTTAAATAAGCCCAATTGTGTTCCTTTACATATTTTTCCTTTCTTCCTAAGCCCCTTTTCAGCAGTCCATTCTGAGCAACAGTAGCCTTAGAAATTCAAAGTTTCTATCTTTGTATGTTTTAGTGGCAAGAACAGCATTTTGTCTGTTCATCCACAAGAACAAAACGTGCGGCCTGATGAGTTACTTGAGACAACAAGCCTTTTGGGGTAGGATTTGTTTATGTTTTGGCACAGCTTAAATGTGGCATCCCTGGAAGAACAAACAGAAAGTTGAGGAGGGAGAGGAAGGAGCAAGTAAAGGGGCTGATGATGCATTTCTCATCAACAGCATCAGCAGTTGAGGTCTTCTGTGTTGCTTTGCTGAAACGTTGTGTTTCCCAGTGGTGTGTGTCTACATGACAGGCTGAATTTCTCCGGGAGCTGCCCCTTCTCTCTTGACTCTGATTTCTTGCATGTCTTTAGCAGTGTCAGAACTGCTCAGGGGTTTTGGCTCTGCGTGTGCCTCGTGTATGCTCGTGGCTTCCGTGCTTCAGTGCTCTAATGTGCATGATGCTGTATGTGCCCAGAGAGGATTCCTCTTTTGGGGAAGCCCCTCCTGCAAGCTCTGCCAGTTGTTTGTCTGTTCCCTCCCTCCAGCCTTCCAGGATGAAGCTGCATGGCCAGGCTCCCAAAAAGCTCTTCAGAGCAGCCACTTGTCTCCAGCAGACTGAGACTGAACACCTAGGTTTGCAAAGGCCAGTGCCTCTGTGAGGAAAATAAATCTTTACCTCTGATTTTAACTACAAAAGGCAAGTATGGGAAGGTGGACTGAGAGACCTCTCAACCTTCTTCCCCAGAGCCCACAAATACTCTCCTTAAGTAGGAATAAAAATACATATTTCCTCCCTGCAGAACAACCTTAACTCTGACCCCTAGAGCTCTCAGAGTAACATATGATACTGTTTTGGTTCTCTTTTGATATTTATGTTTCCTTTTAAGGTCTTTGGGTTTTTAAACCATAAATTAAGAGTAGATTCTTTGCTTTCTATTAAGCTGGAGCAGTGTCACAGCCACTTGATTATCCACAGGGGATTTATCAGAGTTGTGTGTTATCCACGGTGTGGCTACAGATGCCAGAACTGGCTTAGGACCAGCAAGCTTTCTCAGTTTGGATGCAGTGCTACAGAAATCCTGCTATATTGCTAGTAGAGGTAGTGAAGGGCAACAGGCAGTTTCACTGCTTTCCTGCAGTGCAGAATCTGTTCATAAACCCAGCGGATGCAAGGCAGTTCTGCGCAGAGCCAGCATTCAGCTGAGTGACTGTGCATGCTGTTAGCTCTGTCTGGCAGGGTGTCTAGCTCCGGCTCAGCCACACTGGCTCCAGACAGAATCATCTCTACGCCTCTGTATCGCAGTCCCCAGACCCTCAGGACAAGCTGCCTCTTACAAGCACAGCACTTCCAGCCCATGCAGAGCCACCAGGAGCTTGCAGTTGTGGTCCCGAGACAGACGGACCTGGTAACACAGCATCGCTCTTAAGGATCCGAGAAATGTTGTTGACCTAGTGGTTTGGATAGCCACAGCGAGCTATGTGCCAACATGCAACAATTAAATATACAGCTTCGACTTGAATCAAAGCCCTTGTTTCACTGCCAGAGCCAGGCCCCCAATTCTCCAAGGTGTCTTTGATTTCTTCCAGCTCAAAGGTTCAGGACAGAGGAAGTGTGCTGTAGCAGAGAGCCAAGTAAGGGGTGCTGCACAGAGTTAGTTGGGACTTCCATGATTTTGTATTCATGCCATTAGGATCCTGATAGATAGTTTGCTCAGTATAGGCTGGATTTCCAAGATGGAGCCCTTATGCCTAGAGATGACTTCAGTGAGGAAAGTTTTGGTCCTTCCACTTTCCCCCAGCTGGCCTTTTAGAGAGTGCCACAAGGTGCCTTTGGCTAGAAGCACAGAGTGGACTTTGTAGCAGGGATTCTGAAGCCACAGCTTGTTCTGGACAGTCAGATAACAGCACTATTGGGTCGATCAGAAAACGCCCTTGGAAACAGGTACCTTTAAGCTAGAGTCCATGCTTCCTCCTTCTCCTCCTCCTCCTCCCCACTCCCTTCCTCTAAATGGCAGGCAGCTGAAAGCTGGCGCGCAAAAGCAGTTCCAGGGACAGAAGGAGGTGTAATGCTCTGGGACCCAGCTGGCATTGTGTTACAACAGGACAAGAAAGCCCCGAGTGTTAATAATGAAAACCAGAGAAGTACCAATTACCACGCGTGTTCCTCTGCTCCTGGAGCAGCTATTCTGGAATGTTTCTTCCCCAGCTCTCCCTGGCGAGCTGGAGGCTGCTTCTGGGCTCTGCAGCACTGCCTAGGCCCTCTCCAGCACACTCCTGGAGTTGGCATTCCCTGCAATACCACGGTGCATTTACAGCAGGAGCTTCTTCCCGGTGAAAGGTGTTCATTCCACCCCTGCACTGTTATTCCTGTGTGCTGCAGGGGGAGTGTTTCGTATTTTTCTCTTGCACGTGAATGCAAATGTATTCCAAGGAGTGGGCTGGTAGCTCCTCAGACTGACATTTGAAATTGGATTTGTCTCAACTGCAGTTCAGACACTTACAGCTGGAGCTGTACCTAGGCTTACGTTGGAGCTGGACCTAGGCTTACGTTACAGGCAGCAGAGGGAAGCAGGAACTCCTGAGATGCGGTGCATCCCCTTCTCAGGTACACGAGTGCTGCAAACCAGATGTCTTGCCCTCGGTAGGCGTGCTTCCATCTAGTGACTAATGGTCTCTAGATCTGGAGGCCCACAGTAGGTGAGCTGAATCCACCCTTTAGCGCATGAGAGGAGGCAGTAGGACCTAGTGGCAGAAGCAAACACATTCATTTATGGCTGGATTTTGGAGGTGAACCACGGGATAAAGGCTTGCCCTGACCAGAATAGATGCCGTTCATCATATAAGAAGCCCCACACCCATTTACCTTTTCCCCTAAACCATCCATTCCCCCAGGCTCTTCACTCTCTACTTTTAATATATTAAAGGAAGAAAGGCACTTCCTAAACCAGACTGGGTTTCTCCCTCTCCCTGGCTGGAGTTCCCTGGGTTACAGGAGGGCTGAAGCTCTTTGAAAAACACACATAGGTGGGAGAGGAAAAGTCATTAACACAGTAAAACCCTGGCAGTACAAAAGATGCACCCAGTGATCCTTCTGCAAACTGCTGCTCTGGCTTCATTAAAACCATAGCCCACGGCTGTCACTCAGATAGGCTGGCTTCAGTTCGGGTTATCTAAATGAGAATGATCGTTTCTGCAGTGGAAAAAAAAAATGAAACCAGTAGGAATTATTCTTTATGAATTATGTGCTTGGCTTTCATACTGACCTATTGAGTCAGCATTGAGAGTCGGATTTCCTAGAACAGCCTTTCATGCTGGATTTTGGATATTTTCTTCTTTTCAGCTCAGAAATATCATTAGAATGGCCTTTCTCATGCTAAGTGACACTGTGGACTCCAGCTGCACCTTGGATGCAGCGGAAATAATGGGGTTTAGAAGCAGTTATCCACATCATTCATCATTCTGGTTCCCGGCTTTCTTCTGTGGCTCCCTCCTGGTCTGGTTTGAGCACATTGGCATCTCCTAATGCATGTGACCTCGTGGCATCCTGATTAGGTAGGGAAGTGTTAATATCTGGTGTGGAAACAAGCGTTGAAATTGAACAGCTAGCTCTGACAACAGAGTGATGAGCCAATTTAGGGAGCTAAACTGACAAACACGATCCCTTTCTTTCATAACATTAGTTTTCTGCCTTTTTAGCTGCTCTGACTGACTCACTGTGGGAGCAGAGGAGCCAGTCCATGATGTTGGCAAGGACGGCAGGTTCATATTGCTGCTTAGTGGCTGCAAGGAGCAGGACCAGCCCTGTAAGGGCAGCAAGCAGTTAGATGGACCTTGCCATACAGTCACACAGCATGCCTACGGCCCTATTCCCTGCTTTAGATGCTTCCCTGACAGACAGACAGCTCCTCAGTAATCATTTGCCCCAGCTTTCTGCACTGGGGCTCCACGGAGCTGTTCAGCGCTCAGGAAATGCTTCTCCCTGCAGTTCTTGTCACTGCACTCTCCGTTTTTGTTCATAACTCAGCAAACTGAAAATGGCTTTGCCATCCTATATAAGCTTGTGTCAGTGTCTCCCTGTCTTTTGGCCAACTCATAAGAAAGTCACATTTATGGCTTATTTGACATCTGAAGAACTGAGAGTAAATCTTGTTACATCCCTAGGGAAATTGTGGGTCTGGATAAATGCGCTCTGTGTGGCTGACTTGGAGGTCAGCTTTGCAGCAGCACCAGGAGGCACGCTGTTTCCATTTCCTTCCATTAAATCCAAGTAGGACGTTGTGTCACCAGGTTGCGGGCTGAGACAAAACAGCCAGGCTGCACGTGCCTCCAAACCACGAGGAGGCCTCCTGAGAAGGCCCAGCCATGGCAGCTGACAGCGGTGAGTCTCTGCTGCACTCACACCCAGCCCTCCAAATATTTCACTCTTCCAGCAGCAGCAGCAGCTCTGTGGGGAGCGGTGATTAACATTTCTCCAGGCAGAACTCTAGGGAAGGACACGCTAGGGTGTGGCTCTCAGGCCTCCATCCCTCCCAGATTGCTGTGGTGACACAGCAGTGCATGGGAAAGGATGTCAGATGTGTTCGGGGTCTCTGCAGGGTGATGTTGGAGCGAGATCATCTCCCTTGTAGTGGGTGGCCATGCTGCCTCCTCTGCATCCCAGCAATCCTGCTTCCTTGGAGGGACTGCTAATACTACATCAGCATGTAGGGTCTGCTCCCTGCTCCCTGCTCCTCTTCTTCATGGGATGCGGTAATGAGAAAAGAGACTGGAAGTTGGCTCCATGCTGAGTCACGCAGGGTGACCATGCTCTCGAGGGCCAACCTCTGCTGCTCACCATGGCACGTTGCAGGGCAAGGAAAACCAAACCTGGCTGGGTATGTAGCTTAGGGCTGCTGGGCATAGAAGAGCCAAGCACCCTCAATGTCTCTACAACACAGCCCTCCACTGTCCCCCCCCTCCCCCCAAATAGTGTCCGTCAGGTAATTCTTGACTAGTATGTGGCTTTGATGATGGAGCACCTGGTTGTCTCCGTGGGTCCTGCTTATGACTAGTGCTGTGGACGAGAGGGGGACAGGCTCCCTCAGCATTAGAGAACTGGCTGCAGAGGAGGGGTTGCAGCTCCCTTCTGCCAGGTTTCTGGGTGTCCTTGCTAAGAGCTGCTGTGTAGCTCTGACATGTTTTTCTTTTCCTTGCACTTCATTTAAGTGCAATTTCATCTCCATCTAGTACAACTGGAAGTGATGCAGCAGCTAATACAAGAATTAGTTGAACCAGGTGCTCTGGTAGAAGTCTGCTGAGTTTGAGGCTGTTCTTTCTTTCATTTGATACATACAGAGACTACATCCAGCATCCGATACAAAGATAGCCTCCACCATGGGTCAGTGCAACACATATATCCAAAAAGAGCAGAAATCAAAGAAGGTCACTGCGGTTAAAAAGATGTGATGATGGAGTTTATTTCTGAGGTGTGGCTGATGTTCTGGAAATATTTGCAACTGACTTATTTTATAAGAGGAGTTATGGAGCTTTCAATGTAAATTGAAGGTAAAATCAAAGGGCAAGAGGGGTGAGTGCTTACAATTTTGTATTTTGGTTTTTAATCTTTTTTTTTCAGCTGGCTCTGCTCGCATACAGTGACTGACCCAAGCTGAGCTGATGCAGCCTTTCCTGTCACATCAGCAAGGCTCTTGACCCCGATACTGCATCTAATTATGCTGGGTTGGTTGTTTGGGGAGCTGCCATCTAATCTGCTCCCTCTTGTCCCCTGCAGATCTTCCACATGACCTATGATCTGGCTAGCGCGGTGGTGCGCATTGTGAACCTGATCGGGATGATGCTGCTGCTGTGTCACTGGGATGGCTGCCTCCAGTTCCTCGTGCCCATGCTGCAGGACTTCCCCGATGATTGCTGGGTATCCCTCAACCGCATGGTGGTAAGTGCTTGCCCTTCACGCTCCCCGGGCCTCCCAGCGCTAACATGGTGTCCCCATCTTCCCATTTCCCCCCATGTCCTTTCAGGGGCTTTCTCCACGGTCCAGCAAGCGCTGGTAGAGCCATGACAGTCTCGGAGCAGAGCCCCAGCACAGCCTGCTGTGGGCTGCCTGCAGCGCAAGGCAGGAGCCAGGCTCCCCCTCCTGGCAGGAGACAGCAAAGAGCAAAAGTTAGGGTGTCTTTCTGCTGCGATTTGAGATCCCCCTTTCTGCTGAGCCAAAGGGATAGAGGCAGGGGAGTCCTAGAGCCATAGCTGGGTCTGATCCGTAACATCCTAATTCCCATTACTGGTCCCAAGGAAACTGTTGAGCTTCCTGCTCCATATCCACGTGAAGGGTGGGTGTGATCGCACTGCCTGCTGCTCCCTGGGGAGCGGCACAATATCCCATTAAAGCAGGCTGAAGCAGACTCTGCCAATCCACAGTTCAGCCTTCCGTTGTAGGAGCAGCGACCAGACTTCCCAGTAATGTCCCAAGCTGTGCTGCTCACTGTGCTGTTTGCTGTGAGGGAGATCTGTACCATATGGTACATGCGCGGGGATTTCATGGTACCTTTCAACTGTCTCACTGAGAATTCAGGATCTTTTATTCAAAGGGACAATGTCCAGCTGATTAAGCAGCAACAACTGACAAAGCTTAAAAAATTGCCTCTTATTGCAGCTCTTAAGCTCCAGATTCCCCCAGCCAGTTCCTTCTTTAAAAAAAAATAAAAAAATAAAAAAATCAGGCACTCATGCAGAACAGAACAAATGTAAAATGTTTAAAACTGCCAACTTTCATGCCTCCCACATGCAGAGCTGTGGGCACATGCTGCCCATGCTTGAGATGAGTGAGCAGCCATGAAAAAGTCGTCTGTTTGGGGGTTTATTTGTTTATTTCTTCCCTCTGCAATAATCATTCATTTCCTGCTGTTGAAAGGTGCCAGACTGGCAGTTCTGGAGGAACTGTTCCTCTACAGCAGAGGAACAACCCATGCAGCAGCTGCCCTGTCTTCCCCAGTGCTGCCTTTTCATTATTTATATGGCAGGAGCAATGACAGATCAAGGCCCCAATGTGCTTGTGCTCTTCAGGTTCAAAAGGACAGACAGCAACTTGTCCTGGAGAGCTCAGAGGTGCAGGCGAATCATCTCCATTGGATGAAGTCGCTCGGCCATGGTGTCCTTGCAGGGCAGTTTGAGAGCAGCAGATCTGAACCGTGTTTCCTTATTCCTAACATGTGTTTACCAGGTCCTGCTTCCTGCTCTTTCCCGCTTAAGTGGTTCAGTCTTCTAGCAGAGGGAGTGCTCGTTAGCCAAATGATCGTTGAGGATATGTTTATGTGCATTGAAAGCTTGGGTAAGAACCACAGATCAATGTTCTTACTGCTTAGTCTGGGAACCTTTATTAGCTGCAGGGCTGAGGAGAAGGGGGAAGGATGCGTCCTACAGGCAGGAGGGCTCAGCAAAGCCTCCAGGAGGGGCAGGACAGAAACGTTTTATTCAGGGCATGGCTTTACCAGGCAAGGACTCATGCTGCAGTGCTTGTCTTCCCCTTCTTGAGAGCCTGTGAAGCTGGGAATTAAATTTGCCTTGTGTGATATTTTTTTCAGCTTCTCATCTGCAGCTAAATCACTTTCATTTTTTCCATTTCATAAAAGTGAAAAAAAAATGGTGATCTCAGTGACTGTCTCAGAAATGGAATCTCAGGAAACTGGGATGGAGAACTGGAGAGATGGTTATCTGCCCCACCTAGAATTTAGGTGGCTTCCATCCCAAACTTTGTACAGGAAAATGCCAGCCCAGAAATAGCTCATTTTTAGAACATTCAACAAAAAGATGTTTTGGAATCAGATATTTTCTTCTCACACTAAAGTTCTGTCTTCTGATCTCCTGAGACTTCCAGATGTGTCACTGGGAGCCTGCTGCCTAGCGATGGATGTGGACGGCACGATTAGTGCACCGATTTCCTTGTAGTCTGGTGTGAAGTGATGGGAGAGGCCACCGAGTCAGGAAACAGCCAGAAACCAGTGGCCTGGGCTGTTGGCAGGCCTTGGTACTGAGGTGCTGATGGTGCTGTGCAGAACGGCTTTCTGAGAGCTGTGGTGGGCAGGGCTGGGAGGCCCTGATGGCATCTGTCTGTGACAGAGTCTCCAGGTTGGATCTTGGGACACCCATTATGGACCTGGTCACAGCTGGGAGGGGATACATACGCGGGGGTCACGACTGCCGTGATTGCCCACAGGAGCTAAAAAGCTGGGATGGACCCACTGTGGGGAAGAAAGAAATCTTCTGAGGCTGCTGCATCCAAGGGTAGCTGTTCGTAAGGTGCCAAATGCTTTGGAGGCTTGCTCCTTGTGTGTGCTGGTGCTGTTCATCCCCACTCCAGAGTTTCCCACCTAGCCACTTGGCAGTCCATAAAGCCAGCTCTGACTCCAATGCAGCGGGAAAAGAAGATTCATCACCTCCCATCTGCTTCCTAAAGTTTGATCCTCTTCCAGGGGATCTGTGAAGCATCTGGTGTTGCCAAAATCATATCAGGGGCTCAATAAATCCCTGGGTCCAGTTCATTTTGTTGTTTTCTATGTTTCCATCTTTCATCGTTAGCAATTGTAGCACTGACTCTCTGTGAGCCTTCTTTCTGAACGGGCTCTGAAATGGCAGGGAAGGATGTCCTCAGTATTAATTGCTCAGCCCCAGTCTCAGGGGCCTTGGCGTTAGCTTCCCTACCGGGCACTTTATTAAAAAGGGAAACACAAGTGAGTCAGCTCCAGGGAGGCATATGTGCAGGCAGCAGCATCGCCCCACGACCCTTGCCTGGCAGCTCCTCATCAGAGAAATCCGAGTTCTGCTGAGACCTGAAAGCTGCTGGAAACACGTGGCTCGCTCCCCTGGGTACTGAACTCAACTGATAAACCCTGCAGGGAAGGCAAACATCCCCCTGTCAAATGCAGCGACCTTGCACAGGAAATACTGATCATCTTCCCTTCTGCCAAAAGAAGGAGAGTAGCTCCCCTTTGAGCCTCCCACCCCCACCCCTGATACGTTGTTGTGTTGCTGATAGAAAGGAAGAAGAGATGCTGGTGCAGCACGTAGGGTGGAAGACAGAGCAATCCTGCATGGGTCTCCTGGATGATTCCTAATTCCCCCCAAGCCTCTGGTGAGCAGCACCCTCATACCCTCGCTCAGCAGGCCTGCAAAGCTGCATAGTAGATTTATAAGATTTATAGATTTATATGTTGCGTTTTATAAATCTGTCAAGGAGTAGCTGCAAGGGTAGGGCTGCTCCGTGGTGGTGTCAGCAAGGTGACCCCTGCACAGGCAGTGCCCTCACCTGCTGGACCTGAACAGGGTGGGCAGAGCAGAATTGGTGATGGAAGGGTCCGCTGAATATCCCAGAGAAGGCAAGGTGATAATCATGTCCAAGGTCCATCCAGGGAGTCCAGTTAGGAGCAGCAAGACACGGGACCAGAGGCAGGGCTGGAGACAAGGCTAAAGCACATGTCCAAGGCCCAGCCAGGGGATGGGGCTGGCAGAGGTACAGCCCTGACAGCTCTCACAAGGACTGGGTGCCCAGGCTGAGCTCTAGGAACAAGGTGTGCATGGGTGGGGGTCCTACACAAAGCTGATGGGCAGTGAAGACTTTGCGGTGCACCCGGAGTCCTGAGAGAATCTTCTCTTCTGTAAGGCAAAGGCCACACAAAGCTCACCCTGGAAACAAGCCCAGAACAGGCAGGTGTTGTCCTGTGAGGTATGACCCTTCATCTCCATCTCTGGTCCCACTATTCCTGCACCTTATACTGGATCTGAAAGTCCATTTCCCTACCCAGCAGTTAAGGTGTTGTCCAGGGGAGGGCAGTGATGCTCAGAGGCCTTATTTTGCAGCAGGACCCAAGTGGTGGGCAGCGGCAAACCCAGAGTAACAGCTTGTGGCCAGCAAATGTCACAGCTGGGACAAACGGGGGGGTCCACAGAGTGCTCACACCCTGGTTGGCTGGGAAGGTGGTCTCAGATATGTACCACATGTAACCTACAGCTCATCTGGCTAGGATGACAGATGGAGGGGGAAAATACACCCTTTCACTACAGACAGACTCTTAATTCTGTGAAATGTCAGTGGTGTAAGTCAGGCATTGCCGTGTGCCCATGGACTGCGCCCAAGAGCTTGCCAGGACTTTTCTGTTTCCCCACTTCTCTCTAGTCCTCTCCTAGGAGGGCTGGGCCAGGCACACTCACATGTTCCTCAGATCCAGCAGCATCCTGTGAGACACCGTCCTGTTTCTCTAGGTGCTCCTCTAAGGCACAGAGCCCCATGCTGCCTTTGAAGAGTTTCAGCTATGTGTTTCCAAGTATTCAGGGGTGGATCTGAGCAGAGGCATTGAAGTCCAAACACTAATCCTAGAGAAATCCTTACGGTCCTGCCAGCGTGGATGTTGAAAGCAAGCTAGTTTGAGAAACCACTTCAAAGTAACTTTAACTCCTGTTTGCAAACACTCGTAGTGCCTGGCATGTGTTTGAGATAACATCCCTCTTGACTATGCTCAAGCACAGATCTGTGGCTCCATTTTAGCTTGCTGTGAGATTTGGCAGAGGAGTCATTTTGTTTCTGCAGTTTTAAGGCTGCATTTGCCTCCCCTAATGGATCTGTAGTGCAGCCCTCCCACTATAGGGACTGATCTGATGATGGTGTACTGCCACAGCAGAGGGGAAAGCTGTGTATAGGGCACTGTGATGCTGGTAAACTTGTGTCCACATCACATTTTGAACCAGTGCTGCTCATCTGGCATAATTCTGTGGAAAACAAAAGGGTGAAGAGCAGGCCTGAAAGGTAAAGATACAGTGAGACCTATAAGCAAAGAGTTGTGTAGACTGTGCCGTGATGATCCAGCACCCTTTACAGATGCTCAGAGAGCTCAGAGATTGTGTCCTGAAGGTAATTCTTTGAAAGGTTCCCCTTCATGGAAGTGCCTCCCTTTCAGCAGTCCTTGAGCTCTTCTCCCAGCAGGCCACGCTGCTAGGGAATGCTGTAAACACTCCGGGTTTTCCTCCAGCTCTCTCTCCTCAGCCTGTCATTACTCAGCCAACTCCTCGCTGTTGAGATCTGTAGAGCTCCCAGGGAGCCAGAAGTGTTTCTGCAGGCTGCTGGGGCTCACTGGTGTTGGACTTCAGGGGTTTGGATGACTAATTCCTTCCAAATGCTGGTCTCCTAGACCCAAAAGTTAGTTGGGAACTGTTGTCTCCTATTTACTGAGGAGGAAACCAAATCCGGGGTGGTTCTGGACTTGCCAGCTCCCTAACAGCAAGTTGCTGGAAGAATGGCTTTTAAAACCCAAACCTGCCTGATGCTCAGACTCTCCTCTTTGCTCATTCCTGGTCACCAAAGATGCTGGCAGCCAGTTTCCTCATGTTTCAAAATCCAACTCAACCAATCTTTTTCTGTCTCCCCAAATTCCCTCTGGAATTTCTGCTCAGCATTTCTTTTCTCCTTGCCCTCAATTCTGTTCCGGAGGCGCTGCCCTCTTAAACTACTGCCACACTGAACTCAGGAGGCAGCAGCATTTCTGCAGCGCGGGTGAGAAGTGCTGGCATGGGAAAGGTATTTGCTTTGAGAACTTCCTGGCTAAAAAGGAAAACTGGCCTGAGGGGACAAGGGGAGAAGAACTCACGTTCTGCTCCGTCAGGCCAAGTGCACATCTCTGTCCTTTCTCTGCCAGACTCAACTGGTGGGTCTGTAATAGAAGGGTGGGCTGGGGCGGGCTTAACCCCTGTGCCATGGGTTGCTGGATTTTTGTCCTGAAACTGCCCTCTTCAACCAGGAGTATCAAATTGTCCAACTGATAGCCAAATTGTGCTTTTTCACATCTTGCAGTTTGTATTTAGTGCTGGGACTGACTCGTGTCTCCTTGCCTTGCCATGCTCCTCTCAAGGAGCTGCATCCTGCCCTGTATAGGCAGCAGAGCGCAAATTCTTTTTGATTCTCCTTTGGGGAGTCACACACTGGGGTAAGCCAACTGCATAGCCAGGAATAGAGACCCCAATGGCAGCATTGTCTGTTCTGAGCACTCGTGGGTAGTTTTTCCCAGCGCAGGAGGTGAACTGGTTCTGCTCTGTTAGGGAGGGGAGCCCAGACAGGCTGGCGCCAGCCGGGAGCAGTCCCTTCTGGAACCCTGAATGTGCTGCTGCTTCTATGTCTGCTTCGCTGTCACTTGTGTTGCTTTGCCCTTCTTGCTGCAGTGTGAATCAGGCCTGTCTTGCATAACGTAACCAAATAGGTAACACTACCGCCTGTCTTTGTCCACGTGCTTATCTCCTAAGCAAGCGTGACCACTCTCTGGAGGTTCCAGCTCTTTGCCACGGCTCCCAAACAGCAACAGTACGCTTTGGTTCTGTTTACTACCTGTAAGCTTACTGAAAAATTTCCATCAACATCAGTGACACCCAGAAAGTTGTTTTTTTTGTAGACAGGTCATCAGCCATTCACCTGATGGTGATTAGATCCCTCCAAGGAGGCGTCTAGCACTGCTGGTCACTGGTGCTGAGGCTGCTGCATCTCTCTGAAGGAGTTGCCCAAGGTGTGGCTCACCTCTGCCAAGCCCCAAAGCAGGCCTGCTGCACCATGACCTTCTGAGTTGCCGTGGTGTATGTATCTGCACTGCTATATGCACGATGTTAGCACCTTCCTAGGAACAGAAAGAAGACTGATGAATGTAGAGATTATGTGCTGCGATGAATGTCACCGTAGCAGCGGTATTTTTTCACATGCCTTGTAATAGCAGTGTGTGATGACAGTGCATTTACTTTACAAGGTTTTGTGGCAAGGACTTGCTAGCATATAATACCCACAGGACAGTAAATGTACCTTGTGCTGTTCCATGAACTCAAGCTAATCAGAATAGTCATGAAGCTTATGTTGTATTTTTCTCCCTTTCCCATGATATAATTGCCAAGGTGCCTCTGCTGTTAGTTGCAGTGGGAAAGCACAGGATGTCCAAAACAAGCCATTGACTTCAGCTGGCTTCTCACGGTGGTTTATTGCATCTCTCGAATGAGACTGTTTGTAGTTTGTTCAGCTCCCCCAAAAAAGCCCAGTTTGACACTGCAAAGAACTCGCTGTCTGGACATTATCATCTTAATTTTCTGCCCTTTCCATCTCTTCAGGTAATGACCAGAGACCATGAACATTGCATAAATTGCTGGGGTGTAAGTGATTTTCCCCACTTTAAGATCTTACTGCTGGCAACCTTGCTCAGGCTCTCTTTTACCAGTTCTCTGAAAAATCCATTTCCCGGGGGAGTAATCATTTGCATCAGTCCCTTCTCCCACATGTGGGTCACTTTGAAATTATCCCAGTGCATGGTCCCATTTTATCCCAGGTTAGCAGTGTGTCGGTCTGGCTTCCTTTCTGCAAAGCCTCACTGGAAAGAGCACATGGGACCTGTAAAACCCTACCAAAGTCAGTTATTGTCAGATGGCTGAATTTAGGCTTTGTTTTTAAATCCAGTGTGCCCAACACTTCCAAGCCATCAAGGAATCAAATTGCTTGTTTAACATACAGGGGTGCTTTAAACATGGACTTTGGGGTCTAACATTAGGTATTCTTTTCTGAAATGTGTTCATCTCCCAGAATGTCTTGTCCCACGGCTAAAGCTTTGTCTGTCTATCTGTCTCTTTAGAATGACTCCTGGGGGAAGCAGTATTCCTATGCGCTGTTCAAGGCAATGAGTCACATGCTCTGCATTGGGTACGGGCAGCAGGCGCCCGTTGGCATGTCAGATGTGTGGCTCACTATGCTGAGCATGATTGTCGGTGCCACCTGCTATGCCATGTTCATCGGCCATGCCACAGCCCTAATCCAGTCTCTGGACTCCTCACGGCGTCAGTACCAGGAGAAGGTAAGGACTGGGCTTTGCAACCCTTATGTGACCCAGGGGTGGTGTACATATTGTCTGGAGGAAGTCAGGACTGTGAGTAACTCACGTGAGAGGCCATAGGTCTGGTGTCTTCGTCACCACAGCAGTTTACAGCTAATTTAATTTGTTTATCCAGACAGACCCATGGAGGAAACAGATGTGGGATCAGATGAATAATAGTAGGGCAACTGGGTGATTCTTTTTGTATCAGACTACCTTTTTAGATTGGCATTATCAATGTCACTGGTATCTAAAATTAAAAGTCACTTTTTCCTTTCTGAGATCTTTTTCCAAATCCCAAGTAAACATTCAGAACGTGCAGCTTTGTTTAGCAAGCACTTCCTTTAAAAGGATCCGGATTAATCTCTTCAGTGCTTGTGAGTGAAACTACCTAACAAACCCCAAAGCACAGATCAAAGCTCAGGAGCACCAAATAGGTTCCCCAGGTAGCTATCGAATTAATTGCACGGTGGTTGAATAGCATAATGTAGGGCACAAAGAGAAATGTCACCATTGATCAGGTTACCGCTGCAGTGGCAGTAACGCCTGGTGGTGGGTTCAAGGTGATGATGCAAATTTGTAAGAAGTTAAGGGGCAAACGGGCACTCACTGTGATTCAGTAACTTATGGAACTGCCTCAATTCCTTCACTCTTTCCACGCCTGCAGTATGTTTCTGTCTGTACAGTGGCATTTCATCTTCTAAAGCAAAGGAGCTGCTGGTGCAATGATGCTTTTCCTTGTAGGACACAGGCAGGAAAAGCTGCCTTCACCTTCTGGTTGAAACAGCAGGTCTGCACCTCCACGAAACGGGAGGGCTGTGTGTAACTGAGAGCAAGGGCCTGGCTGGCTCAGAGGTGTTACAGTCAAGGTTAGGTGAAGATTAAGAAGAGGAAGAATGAGGTGCTAGTCCTATTCTGACCTTGCCTGGTGCAGTTAGATTAGGTGAGAGGGTAGTTGCTGTTCAAGCCATAAAGTACGGCTAGTATGCACTGGCTTAAGAAAGGTGAGGATTTAAGCTGCTGCATGGAAGGAGATGGGAGAAAGGCTTTATTAGGTGGCCTAGAGCAGGTCTGAGACACAGGGATTACAATGCTGGGCCACAGAAAGACCTTGCAGGAGGGCAGAGACTGAAAGCAAAGACCAGAGGGTGAATCATGCTTTTAGGATAGGGAAAATCTCAAACCTCAGCTTGAGCTAAAAGAAAAAGCCCAGGAGGAAAAGCGTGGAGGTCTGGGATGCGTTTTGCCTCTGTGTTCCAGATTGGCTGGACTAAGGCTGAGAGTAAGGCATGCCAGATAGAAGGACACTGCAGCACTAGGAATGCAAGCTGATCAAATCTGTGTATGCAGAATATTTATTCAAATGTGTTTGAAGTAGCATAGAAGTCAAGGACTGATTTGCAAATCCAGCCACCTGGTCAGCCTAGCCGCAGCCAAGTTTACACCTGCAGGACTGGGCAGCATGATTTTTTCCCCAGCCAGGTCTGAAGACAAGGGCAGAACTTGACCCTGGACATCTGATTCCACTCAGTGCTCAAGGAAATTAGTCACCACTAAGCCAGCAGAGACTGTAGCCAGGGTGGCAGAAGAAGTGTGAAATGTTAAATAAAGCCTGATTAGAATGTGGAGGAGTGAATGAGAGGGTTAATAAATCCAGGAGAAAAGCTTTGTGATGAAAACACTGAGTAGAGTGTTTAACAAAGGGTGTATTTCATGTGTAGTGGTTATAGCAGGTTCATTTCCCAAGGTGTTCTCCTAGGAACAAAGCCTCAGGGAATGAGTACATTCAATTTCCTCTTGCAAATGGGACAAATGATGGTCTAAAAACAAATATGTATTTACTTTCTGCATTCCTTAGCACTTGAATAGCCATGATTAAAATGAGGCTGCTTCGTGATTTGCAGCCCTGCAACTCAATTTAGTTCAGTCCTCTTGGGACGATGTGTCTGTTGAAGCATATTATAAGCAAAGAATCTCAACAAGTTGGCAGGGTCGACTGGGAGAAGCAGGCAGGAGTTTGGAGACTTCTGCTGAGTACCCCTTTGGTACTCTGCCTCTCACCTCAGCAGGCTGCAGAGATTTTTGCAGCTGTTCCGGGAGTAGCCAAAGAAAGGGGGTACAGTGGGGAGAGAGAGGAGTGGCAGAAATGACTGTCAAAACAGGACAGAAGAGTATAGCCAGTAACTTTATTGGCAGGCTTTGTGTAACCTTCAAGACGAGGTTTGGGAGGGAGTTTGTAGTGAAATTTCAGATTGGTCTGTGTCTCTGCCAAACAACTTGTTCTTCCCTTGTACAAACGGCTTCTGAGAAGAGGAATAAAAGACAAGATGTGCTGGCTGTTGGATTCAATAGCAGGCTTGTCACAGTAAACAGTACATGATTTAGCCCCATCTTTCACTCTTGATTGGATTCATTGAACATTTGGAGACACGATCCCTGTTCTGTCTAAATCTCCTCCTGTAGCTTCTGAACTCCATGCTGTGCCGGTTTCTGCAAGGCAGGGAAGCCATACAGGATCGACAGGTTGGTAGGAAGAGATTTTGGAGAGGGAGGTCGAACCCTCCAAGACAGTTTAGTGCCAAGGTTCCCAAGTACAAGCGGAGAGTCCCGTGTGGCACAGAGCACTCACACCACCTCAGGCACTGGAAATGGCACAGCCATCATGTAAGTATGGCTCTGTGCCATCCTTATAAAGCTCTGAGGCAGAATAGCTCTTTAGCTCTGGCACTGTGAAGTGGCTGTTTTATTTCCAGTCCCTAAGACAAAGCTAGAACAGACCTCTCTGTCCTGTCCTGCATTGCACAGTGTGTTACACCCTAAATGACTTGCCTGTGGTCACACAGGGAGAGTCAGTGACAGCAGGGTCAGAAGCTGACTCCTGTCTCTAAACTGCAGTCTAGTGTCTAGCTTCAAAATCTCTTTGCACCCACAGATGGTATCCTTTCTCTTACATGTGTATGATGGGAGACTATTACAAGTTCATCCGGAGCGGTTCTGACAGAAAAATCTTCCAAAGTCGTGGAGTTAACATTTTATAACTGAATTGATCTGACAGCTCTGACCAAAGAGGGGAAGCCTTGCACACCTGTTCTCATACTGCGCTCTCCTACTCACAGCTGCACAGTTTCATTCTTGTGCACCACATCTTATGCTTCTCAGACCTCTGCTGAGACGATTTCTCTCTTCTGGGTTAGTTTTCTGCCAGGTGACTGGGTTGAATTGCTGTAGAGTCCAGTGAGTGCCAGAGCTGGGGCAGGGTGATGGTGGAGGAGGTCCATAGCCAAGAGCAGAGGCTCAAGGCCCGTTTTGGCTGTTCTTGTATCAATTCACACCTTAGCATGTAGATTTGTCATTGACTGCAAAATCATCACGCAACCTGCAGTAACTGTGGCTCACAAGAGTGGGAGTGCTTCCTGCTCAGGAGATGAGTAAACTAGTTGGATATGAAAGTTATTTTCATGCTTTGTGCAGGTTGCCCTATTAATTTCTTTCTCTAATCCTAAAGCTCAGCTGGATTAACATTTATGTCAAGTCACCACAAATGCACACACACACACACGCTCATTCTCCCCAGTAGGCGCTGTAACCTTGAGGCTTTTGGGAGCAGTGATTATGCTGCTTACTGCAGCCATACTCCTCCAAACAAAGCAGAGAGAGACTCGGGGCTTTACTCTTCCATCGCAGCAGGATGCAGGCAGTGATGGGTATCCTGCAGAGAGACTCAGCTCTCCCGCGTTATCTACTCAGGTACATGCAGAAGAATGACTGATGACAAGTAGGAATTGCTGCTGTCAGCATTGCAGAACCCAGCAAAGCTGTAATCTCTTCTGCCAGAGCCTCATCTCTGCTCAAGATCTGTCTGCTACACTGGTGTTCTCTCAAGCTCTCTGTTCTCCATATTCATTGCCCTGCTTCCCCTTCCCCCTGAACAGTCTATCCAGTGCCTCTTGTTCTTAAAATGCAGATTGAAACCAGGTAGATACTTACGTATTCACAGCGTTACTCCAAAGAAGCACCTGCTGCAGCACAATTGCAAGGGGTAACATTACAGAGAGAAGCGCTTTCCAAATCCTGCAGAAGCACTCTTGACATCACCTCGCAGTTCCTGAAACAGCCCTGTTCAACCGCCAGCACCCTCCTTCCTGCCACAGACTCATCCCATTCTCTGGCTGTCCACGCCAAAAGGCACTTTGCTGTCCTACTCTCAACGTTTCAGTCCTTCTGTCATTGGCCTGAACTCAGCAAAGAGGGTTTTGATACTGGTAATTGGGGAAAATGTAATAACTGTAAAGGCTGAAGCATACTGTCTGGAAAGTACAGTCGTTGTTGGAGGACAAAGCAGATGTTAGACCAATGTTCATCAGGGCAGAAGTGGGAGACTCTTGTCAGGCAACAGTTTGAACCAAGTGATGTTGTATGATCCTTTACACAGCATCTCTGTGGCATAGTACAGGTCAGGGTGATCTCAGCGTACTGGCTTGATGCCACTGGCCAGAGATGATGGTCTTCATCCCTCAGACTGTCAGGCACAACTCCTCTCCCCAGAGAGCCACGCTAAGTCTGCAGCATGAGAATGGAAGCAGTTTGGGGACTGGATCAGCCCTGTGGACTGAAGTTCTGCGCTCCAAAAACTGATAGAGCCAGAAGAGCACACACTGTGTTGTGCCTCACTGCTACAGAGGGGGCTGGGAAGCAATCTCCTGGGCTTAGGCAGGTCTTGCCCTTCCTTGGAGACCAGCAGGACAGAGTTTTATTACACAGCAGGTTTAAGAAGTGATTTTTTCTCCGGGTATGTAATTAAACTGTGAAACTTACTGCTACAGGGTGCTGCAGAGGCCCAAAGTTTAATGAGCCTTAGAATATTTAAATAAATTCACACAAGGAAAACCTTTCAAGTGTTACTGAATGCTAAGATGCAGCCATAACCCCTGGCAGCGGGTATCCCTCATCCTCTTTTGTCAGAAGCTAGGAGGGAATGGCCAGGAGCTGGGCTGCCCTACTCCTCGTTTGTTCTTTCTCCTCTTCCTCAAGGCATCTGAAACTGTCAGAGACAACACAGGCGAGAGGAGCCCTCAGCTCACCCTTTTTGTGTTTTTAGGCTGTTGGACTGTGCAGTTCTCTGAACGGGCTCCAAGTGAACGTGTGCATGGAATTTGGTGCAGAGATCCTAGCTGGAGTCCTGGACAGAGCATAATCACATTAGCCTGGCAGCACGCCTTTGCTGATTAGCCCCCTTCCCTCCCCTCTAAGCAGAGCTAATTAACCCAAGCGCAGCACTGCACCGAAGCTGTATTAATTCTTGTGGCTCCAGGGTTGGCTTAGCCAGTGCTACCTTGGGGATGACACAGCGCAGATATATGAAGATAACTCGTGTCGGCTGCTCTGCTGGTGTGGAGTTGGGCAAAGACTGCTGCTGTTCCTGCACGCGCTCTGTCAGATGGGAGATTTCTTGTTCATTACCAGCCTGGACAGGATTTGTAGTGTTATTCCCAAGACAAGAGGTCAACAGCATTGGTGGTTCCTCAGGTGGTAGTTGCAGTTTCTTAGAGTCCAAAGGGGCAAATGTCCCCTCCAGCTAGTGTCTCAGTTTTGGATGGTGGGAAGGCTGCAGAACTCCCTGACTCTTGTGGTGGTGTGCGGAAAGGAGAGGCTTGGGAGTGTGTAGCACTCCAGAAATTGAAGGTGTCTGGAAAATTTAATCAAATGCAAAATTTAATCAAATTACCTAATTGGAAAAAAGTTTGGAGAGCCTTGCTTTATCCTGTTACGGTTGCACTAGCTGCGTATTACCTCAAGTCTGCCCAGAGATGGCCTGAGAACTGTTATGTCCTATGCTACCGTCAATCAAAGCATTTGGGATAGATAACAAGGCTTATAAATGATGTTCTTTACTGATTGCATCTAGCTGTGAGGGCTGCTGATGTGTTCTGGGCTCAGTGTCTCAGGCAGTGCCTCCAGGTAGGTTCTTCTGTAATCAGGGCTGGGTTTTCTGGCAGCTCTGCTGGCCAGAGTCAGCAAGGGGAAGGAGCAAGCTTGGGTGCAGCTCAGGATACCGGGGGGGTCCAGCTTACCCCCGTCGTGGTAAAGAACAGCTGGAATAGCAAAGGGTCCTTATCCCCACCTTCTCTGCCAAAATTTGCAACCTGGTGTAAGTTGGCCCTCCTTTGAGTGGGGATTTGGACCAGGTGACCCCCAGGGGTCCCTTCCAGCTTATGTTGTTCTTTGTGACTCAGAGTCCCTGATTGCTTCAGGCACCAAGCAGTCAAGATTTGCTGAGAACAGCTGGCTTTGGACTGTGCATCCGGTGCTGCAAGACAGCCTTCCTCTTACGGATACCACATCCACCTTGATTTGAGAAGGATGTTTGTAAGAAATAGTCAATGCCAAGTGGAGTGGTGAATAGTTCATTCAGTTCAGGGACTCAACCAGAAAATCAGAAATTTGTGTCAATTGTTTTAAGGTTATTTCATCCTTTTCATAAAAGAATCCTGGGTTGATTAAGGAACATGGAAATGCTTTCTGAATGAAAACCCAATGGTTTCTTTTAAAAACATCTTGCAGTGGAAATTGCCTGCCCTTTATGGCTGTAACTCAACTGGGACCAAGTAATTTTTTGGTTTTGCAGAAGAGTATTTCTCAGTGAACTTCCTTTTTCTTGGAAGTGTTTATCCAAGCCTTACTAAGAGAAGCTGTAAAACATCTTCTAGATAGCTGTGCAGTGGTGATCAGTCGGCACAAAGCAGGCAGTTCAGTGCCCAGGTGGGAGAGTGGCCATCTTAGAGGCAGCAGCACCCATACAGAGCGTGTGGCTGGGTGAGGGGGGTGAAGTGGAGGCATACAGGCAGTGCCCTCTCCATGCTCAGCAGGCAAAAGAAGGATTTGCTGACATTTCCATGTCTTGGCAGCACATCTTCAAAGAAGGAAAAACGAAGCTGCCATGTAGTTTTGCTTTCTGTCAGCAGGTTTACTTAGGGAATTGGTCTTGGTTTGCTGTATCAGAGATACAGTAATTATAGCTAAGATTTTGACATCTTAATTCTGAGAGTAGAAGCCAGACAAATAGTTTTATTCTTTAAGCAATGTCAAGCACAGCCTGGTCTGAGCGGTGTGTTTGTGCACGCACGAACACTGTGTGTTGTCACGGAAAGTACTCTTGCCTCAGCAGTTCTTTGTATCCCAGTGTGGGATTTCAAACTTCATTATCAGTTTTGAAATTCATTTTGGCACTTGAACTGTAAATAAAAAAGTAAATACATCATAATGCGAAGAGCTAAGCCTCCCTGCTGAGCCACCTCTCCTGGCAAAAGGCTGCTCCTGGCAATACTGATTTAAGCTCACAGACTCACTCTTCCCTTTTCCACATCTCTGGCCTTTGTCTGCTGGCAGATTTTACCTCATCTCTCCTGTCTTGCTCTCCTGATGAAAGTAATGTTGATTTCTTTTTCCCTGTCACATTTCCAGATAGGTGGATCCTGTGACATGGCCTGACAACTCCAAAATACCCTGTTTCACAATGCTTGATGAATAATAAAAGATTCCTTGACCAGGTCCAAAAGGGCATGGTTCAGGGCGATGTGCTTGTGCTAGGATGTGGCCTCAAGCCCAGCTAGGAGTTCTCCTCAGGTTCTGTTCCCAGGCTGGAGCTGGTTGTGGAAAACGAGCTCTTTCCATGGCCATGACATTAGGTTTGTACGCACCTTGCCATGGTACACAGGCTTACACCTTAAGGCTGAGCACCTGCAAAAGCAGACAAACAGGGCGTTGCCACAGCATTTAAATGCAAACAGGTTGGTTCCAAGGTGCTTGGATTCGATTTCCTAGGACTCCTGAAGTTCTCAGACGTTTCCATTGCTTGCAGCAAAGCGAGGCCATGTCCCCCGGCGGTGTGACTGCTGCCTCAGTGCTACATGCTGAACGGCTCCGTCCCCGTGCTGGGATTCCCTGGCTTGTGCTGGGGCCACTGCAGCAATGCAGCCGATGGGAGGAAGTAAACAACTATTTCACCCATCAGGCTCATAACTGACCCTACTCAGTCTGTTGACATGTCACAGCCCAGAAATGGGATTGTCTGAAGCATAATCCGTGCCTGAATAGGTACTGATTACCAGCAAGGGGAGGCAGCGACAGCGGCTCATCATTGCAGCCATCCTCAGTATAATCAATGTTGTAGAGAAACTGGAAAAAAAGCTCCAAGAATTTTCTGCTGGGGTCTGTGGTATTTGTAACAGAGCAAGAGATAGAGAACCTGATTCTACATAAGATAATTCCTGAAGGTATCACCATAGTGAAGCTAAAAGCTTTCTATGTGTTTCAGCATGTAACATGCAGCACCTGCAGATCATCCTCCTGTAGCAAATTGAGCTGGTTCTGCAGTACAAAAATTAACCCAGTGTTTGGAAGGGCTCAGACCCAGCACAGCACATAAAGCTTCTTGCAGAATGAAGACTGGATCTAGAGGAAGCAACCAAACAGCGTCCAAAGCTGAAGAGTAGACAGACATCGGTTTAAATTCAGCCCATTATCAGTAAACAAAAGCAACGCTGATAATATTTGGTGCTGTGCTAGATGTGGTCTGAGCTGTCCCGATTGAACTGGCATTGGGATAACCACTGGTTCCTAAACACCTTGCTACAACTCACAACTGACCCTCCCCACAGCCACTCTCCCCGTCTGTCTTTCCACTTCCTTGTTCACTTGGAGTTTCTCTGGTCCCTCCGAGAAATGTGACAAAATGTGACTGCCTGCACCAGGTACAGACAAACTATCAGAGAGAGAGCAAACTTCTTTAGACTAGGACTGATGCTAAGTACGCTCCAAGCTCTGCAAAGGGAAACCAGGAAAGATTGCACCAGCAGTATTGGCATGATGTTATTGTGTTACAAAAGTTCCATTTTCTTCTTCTCTTTCTCCTCCTTGGACTCCAGGAGAATGTACCTTGACTACACTGAGTAGATCTCCTGGTCACAGAACAAATCTGGAGGGAGGGAATATAAATGGCGTAGAAGACAAAAAACAGAACTCAGCATTTATTAGTTTTTGATGATTACTAAATGCTGGGGAGCTGACATTGCAGCACTGTTTTACTCCTAATCATATGTCAGATAAGATAAACAACGATGCAACTGTGTCCCATCAAGACACTCCATCCGGTGAATCTTGTCATTTGATCTTTGCCCTTATGAAGCACAAATCCACTTAAGAGATCCATGGCATTGTCCATCATAGCTGCTTCCATGTATCTTAATGCAGTCTCACAGGATGTACGCTGCCATTCCCGTGCAGCATTTGAAATGCTGTCAGAGCATCAGAACGTTCCACTTAATTGAAGATGCACTGCTCTGCTCGATTCTGCTTTTCTTACACAAGTGCCTCTCTGTTGATCTGCAGCAAGTTTGGAAGTGGAGGCTGAGCGACATTAAAGTCTTCCCCACAGCTGCTTCAACCTGTTTCTGGCAGGATGCAAGTCATACAGCTCTGGATAGGAAATGTATATTTATCTTCGGGTAAAGGGCAACTAGCATCCCAGGTGCTTTGGTTGCAGCAGGTTATGTGTGTGTGCCCGTGTCGGTGAGCATACTGTGAAAGCGTGTAAGTGTGTTTGAATTAACTGAGTTGCAAAAATTGAAATTGACATTTCTCTGCAGCTCTGCAGAGTGATGTCTGTGGAGCAGCGAGGACTCAGAGAGGTGTCTGTGCCAGGGGTGGGGTGCAAGCAGCTCTTCTCAAATGCAGGATCTTTTTTACGTTCAGAAGTAGGGCAAGGAAGTAGTCCAGCTTTTCCAGGCAGTGATTTATTACTGCCAAAGGAGGACTCATGACAGAGATCGAGGGTATGAAATGAGTTAAAAGTATTTTTTTCTCTTTGGAATGTGAGTGATGTGAGCTTTGCTGGAAGGGAGGGGAATGGGGAGACAACTAGGGAAAGCAGCAGGTTCTAGAAGGAAAAATACTCGTCTAAATTGTTCCCTTTTGATATATTAATGCCTTCTTCAAGGGCTTATTCGAGGAAAAACAGACTTTAAGAAAATGAGTTAGCATTTAAATTGACTCAGTTGTCTTCTTTAAATAATTCCTAAATGAGTCTTTCCATTTGAAGTTAGAGAGGCCACAAATCTCTGCACAGGTCCTCCAAGCACAGGTCAGACTGAGGATGTGGAGACAGGAAGGCTGGAATGCAAGGGAGAAGGGAGGCAAAAGGGGGCTGTCAGGCTACAGCTGGCCACGTCTGAAAGGCACCCGACAGGGCACCAACTCTGGGCGCATCGAGTGGCTTTAGAGACGGCCAGGTCTGCACCGTCTGAGGGCCTCAGTTAATAGCCATGCACTCTGACGGTCGTGCTCGCCACGGTCACCATCAGCCCCTGACTTATTCCTGTCCCTGCGTGTTGCTGGTGGCCTCAGGAGTGATCTTGTCTGGAGCTGAGGAGTGACACATACTGCCCACCATGGACTGAAAGGTCCTCCCTCATGCAGGTTTTTCTTTCATCACACACAGAGAGAAGGGGCTGATGATCTCATCTGCAAGCAGCTCTGCAGGACTCCATCTCTACATGCAGGAGAGCTCAAAAACTCTCCACCTGGCATGGGTGAGGGGAGATGGCACTACCAAAGGCAGGAGAGCCAAGATACCTCCTTCTCATTAACTGTGATTTCTTATTCTACAATTTTCTTTTGTAACCGCGTTTTTAATTTGTAATCTGAAGCAGAACCTTTTATTCCGGTGAAGTAAATTTGTCCTGCTTTTACTCTGAGCCTTATCTGGGGACAGTGACTGTAGGAGAATCTGACAAGTCCCAGGGACTTTGCAGAGCCGCAATTTATTGCTCTTTGTTACAAAGCAATAAATCCTTATGCAGTAGTGAGTAAGCAGAGTCCGAGTCTCCCCATCCAACCTGTGCATGTGAATGTGGGAAGTTAGGGGTATTTTTCCTGAGAAGCATAGGTCAGCTGGAGATTGACAGCAAGTGCCTTATGGTGGGGAGACGAGGGGGTAGCGGGCTGGTGGCTGGCAGCAGGTGATGAGTGGCGTCTTGTGACATGGGGCACACTCAAAGGTGTCACCTGGAGCTCTGACCAGCAAGTCTCTGTGATGGCACATGCGTTGTGGTGTGTTTGCTGTATGGTGGACAGGGTCCAATACAGGACACTGGGCTTAAACTGAGAGTCTGAAGTGATATTTTTGGCAAGTAATTAATTGAACAAAACCACAGCATTAAAACAAACAGAGCTGTTTGTGGATTCAAGATAAATTTCCTAAACCTGAGTCAGCAAAAGCTGGGGCCCTTTCCATAGCGCGTCCTGCATGTCCTGCATCTGATTTGCCAGCCCCACGGATGCCTCAGGTGCCACGGTGCATCTCCAGAGGCAGCACACATCTCTGCTTCACCATCTGAGCCAAGCCCTTACACTTTGTGCATTTAAGAGCACAGCCTGCAACATCCATGACTGGCTCAGACCGGTGAGTTCTCCGGCCGGGAGCTGCTGGTTGCTGCTGCCCTTGCCACCCCCGTTCAGGAGCTGCAGACTGTGCAGCGCCCAGCACAGCCCGCTGCAGCTTCCTGCCAGTCTCTACAGAACTTCAGCAATCCAAATAAAAAAGTGCGGGGTTCATTGCCAATTCACCGCCTGGCTCCCCGTGGGGAGGCGGTGACTCGCTTGACTTTGATCATGCTGTAGTGATCATGAATATTTACAGCCAGCTCCTCTGCTGCAAGCTACAGACAAAAAGCTCTGGAAATGCCAGGAAACCCCGAGTGTCCCCTCTGCCACCTTGGCTTCTCCGAGTAATTCCTTCTCCTCTCTGGTGCAGATCAAGTTGTTAGCATGCAAGGCAGTGCCAGCACAGACTGTACTGAGAGCTGAGTGACACTGGTGTGTGCAGGGGAGGTCTGTAATGAGCAGGAGTTCGGTAATTAGGCACTTCAGCACAAGCTGCAGTAAAGGGACATTCAGGGACAGATTTATTGGGGGAAAGAGGGGAAAGGGAGAAAGAAACGGGGTGCATGATCCTCTTACCAGCATTATTTAGTGCAGTACATGCTCAGGATCATGCACCGTGCTGCACACTGGGGGAGGGGGCATGACCAGCACACACACCTTGTCCTTGGAGCACCTGCAGGGCAAGTGGGCACATTTACAGCCCCATGCCCTTGAAGAGGTGTCAGGTACTGATAGCAAGCACCATTCATCCCCAAACACTGCTCTGGCATCAGGCAGCATGCCCTTGTATTCCCCTCTAAGTGACGCGATGGGAATGCAAATTGTTAGGCAAAAATTCAGGCAGGTTCGACAGCACAAGTGCACGGGGCAGCAGGGACCCAGAAAAGGTGAAAAAAACTGGACCTGTGCAGCTGTGAGTGGGCAACAAGGGTGCTTGGCCTCATAGCTGGGTGGACGAGAACACAGAGGACAGGAGAAGCAGCCCATGGTTGCTGCAGCTTCATGCGAATAACTGTCAGGTTTCTGCGCCTCCTTCAATTTGCCTGTGACTGCACATCGACGGCAGGACTGCATGCTGCTGCTTTGTACAGCACCTGGGACTGAGATCCTCTGCTGGGCTGAGACACCAAGGTGCTACCCATCACTTACTGGTCTGAAGCCAAGCTGCCAGGACGTGTGCCCCGGCCTCTATTCTGCACGGACTTCTCACACCATTATTTGCTGAGCGGAGCACCCTAGCCGGTCGCTCTTTACTCACATCAGTTTTATCTCTGTGCGTTAGTACCCAGGGGATGTGGAGTTATGTCCATGGAGTAACTGGTTGAGGGTAAGTTTAAGGGTTAAAACCTTGGGCAGCTATTTGGGGAATATAATAAAGGTGTCTGCAAACTTCCCCTGTGTTTAGGCAGTCGCTCTATCCTGCACCAGCTTTACCTGCCTCGGCCAACACAGCGTGGTGTGAAGGAAGCAGGTATGGGGATTGTCTGGCACATGGTTGTCCATGAGTGGATGCCATTTACTGCTAACTCCTCTTTCTCTCTCCCCTGTGCAGTACAAACAAGTGGAGCAGTATATGTCCTTCCACAAGCTCCCTGCGGACATGCGTCAGCGCATCCATGATTACTACGAGCACCGCTACCAGGGGAAGATGTTCGATGAGGAGAGCATCCTGGGAGAGCTGAGCGAGCCTCTCCGAGAGGTAAGGAGGGGCTGCAAATGGGCAGTGCGTGTTCCTGCCATCCTTGGCAGCCATGGAGCTCCGACTGTGCAGTGTCTTGTCCCCATGGTTTGCAGAGGACACCGGAGGGTGATGGGCATGGTGGGAGGCCAGCTTCCCCATCAGCACTGGCTGTGTGTGTGCCCTAGTGCCCAGCAGAGACAGCACATCCATGCAAGCCCCATTTTAATTGGGACTGTACCTGCTCCTGCACTGTGCCCTGCTTTTTGCAAGGGCAGGGCCAAAAAGACCACAGTCCAGAGCTTGTCTGTGTCTCTGTGTGAGACAGTTTCAGTCAGAGGGAGTGACTGTCCTAGCCAGTCTGTCATGCTTTGAATCCTGTTAGGAAAGACTGCTTGCTTTCTGAGCCTGGCTAACCCCTGGTTGGCTGCATTGCACACAGGAGTGCCCGTTGCCTGTTTGTGTCCTACAGGGCACTGTTAGACCTCTCCAGCAGATTCTAGTGCGGATGTGGAGACGAATTTTGCTTCCTTCCTTGCATTGTTTGACTCTCCAGTCTCCTGCCCTTTTTCCTGGTACAACAGACATAATCATCTTCATCCAGCTGCGCTCTCCTTCCTTCAGTCACTCCTGTCCTTTATTCCTATTTAAGGGTCCTTTACCTGCCTTGCACTGCAGAGCCAATACTGTGGACAAATACCTCCTTTTTTTGAGGCTGGCATGATGTAGCATATGATCTTGTGCCCATCAATTTGTCATACATACATTTGCACCATATGGGTGCTCTGCAACAACAACAGACCTCCTCCCCATTCCCAAACAAGCCCCACAAGAGAGCACTCTGGAAAGTGCCTCGCTATTGCCTCACACCTCTGCAGGTCCCTTCCCTCCCTAAACACACACACCTCTGCCTGCTGTGGTGTCTCAGTAAAGCCCCCACCTCTTGCTCCCTAATATAAAGCCGTGTCTCCCGTATTTATACACACCTCCCTGCAGTGTGCTGGCCTGATCTGTGCCCCATGCAGCCTAGGAATGCAGGTTCTCCCCAGTGCCTGCCTCCACTACGTTATGCACAAGCACTGGAAGCAGTCTTCTTCCTGTTTTTCCCCTCCTTAGGAGAGGGAAGAGCTGAGCATCTACCAGCAATATCTTAAAACTAGGTCTGCCGAAATCTAAAAAGGTAGTGCTGGAAGAGTTGCCCTCAACCCACTGAGGAGGAGACAGAGGCTTCCCCTGCCCTCCTTCTTCCTGCTCCAGTCATCCAGATCCTCCTTCACTGCTTGGCTGGGGAGCTTTGTGCTGGGGAGATGTACTCAGTATCACTTTCTGCTGCTTTCTGAGTCTGAGCTGGCATGGCACATCAGCTCCTGTGCGACGGAAGGTGCTGTCATGCCCTCCGAGTGACACCAAGCCACAGGAAGAGGCACAATCCCTGTCTGCTATATGACAGCTGAACAGCTGAATTGGGCTTTCTTCATCTGAGGTTGATGAGGTAGCCCATGCCACGGTGACTGGTGGGCACCTTTCCCTCCCTCCTCTTGACACTGTCCCCAGCTGCCCAGGATAATTATTTCTCTGAGCGCCTTGGCACTTTTGTGCTGTTTAATATCTCATTGTCAAGCAAGGGCAACAGAGAACGTAGGGCTGCCAAGGTGAGTTATAACGTTTTCCCAGAGAGGAGCCCTGGGCTTTTTCATACAGTGTTTCATCAGCACTACGCACCCAAAATCCAAGGCTTTCTGCAGTAAGAGGTATATTTTATGTATTTGGCATAGTGGGGGGTTCCTGTTTTGTCCCTGCTCGGAGAGAAAGCATATGAATGAAGGCAATGAAGCATGGTGTCAAGCTATCAGCTTCAGTTAGCACTGCTATGTGCTGTGTCCCGAGGCCCATTCCAGCCTGCACTGGGGGAGCCAGACAAAGAGGACAGCATTGTTTTATTTTTGACTTTTTAACATACACATAAAGTGGGGAAACTTCATGGGTTATTAGATGCTGAGTAAACATATGTGTGTGTCTTTTCTGTTCCATGTTTTCTCCCTGCCTCCCTCCCCCCCACCCCTCTCTCGTTTGTACTCACATTGTCATCAGGAAATCATCAACTTCAACTGCCGGAAGCTGGTTGCCTCGATGCCCCTCTTCGCCAACGCAGATCCCAACTTTGTGACATCCATGTTGACCAAGCTGCGGTTCGAGGTGTTCCAGCCCGGGGATTACATCATCCGGGAGGGCACCATTGGCAAGAAGATGTACTTCATCCAGCACGGAGTGGTGAGCGTCCTCACCAAAGGCAACAAGGAGACCAAGCTGGCAGATGGCTCCTACTTTGGAGGTGCGTGTTAACGAGTCACCCTTGCATAGTGAGACCCACTGGTAGTGTTAATATTTTCCTTCACGTGTCATAAACAGGCAGGGCAGAATGTGGGATTGATACCCAGTCACCTCCTCCACCCCCTGTCTCTGTTCATCTCCCCTGTCCTGCAGCTTCAATAAGTAAATTGTGCAATGAGTGGTGGCTGGGAGCTGTGGGCAGTGTGGGAGTCTAGGCAATAAATAATAACAAAGTGGAGAAGGAAAACTTAGTTCTTGTAGTTTCATTTCCTTTTGCCCCAAGCAAACTGACAGATCTGTGAAGCTGAGAATCTAAAGGAAAAAAATGGAGCATTCTCAATTCTCCAAGCACATTTATAGTGTTGCCTACTCCTACTGCCTGGCATCCATCATATGAGGTACTGTATAAACATGGAGGAAAAAACATAGTCCATCATCTCCCCAGTCTGTGGCTCAGCAAAATGTCATGAAGGTCGGCAGGCAGGCATAATGTATCAGCAGCAGAGGCCTGGAACGGTGAAAGTAATACAAGGTCAGAAAACACCATAAGAGAAGATTTAGGATATTGCTTTTATGAGTAACACAGAAACTCTCCTGCTATCACAGCCCCACAGAGACCTCACTGACACCCCAAGACAGACAGTTCTCTGGTACATGCACGTTTCAGTACAAGCACTGAATGCGTCATAATTAATCACCTACCAGGAGGGGTAGAATGAAACCTGACTTTCCTTCCTCTCTGTAAGAACCGTTCTCTATTAAAACATCCCAATCTTGCATTTCCTACACACTTCTGTTATTTCCTGCAAAATAACCTGTTTGCAGCTACCTGCTGGCTCTGGGGTACAGGGGTTTTGTACATCACTAGCAAGTTGGGTCAGCTTTCTGGGATTTGGAGTTGGAGGGCCTGAGTCAGGATACCCTTACTCTGACAGATTTGATTCAATTTGCCCGTGAGATTCAATGCGTTTCAGATACCACATGCACAACTTGCTCACACATTTAAAGACAGCACAGTTTCAGAGGCATCATTTCCCTAGGAAAGCAGCCTAAAACTCACAACCTTGTAGTGCTACTATACTGGCGCTTTGGAGTGCTCCCAGAATGAATCCTGAGAGTGGTGCTGGTAGATTGACACCCAACAGCACAGAAAAGCATGCTGTGACCAGACCTTCTGCCTTTAGGTCACAGCATCTGTCTTTAAGTGCCTGTCTTAGGTGCCCAGACTGTGTGTGTAATCAGTGGAAAAGCAGGACTCAGGAGCTCTCTGCTGAGTGCTCAAGGAGTGTCTGTGCCCAAATGAGACATTTATGTTAGAGTCAAGGACTTTCTGTTCTGTAGCTAGCTGAGCAGCCTCTGAGAGTAGCTGGCTGCAGTGTAAATACACCAAGAGTTAGTAAGTGGCTACCACTAACTTGGCTTATCCTATCTGTAAGCTTGCGACACGTCTGCAAGTAACTTCCAAGTGTCTTTGAACAGACAAATGTTCTGGGTTTGAGGATCGCTCTTACTACCAGGCACCAAGGCCACAGGTCAGCACAGAACCTTTATTGCAAATCTAAAGAGAGAATTAGCTTCAATGAGGGCACGGCATGACCTTCTGCTCCCAGTGCCCATGAGGAGTTGGCGAAAGACAGCTTCTCCACTCTGAATGCACAAATGACATCTTTGATAATCCACCATAACAAAACTTGACTGTCTAATTAGATGAGCAGATTCCCTGAGGTGCAATTGTACGTAGCAGCTGCCACAACTGAGCCCCCTGGTATTTTCTTGTTTAAATGTTACTGCATATGGAGAACATTACTGCTGCTCATGCTTTCAGGGGGAAAGCAGGTAGAGTCTACCTGGAGAGGAGACTGGGTAGCAAGCACGAATGCCTGTTGAATGGCAGAGCCAGGTTTTGTATGGCAGGGGTGGTGGTGTCTGTCCCCATGTTCTCAGGCTGGGGTTTTCATTCCAGAAATTTGCCTGCTGACTCGCGGCCGGCGCACAGCCAGTGTGCGAGCTGATACCTACTGCCGGCTCTACTCCCTCTCGGTGGACAACTTCAACGAGGTGCTGGAAGAGTACCCCATGATGCGGCGAGCTTTTGAAACGGTGGCTCTTGACAGGCTGGACAGAATTGGTAAGTAGAAGATGTGGGGGTTTCCTTTCAACTACATGCTACCCTGGCATCCTGTGCCCAGACCTGGTCCTTTTGGTCCCTTGTTCCTTTGCTGGACTTGTGAACTGAAGGAGATCCTACCCAGTCTCTCCTTGTCTGGCTTCAGCTCCTACAAGAAGTCCATTTATGATCAGTTAGAACCTCATCCTTCTCTCTCTGTCTTTCACATACACATTTCTGCCAGCTCCTGCTTCATTTGTTTCCATTTCCAAGAGGTCTTTTAAAGAACCAAGATCATTCTGACCCCATGAGAGCCATCCTGGTGAATTCTCTAGATTTTGAATTTTAGCTCAGAATGTGCAAGTACCCAGAACCTGCCAGGTTCAACAGAAAATAGGCCAGGCTGTGACCTCCCCCAGGTCCTGCGAGCAAACCTTAGTATTTCACTGAAATGTTCTGAAGCAGCAATCATCCCTCAACACGGGGGCTCGGGTGTTTGTTGGAGGGTGGCCTGTGTTTTGCATGGATGCTGGTTGGGCTATGACTGAATGGGTTAGTGGTATTACTTTTTAAAAGAAAAAACTGGAGCCACATTGATGAGGAAGAGTCTTCTCTATCAAATGCAGACCGTAATGCAGCTTTTTGGGACAGTTGCTTTTCTGGTCACAGTTGACATAAGCTGGAAAAGCAGAAAGTGCTGTTGGGACAGGAAAGCTTGGAGTGCTTTCTGGTGTCTTGTGCAAAACCATCAGCAAAGCACAGCCACAAAGCACTGTCCAGCTGTCCACAAAGGTCCAATATATTCAGTAGAAATGGGCACCAGACAGAACAAAGACATGGAACAATTGATAAAACACTTAACCTCCCACAGCCCAGAGTAAAGACAGGTAACCAAAGAGTATCATCAAATTGTAGTAGCTCACAGTCACCCGTGCCACGATGCCGTCCTGTCCTGGGAGAGATATCACCTGTGCTGCAAACAGCCTTGTCTGATTAGAGGAGACGAGGTACCAGGCCTTGGTCACAACCAGAGGCATTTAACATAGAGATTAAGTGACTTACACAAGGTCATGCAGGAAGTCTCTGCAGAGTTAAAGACTGAGCATTTCAGAGTGCCAGCCTAACTTCTTTAGTTTCTTATTATACATCACTTAACACTGCACGCATTTTCATTGCTTTCCAGAATCAAAAAGGTCAGTGCAAGTCTTGAGTACAACGCAGAAAGCAAGGAGGATAATGGGGTGGGGGTGGGGGGTAGGGAGGAAGCTGGCATCCCAGCAAGGGGTGCAGTGTCTCTGGGGCTTTTCATGCCAGGAACATTGTATTCTGTGCATCTCATTACCAGCTACAGACCAGAAAGCGTGACCCCTGAAGAAAAGGTTATGAGCTAAATATGTAGAGTTTGGCCACTAATGAGGCCCTAGTGTAAGTGGCAACAGTCTCCTCACTTAAGTTATTTAAATTAGACTGAACAATCTTCTAGAAAATGTAATATCAAGCACAACCAGGGATGGGCCAGCTTGACTTTATCTCAAGTTCTTCATCTTTAGATGGTCAGTACTGCTCCGCTTCCTAGCCTGGTGCTCTTAGTGACTTTATATACAGGTGGGCAGGGCATCGTGTGCTCCTTGGCCTTCGCTCTGTGTGCAGCTGCATGCACAGCCAAAATTCAAGGCAAACGTAGCACAGACTGCTCGTCAGCAGTGATGCAGATCTTTGAGGAGGTTCCCAAAACCACTGTGAAATTAGGTAAATCCTTAGGTGCTTAACCTGTGGTGATGTTAGCAGAACCTGAGGGAGCTAGTTTGAAGCTAGCTGGTGTCTTCTGCTGCAGTCCGTGAGCTGCTGTATAGACATAAGAGGATAAGAAGCTACTACTGATATTGCCCTGCAGCACTGCTTGTCTCAGTGTGAGGATCAGAGACCGGCACTTTACATCTTAGCTGTCATCCTCACTCCCAGCCTTTGGCACTGCCTGTAGTCGTCCCACTGGTGGCAATCATCAGTCAGGCCAGATCCCTGGGCGTAAGGGCTGGAGGTGTGGAAGACAGTTGCAGGTCAGATAGCAGGATCGTGTTTGCTTAGTGGCTGCATCGCAGGCATGCAGAGATCTGCAGTGATGTGCACACCAGGCACTGTTCTGGCACTGGGATGGTGGCTGGTCCAGCTGAATGCTGATTTCCTTTCTCTCCTTCCTGGAGTGAACTTGAAGGAGAGAGAATGCCTCACTGGTCCCCTTGCAGACAGCGTCTCCACATTAAAGAACTTCCCAGAGTTCCTCCACCTTTCTCACTCTGCTTTGCTGCTGTCAGTTTGAGAATGGATTGCAATCATTTCTCATACAGTGGCAGGACAGTGCTATTCTCCCCAGTATTCAGAGTAGTCTTAACCCAGAGCTACCCAGCTGTCCAGTTGTTGTTGATTTCAATGAGATAAACACTTGGGAGCCTTTCATGATGCAGATCAAAGTGAGTTGCCCAAAGCTGCATTAATAATTGGTGTTAGGGCAGGGAATTTTACAGTGGAGGAACTGAGATGTGGGGAGGTAAAGCCAACCTGCTCAAGTTGACGCTGAGTCAGAGGCTACAGAGAATAAACTTTGCTGGCTCAACTCCTAATCCTCTAAGCCCACGGCAGCGGTCCCTTTCCACAGCTCCATCAGAACTATGCCTGAACTATCCCTGTGATGTTACTCAAGTTTCCGAGGAACAGCACTTAGACCATGAGTCAGACCACTCATCTGGGGCATTTCATTGCAGGCAGCCTTTTTGGCTTGTAGCTCCTTCCCATTTTCAGTGTGGAGGCATGCAGGAAAGGCTGGCAAAAGCCAGACAGGAACCTCCATGTCTGTGCAGCTGTGGGAAGCCTTCTTTGCAGTGACGGTCGAGGGGGAAAGCTGCTCCTCACAGCTCTGTTTTCTCAACCATCATAAAAACAAACAAACAAACAAACAAAAAAAAAACTCATTTGTTTCTTCCCCTAGGAGAAATTCCCTTCCACATGCAGCTGCAAAATGTCAGTATAAGGTCAGAAGGTGGCACAGAGCTACTGGAATAACATGCCCTTTGGTGCAGAGCTCTGGCATTGTCCTCCCCTGCTTTTGCCATTCTGCTGACCAGAGCCAATATCAGTCTCTGCACCATAAAAAAGGCACAGACCTTTAGAGCCATACTCTGGAAAATCCTAGTGCTCTCCCTGTTTCCCTGGCAATCAGACTCAATAGCTGCCTATTCTCCAGCTTGATGTCCTCTACCATTGCAAAATAGCATCCTCATAGCACCTTCCAACCCTGTCATGTTCTTTGGCTGGAATTTCCCAAAAGAGCCTGAGGGAGTTATGCCTGTCCTGATGGAATTGGCTGATTCCATGGAAATCCCTGCCTTTTATAAATACATTTCTTCACCTTCCCCTGAAATGTGCGCCATCCAGAAGCAGCAGCACAGTAGCTGCGTAGCGGCACATGACTGGTTAGGAAAGTCAGGAGCGCTGCACCGAGCTGAGACTCTGACAGTAAGAGGATTGCTATAGGGGGCTGAGAGTAAAGGACAAAGGGCCAGAAGGGCCTGGTATGAACAGAAGAACTGTATTTTTGGTTCATGCTGCGTTCAGCTCAGGATCTGTACACAGGATGGAAGCAAGTGGGAGCCTCTTTCCAAGTCAGTGGTGCATTCACTGACTTCCTTCGACCCAGCTGACAACACGTCCTTGAGAAGCCCAAGCCTCGCTGAGTACACGAAGTGATTCAGAGGGCTCCATCACTGCTCTGCTACCAGGGTAGATCCAACCAGTATTCTACCTGTGCAGTGAAGAATCAAGAGCAGGGAGAAAAATCTCAGTCCATCCAGCCACAAGGAGGGATGCTTACAGGATTAGCTGCTATACGGAAGATTTGGGAAAGCGTGGTCTGAGCTTGCCTTGGTAGCAGAGAGACAGAATAAGAACGTAAGACCCCATCCCTTGAAGCACCAGGAGCAGTGCTGGTTGACTGGAGGTGCAATGAGGCATTCGCTTTGCAGAGCAAATGCAGTTTGAAAGCCAGTGGCTAGACAGAGGGCAAGGAGAGGGGCAGATGCACGCAGATCTGTGCCCCCCATTGCTTCCTGCTGGTAGCCCGGCAGTGCGGCAGCATGGAGGGCACAGCCCCCAGGAGCTGTCAGCTCCATTGATCGCTCTGGCAAAGAGCATGTTGGTGTATCCTCCTGACCTCTGTCGTTAATGGGAATTGATACTGGCATCCTGTCTGGGCCATGCGTGGCTGGGGAAGAGGTTTCCCAGGTGTCTTGCATTTACAGAGCTCTTTAAAGACTGGAAGGGATTAGTCTCTGAGAATTGACTAAGGCCGGGATTCTGCAATGATTTGTGTCCCTGCTTAACTCTGCTCTCTGAGTAACTTCAGACTCTAAAGAACTCCTCAGGTTGCAGAAAATCACATGCACAGGTCTCCACAGGCTCAGAGCCTGAAGATTGAGACTCAAGGAAATCGGGCTGACCACTGTTTAATACCAATTTTACCACTGATTTAATTTCCCGTTTTTTCTTGTTCTTGACCCAGCTGTAAAATTGTTCCTAGTGTTTGTGTGTTGAAATGATTTGTTCGTTTCTCTAGTGAGTAATTCTTTGTCTGACAAGCGTTTGTGAACAGCCCCAGTTTGTGATGTGTCAGTTAGTTACGTAAGTTGCAGGATTCTGTCTTGCCTGGCTTTGAAACTGGCTCTCGGTGACCACTGAAGCTTAAAATTAGATTTTCACAAGTATTTGCACTTGTAAAACACAACCGCTCAAACGTTCACTGAAAGTAAATACAATACAGGTTGTGAATATTGTCAAATCAAAATTCACTGGTGCATTCCAAAAATATTGGGGGACAATTATTTTCCATTGCTCACTGGGCTGTAATAAATACCATGAACGTCTGCCATAAGGTTGCTCACCATCCGTATCAAGGTCACCAGTGAGAGCTGAAAGAACATTTTGAAGGCAGGGAACGTTATGTTTTCAATTTCTTTGGGAATATTTTACACCAAATAGTTTGAAATACATACATTTTGAATGCCGGTTGCATATATTTTGATCTAGGGATCCCAGTTAACCCTGGATTAAAAATGCCTTGCATTTCCTCCAGGCATTGCAGATGCTAAAAAAACAAAGCTAAGGCAACAAAATACCCATCTAAATATTATTACATAACATTATTACAGTACAAGAGTGTCTGTTTAAGATATTGTAGTGGAAGAAGTTTTAAAAGCTTTGTCATACAAGCCACAAAAATAGCTGTTCTCAAACTTTTTCTCTGGGCACCCCATTTGTCAGCTCATGATCGTGCTTCTGCAACTGAAATCCCGTTGGGTTTGCAACCCCGCGTGTCTGGGTCGTGACTAATGCTCTGGGATCCGCTGCCTCAGAGGCAGGACTGGCCTGGGTTAGGCTGGGCGAGCTGTGAATGAGAAGGTCTGGGACCTGTGCCAAGCTCTGCCACAGATTCCCTGTTTGTCCTTGTCATGCCTTTGCTCTCTGCCTCAGTTCCTCTTCTCTTCTATGGGGAAAACAATACCAGCAAAGGTGGAGCTTGCTCTCTGAACACACCTTAGCTGCTTACTCCCTTGGGGCAGGTGCCATCAAAATCACATGAAACTGACTGAAATGTCTAGAAATAAAACAGTATGTACTCAGCATAAAATGTCCACACCGAGGTCTCAGATTTGTTTACTGTACGCTGGTGAGCAATCCCCAAAGAGCTGCACACGTGAGATGAGCAAGCAGATTTGGTCATAAAGCTCTATATGCCTCTTACTGAGGCTGCTGATACAGGCACAGGTGATGTTAGGATACAAGTTCCTGTGACCTAGGATTTATACAGTGCTACAGCATGTGCGCTCTGGGAGAAAGCTTTGTTTCCAAACCATGTTGAAGACTGCTCAGCCCTTTAAGTAGATGGAAACTTATTATCCACGTACTGAGCTGCTGCGATACCGGGGCCTGACAAGAGGAAACATGGGCTCTACCGTGTTGTGTCCTCTCGGGTCACCCACAAACATAACTGTTTATGAGGAATCAGAGTTCAAATACCATTGTTCGTACTTCTCTGACCTGAAATCCTCTCCCATCATTTCTGATAGTACAGTGTGCAGATCGGAATCTGACTTACAGTCAGCAGAGAGAAAAAGGCATTTCTGGAGCGTGATTTGTCTTCCCTGAGATACCTATCTAAAATGGCCGAGGTAGACATGCGATCTAGCTCAGATATCGGTGTCTTCACGGTAGGAGCTCAGACTTCAGCAGGAATTCAATTTGTGAATTACTTTTTATTTTGAAGTAAAGTCCCAGACTTGGAGCATTTTAGCCTAAGGAAAGCTATCAGCAACTCATCAGCCGTGGGTTAGTGCAAATGACTTCATCTTAATTAAGGTGAACTGCCAACCCTGTCTGGATATGGAAGTGCCATTTCTCATGCAACTCTGGAAGGAAAATAAAGCCTAAGATACCCCAGTAGAAGGGGTGGTGGGGCAGTGGTGAGATCTCAGGAGACCTGCCTTTGACTTTGTAAATAACCTTGAGCACCTCAGTTTATCCCAACCTCACAGGTTGCAAGTCTACCTCACAGGGTGCAAGTTCTCTGGGAAGAGTTTGATCTTCTAGGCGGATGTCACTAGTACCATGGACACTTAGTTGGAGAGCTGGGAAACATTCAGCACAAGCAAGAGAGTTGGGGAGTGGTAGGAGATGCAATATATTTGTGCCCCATCTTCATGGGTCCCCCAAGTTACCAAATTCCTTTTGCATTTAGAGAGCCATGCTCACTGCTATTTGCTATCAGGATCAAAATAAAACACCTGTTCAGATATTTTTTTTACCATTCCAACACCTTTTTAAAGTTTTTGACTCTCTCTTTAATTACATGAAGTAGGATCTGCTTGCCGACCGCACCTGTAAACTCAGGGGACTTTTCCTGCCTTGAGGGCAGTCTGGTAGCTCTCTGCACCCTGACCACACTGCTGACAGAAAGCAGTGCCAGCATGTCACCAGCCCAGAGTCTTCCAGAATCTGTCCCTGTCACAGCTGTCAGCTCCAGCAGGGCACTGAGAATTGAATGCAGAAGCTTTGGCTCCAGATACAAGCACTCTTGCCACTTGAAGAGAAGAGAAGGCTCTTTGGCTTCAGTCTCCAGCAATAATAAGTAGCAGCCACTGTGCTTCAGAATTGCACAATTCTTACACCCATTCACAGCTATTCACAAACAATTTGCTCTACAGAGCCCTATAGGTTTGATTTTTTTTCCTGTAGGATGGGCATAAATGTGACAAGTGAGAGGAAAGAGCATCATCAGCTTAATTTATTTCACGTTTTGTTTAACAATCATGAGATTCATCAGAGATCATTCTCTGTGCATCGTTTGACCTACAGCAGTTTGGCACAGTTGGAGGTTGCGTTCTGTCCCTTAGAAGCGATGTCACATACCTCAAATAGGTGTATGGGAGAGGAGAAGCAATCAGTGGTAGGCCTGAGCTGTACGAGGGGAGCAGACCTCTACTTGGAAAGACGGGATTGTCTGTTGTAAAATTTTAAACTCACTATTGTTTGTTAAGATGGTCATAAGACGACAGATTCAGCTAGCCACCCCAGTGCAATGGGCTCTATGCTGATAACATTTATTTCCCTTCCCATATGGTGCTTGGCTTTCCTGCAATAAACCCCTTTGTACAGTTTTATCTCCAGAGAGGCTCGTGGAGGACAGAGCAGGGGAAGAAGGGAATATTGTACATTAAATATATTTCAAATGATGCGGCTTTGACAAGACAGAAATAGATTGCATTATGCAGGTGGGTGCTGCCTTGTACGTCTCACGGCATAAGAGCACACATATGGCAAGTTCTGCAGAGCAGTTCATCAAGAACTGCACATCCAGTTTGTAATGTGTTTACATAGCCTTGCTCTCAGGAGGGTTAATGTGAATTAGTTTGTAGAGCAGATTCGTTAAGTGCACGGAACTCCTGTGCGGATGCACCGAGGCAGAGTTCAAGCTGCTGGGATCCAGCTGGCTTTGCCTTGCTTCCGGGAGCTCCTTCACTTCTGAGCTGACCCCTTTGCAAGGCAGGCAGTACCGTGCAGCTGATGAAGTGTGGGGTGACCTACATTGGAGAGGAAGGCAGGCTCTAACAGCAGAAGAGCACATGCATCGGGGGCTGAGAATTATTTTGAAATCTCTGTTCCAGCTGATGTCAGACCCTAAGCAGGAGCTGGTGCTGCAACACCCCCCAGCCAGCACAGTCCCAGTGCAGGATCCCCCCAGGGCACAGAAGCAGCTGTGGCAAGGGAGGGCAAAGACTACCTCCGTACCTGCACCATGCTGTGAGCTATCTGCAGCAACCAGTGATCCGAGCAGGGTGTTCAGGACCCAGTCGTATGAATAATAAGAGAAGACCTGAAAGAAGTAACCATGTGGCGCAGGGGGCAGCCACTTTGACAGCAGGCCAGAGCATAAGCCAGCCTAATAAAGTGAGATTATTTCAAATGCATGCAAATTCAGAAAGCAATTCAGTGACCTGAATTCTTAAACTGCAGCCAGCTGACTTAGACAGAACTGAAAAGAGAAATGAACAGAAAGTCACAGCTAATTTCCCCTGTGTCTGTGCGGAAATTCAACAACAGAAAGCTAATTTTGATTATTTGATAGAAGAATTATTGTTGAGTGCAGGCTCTTTTTATGAAATCATATGAGCCTTTCTCCCCGTTCTTTTGTCTGCTATCTACAGTTGAGGAAAATCTGACTTTGCAATTCTTTATTAAGGGAGCAACATCTATTAGCTTAGTTTCCATAATTTCACATACCCCACTCCACTAAAAAGCACCGGCAGCTTTGTTATAAACATCTCCTAACCTCTAAATATCTTCTTTTCTCCCCTGTATTTAGTCCACTGTTGCAATGAGGAAACCATGGAGTTTTTAGAGCACACAACACTCCATTGATGTTACTTATTTTTGTCTGACCATGGGAAAAAATACACTGTGCTAGGAGCTGTACAAAGAGAACAAAAAGGCGAGTTGTGCCATGGAGACCCTTCAGTCTAAGTCCTTTAATTTCACTCCTGTAGCACCTAGACCTCCCCTCTGCAGGTTGTCACACACCACATGCTCTGCAGAAGCCCTTGTGAGTGGAGTCTTGCCCCATGACACAAACAGGGCACCTCCTCTCTCCTTGGTAGAAAGAAGGGGCCTGGAGATACCTCAGAGTAAGCAATGGTGGGGAGCTGGTGCTTGAGGTGGTTGCAGATGACTCCTGTCCCAGCTCCATGGCACCTAGGGGAGCTCTGGGACTTGTCTCCAAGAAAGAGGTTGATGAGTAGGAGTTTGGGGAGTCAGGAACATGGGGTGATAGAGATGGGTAACATGTCATTGGCTGTAGGATGAAGAGAAAGTGAGGGCTGTAGGTCTTGCTAAGGAAAGAAGGAGGGTCAGGAGTTAAGAAATCAGGAGACGTGAGACTGGAAATGGTGAGTTGGGTCTGACCGTGGAAGAGGTTATTGGGAGACAGGACAGGCACTCTTTAAGAGACAACTTGGCCCCTGCTTCCAAGCCTTGCTTTGGTTCCTGCACTGGACTAGGCTGTCCCTGTGTGCGTCTGTAGGTCAGAGGTCTGCTGAGGTTGAGTGGCCTTCCACAAGGTCATGTTAGTACGGGTTGGGACTCTGGGTGAGCAGGACCTGAGCTTCTAAACACTGGTGTGTTAGACAGATCCAATGCTCTGAGGCAGAATCTACCTAGGGAGATGTAACTGCCTGCTCCAGAGGAAGTGCTAAAGCAGCATATGGCAGGGAAAGGTGAAAAACAATGCTTTTCCCCTAGAAAAGCAGATGAGAGCTCTAGAGACAGATGCGTGGCAGTGTTCATCTGTCAGACCTTCACCTCAGAGGACCTGGGTGCAGATCTGAGCAGGGCTTTGCAGGGTGAACTGGAAAGACATGATCCAACCAGGAAAAGGGGAAAAAATAGTACCCTCTGGAAAGGCAGCCCTGGGAACCATCTGTTAGCAAGGGCCCCACGTGAAGTTGCATAACCTGACTTTATGTTTATCCCTCATTGTAGCCACACACACTGCAACATATTTCCTCCTGCACCTCTCCCCTGAGCTCTGCCAGAGCAGTTGCTGAATTGGAATTAACTCCCTGTTCTCTACAAACCAACATTTTTGGAGAGTTGAATTTGGCGATCTGAGGCCAGCCACCTAGAGAAGCTGGGTGACCTAAAAGCCTCCCTAACCCTGGCAGCACGGGCAGCTTTCCTGAGGAGAGGTCCCTGCTGCTCCACAGACATCCCTTCACCCCACAGCCCACACCCAGCACTGCTTGCCAGGGCTTCCCGGTTCCGGAGCTGGCAGCACAAGGATGTCAGTGCCTTTCAAGTTGGTGGAGTGTGGGATGCTCAATGTCAGAAAGCTTTAAACTCTGATTAACCATGAGTACTGACTCCTGGCAAGTTCCCAGTCCTCAGCCTCTGCTCACAAGCAGACCACATCCATTCAGGAGCCCCTTCCTGAGCAGTTTGCAGGGTGCCCATCAGGGCCTTGCTGTCCTCCTTCATGCACACATGCAGACCAGTCCCAGAGCCGGGCTTACAGAGAGCAG
This sequence comes from Oxyura jamaicensis, assembly GCF_011077185.1. NCBI lineage: Eukaryota > Metazoa > Chordata > Aves > Anseriformes > Anatidae > Oxyura > Oxyura jamaicensis. Next base: position 9,728,145 of record NC_048902.1, read on the forward strand.
ACTTGCAGACTTGGCTCCTGGTTCCTTGTGCCCTGGTCCCTGTTTTCCCATGAGGGATGTTCCCACCAGCAGAACCTGAACACGCCAGGTCTCAGGTTGGCCTCGGGCAGGGTCACCATGTGTCTATGTAGGCTTCTCCAGTGCCACGACTCTGAGGCAAACTTCCTTTACATTTTGACGCATCCAAAGCAAAAGTTCTGCTGACTTTTCAGTTCCAAGGATGTCAACAAAATGCTATAAATTAGAATTACAGCTTTCTTTAGAATCTCGTTAAATGTATGTAGTATTTTGGGGTGTAGGAGAAATGCATGGGTGGGTTGTTGAGTACCTGAGATTCCGCTCAGCCCTTTCTATGGGGTAAACAGCACAGACGGAGGAACTCCTGTAACAGCCAGCCTCCGTAATCACTCCGTGATTAGGGTGAAGGGGAAGCTGGAGTCCCCTTTCCTCTTTCCTAATGAAGCCTCTCCCTGGCTTAGCAAGAACACAGGGCTCTATTGCAGTTCACCGAGTATAGCTGTGATGTGCAGGACGTAGTTTTAATTAGGGTTACACAGAGCCAAACTAATCAGCCTTTCAGCCTTCAGATTGCTGTCTTGTTTGCTCTCCTTTTGAGGCAGGCACAGTGACAATAAATCCAGACAAGGAAAAACAAATTTGAAACTGATGCAACTTCATAAATAAGATGGAGGGGAGGGGGAGGGGGGCAGAAATAATCTCAGAACCACCAGCCCAAGCAAACTGACTCCTACTGCCTCATTCTGCTCTTGGCTTCTGTTTCATGCAGGACTTCAGTCAGACCTGCCAGGAAAATGTTTTTATGCCAGCAGGGCACTGCTGTGTGCCTGTTGTAATCTGGTGCTGGCTGGAAGGAGGGTTTTTCTCCAGAAGCAACTAATCAGACTTGTATCAGGGTATGGAAGCATCATGTGAGTGATGCAGTTAATTAGAACAGTGGAAACAATTAATTTTTCAGTCTGATAACCAGTTACAGGTTTGAAAACGATTTTAAAAACTCTTCTTCCCTTCAGTAATTGAAAGATCATTTTCAGTATTTTTTTAATGATCCGGAGCTGAAATCTGAGACTTTCTTGGAAAAAATAGAAAAGGATAAATTTGATCTAATGAAACAGTTAATAAATTCAAGTGGGGTTCAGAAAAACAGTCAAATGTAATTCCAAAGGAAAACTGAAATGTCCTGTTTAAAAAATAACAAAAATAGTCATTCCAAGGCTTTTACTGGAATTATTTTAACAACGTGACACAAATTTAAGGAGCTCTGATAAAACCATTTTGCAGTAAATCATATGTGCGTTTGGGAAATGTTAGTGTATTCTCCATTTAGTGATCTGCCAAGGAAACCAGTCTGCTGTTGAAGTCTTTCCGTGTCGTCAGGCGCTCCAGTTATGAAAACATCAGTCCCCTCAATTCATCCGTGCAGCCCTGATTAACATCGCAATGGGGTCTTGTTGGAATTGAGGGCAGCACTGGAAATGGCAGGCTATTCAAGCACAGACAAGCAAATCAGAAGCCAAAGACAGGTGACATGGAATTAAAAGAGCGAGATGAGCTGTGATGATGGAAACGCAGAGCAGTTGCTGGTATCGAGCTTTTCGGAAAGCTGCACTAGCAGCATCTGCTGTTTCTCCTCCTTCTACCCAAGCTGTCCCTCCTCAGCCCGCTTCTGCTACAATCTGTTATCACGAAAGCAAATGCAGTAGGGCAGTTTTTTGCCTGTCTGGCTTGAACTCAGCATGCCGTCTCCCATCCACATCCTGACCTTGCAGTTGTGCATTCCCCATGCTGGGATTTGTACCTTCAACTCCAGAAAGAAACTGATTACAAACCTGCAGACTGAATTGCTTTTTATCTCAAGTGTGCTGGCCAGATTTTCTCTTACCTGTCAATTTATTTAGATTGGTTGCTCTTTTTCTCCAGACTTGGAGCAGTTAGCATTTCTGTTTCTGTTTAAGCAGCTCTTTGTGATCTAATTTGTTTGTGACTGGGTGTGTACTTCTAGAAGATGCTGCCTGGAAAGTACTGTGTGTGTACAGTGTGACCTCTGCTCCTTCACTGCCAAAATGCTCTTAATTTTAAAAGTGACATTTGCGCTCCTCTGGCATGCCTGGCTACATGAACGGCAGGTAGAGACAGGCTCTGTTTAGGGGATACCTGGTGCTGTCCATGCCAGCTTGTTAAACAGTGAAACAGGCGTAGTACAGGTATTGTACACAAGCATTTCAGTGCAGACGGGCTCTCCAGCCCCTGTAATGGCGTTAGCAGTTTTGAACACTGGCTGCCTTCAGGACCGTGTCCTTCCAGAGCCGTTTTTTTTTTTTTTTGGAGGGGGTAATCATCAGCAGGTAAACCACAAAACCATTAAGCATCCCATAGCACTACCCACAGCAGACACATCCTTAAAACCCTGTCAGCATTTTGGTTTGGTTTTATGGTGCAGTTCAGCCCACTGGAGGGGTTGACCAGGAGCTGTAGATGTCAAGCTTTACCTGCTTTGAACAATTGCATAGCACTATTGCATAGCACTGAGTTGTTAGAGCCCACACCTCCTCCTTTATAAGGAGAGAAACGCTTGATTTTGAAAAGTACGGTGAAGGAAAAACTACAATTACTGTTAGATTGCTCCTTATCTTTTTTTCTGAGCTCGTCTGAAATCACAGTATCTCGTGGGGCTTTCTGGAACCAAAGGGAATGTTTCTTATCAGCTTCCTTCGTCTGTGAAGTTCCCTATAAATCAGTATCAAGTCAGCTCTTGTCCGAGAGAACCTGAATACATAGTACTCACCCACAGATGTTTTTCAGGCCTGATTTGTGGATATTTTCTGCACCTTCTTCAGCTTTGCAGCTAGACGCTAGAACTAAAACACTGTACGCCTTCCTAGCATTATGTATGGTAGTGACTAGAATCTCTCTTATGCTTTATAATTTCCTCCTTATTTCTGCAACAATTGTTTCCCCTCTCTCTCGTGGTAGCTTTAGAACTCAGCTAGTTATCTTCAAAACTCCCTCATTTCAGAGTTATTTTCAGGACACCAGGATACCAGTTACCCTCCTCTGAGCGTTGTTCAAGTCAGCGTAGGATTGAAAGGAAATTCCTCTGGAATCTCACTGGGAACTAATACCAAGGTAGAAGTCCACTCTTAACCATTCCTTCTTAGAAACTATCAGCTGGCCAGTTTAAACTAGAATGCCATCTGGGACAAATTAAATACCATACTGTGGTTTTAGTCGGTAATAACAAGGGCTGACTTACCTTGAAAGCAGTGGTTTCATGGCAGAATAGAGACAAACCTAACAGACAAGCCTTTGTTTGCAGCAAACTTGTTAATGCACAGGAGCAGCGCTGCCAGCTTTTAATTCTTAAAACATGTCATGATTTGGGGATTAAAGTATTGAAAAGAGGCCCCTCCAGTTCCCCAGCAGCTGGCAAGATGCTGTGTGCTTGCCCTGCTCAAGTACAGGAACTTGAAGCGATCAGAACCAGCAGAAATGACATCTGAATCAGAGCAGAGGTTTGCTAGTGGGTTTGCTAGTGGGCCTGAGGAAGCGTTTGATTCGGGAGGAAGGTTAATTCAGCTTTTGGTCTGATCCAAACCAGCCGGCATCTCGTCTAGAGGTGACCCTTTTGCACCCCTGAGCTTCAGCCACAAAATGAGCTGTGTGCAGACACGCAACCAGGGTGCACACAGCTTGCTAGGCTGAACCCTTCATATCCGAATGATTGCAATAAATAAAAGCGAAAAGGAAGCCTATAGGCAGGTGCCGTCATCAATTCAAACTGGCATATGCTGTCAGGGTAGAGGACCCTTGAAAAGGCAAGAAGAGAGGATCTAATCCACACCAGTTTTGTAAGAAAACCATTCAAGCCAGCATATACCAATGCCTTACAAATCAATGCTGGCACAGTTACCCGTGCACAGACTGTTACGAGAACCCAGACACAAAAGCCGTCACACAGAGTGCCTATCCACATCAGAAATCCTGTCCTTTGAGAAAACATTTGTGCTCTGGTGAAAGGGCATCACTGGCAGCATCTCATCCCCCTGCTTCAGTCCAGGAGAGAGCATCCCTTCAGTGCCAGGTGCACACTCAGGCCAGACAAACTCATTATGCCACATTTTCCAGCCCATTGAAAAGGCAAAGCGCTGAGCTAATATTTTGCTGCAGGCTAGAAAGTCCAGCTGGAACATGAGGTTTGCTAGCCTGCAGTTTCCTTAAAGTTTGGGCTAGAAGGGAACAGCCAAGTAACAGTAGCTGCAGCGTGTCTGAGGGCTCTTACTTGGGCCACCTGGGCTTTTCCAGCACGTAAAGTCCTTCTGCCCATTTTTCATAGAGAAATTCCATTTCAACTAGAAACAAATGTTTGACTTCAGAATGAGCAAGATGCATGAGACAGATGATGAAAAGATGTGTCTGGAGAGTAACTGACAACTCAGGAGGCTGCACTGAGCTTGTGTTTCTGAGGTTTTCCTTTGCAAACACAAAAATTATGGTCTTTGGTTTTCTGCTCTTTTTCTAAATGGAAACTTAGATTATGAGCTGCAAAATGGGACTCTTCCAGATTCACAAGCTTTGCTACCACTCTGCCATACTTCTCAAAATTGGCCCAACTGTCTTAAGACTATGTGTCCTGCCAGGCAGTTTTATGGGACCTTGATGTATGTTGATCATACCACAAAAGCTGAAGAGACGATGTTTATCATCTTGTTGCTGGAGCACAAAGACTATATGCAGAGCCCATAATGGCAGTGAAGGGGAGACAGTGCCAACAACTCGAGGAAGGTCTGGCAGGAATCTTTGAGGAAGCCTCCCCTGCTTTGCCATATCAGAATGACCCTTTCTCTCTTCACTTTCCCTACAGGTAAGAAAAATTCCATTCTGCTGCATAAAGTCCAGCATGACCTCAATTCAGGTGTTTTCAACTACCAAGAGAATGAGATCATCCAGCAGATTGTGCAGCACGACAGAGAGATGGCACACTGTGCTCACAACGTCCAGGCTGCTGCCGCCGCCGCTGCCGCTGCCGCATCCACACCCACGCCCGTCATCTGGACTCCACTGATCCAGGCGCCCCTGCAGGCTGCAGCAGCCACCACTTCTGTCGCGATAGCTCTGACCCACCACCCGCGCCTCCCCACAGCCATCTTCCGTCCCCCGGTGTCCGTCCTGGGTTCCCTGGGGCAGCAATCCAGCCAGACCCCAAGGCAGCTGAAAAGGCTTCAGTCTCTAATCCCATCGGCTGGGCCTTCTGCCGTTGGCTCCCCCTCCAGCACTCCGTCCCAGCTGCACACACCGGGAGCAGAAACCCCGTCGTCCTCTTCCTACCACATCCAGCAGCTCGCAGGATACTCGGCCGCTGCCGGCTTAGGCCAGTTCCAGGTGGGATCCCCTCCCGGTGGCTCGAGCCAGACAGGTTTGAGTGGCGTGTCCTCCGTGGGACTGAGCCAGCTCCAACAAGCACCGTCTGGATCACCTTTAGGGACAGCTCAGCCCACACAGCAGCAGCAGCAGCAGCAGCAGCAGCAGCCACCCCTTTCCAGCAGTGGATTTGGGCACTTCCAGCAAGCCACAACTAGCTCTCCATCAGCATCACTCACCCAGCTCGCATCGAATTCACCCCCCGGCCTTCTCAACCAGTTCCAGCCCACCACGAGACCACTGCAGGGGGGACAGTTACAGCAGCTCTCAGGCAGTGGGACTTTGGGGGGAATTAATCACTTCCAGCCCCCTCCTTCTTCCAACTCGCCATCCGCCAGCCTAAGCCAGCTGGCACAGGCCTCTGGTGGCCCGTCCTCAGGCCTGTGCCAAACACATCCAAGTGCATTAGGATCTGTAACTGGAACGATAGCCCAGCTCCACCAGGAACGGTCGCCTTTTGCCTCCATGTCTCCTCTCCAACAGTCTGGCGTCGCCTCTCCCTGTTACACCCCTTCTGGCCTTAGTCCTCCTACTCAGAGCCCAGTGGCAACGAGAACTTTTCAGTGTGGCCCTTCTGGGGCCTCAGGCTCTCACGGCTCTCTGCTCCTGCCTCAGACCGCCAGCCCACCTCCGCAGATCCTGCAGTCCAAGAGCACGCCGCCCGTGCCGCCCGGACGCCTGAACCAGGACATCAAGTTGATTTCTGCTTCCCAGCCATCTTTGCCCCAAGAGCTGGCTCAAACGCTGAGCCAAAGTTCTCATTCCTCTAGAGAATCTGTTTCCAGTTTCTCTCCTTTTCCTGGTGGAGGGACTGGACTTCTCGGGAAGCCTTGTAGCTCAATTCCTGGGCGCGTGACTTTACCACGTCAGATGTCCTCAGGTTCTTTACCACATCCGCTGGTGTTTGGGGCCAGCGCTGCGGGCACTGCTTCCCTGACTGCTGGTGGGCGGAAAGAATCCATAGTGCTCACGGGGGATCTGGAGCCTGTCAGATCCAAACTGCCCTCCAATTTGTGAGGACTCCTTCTGAGAGCTGGTTATGTCAGCCGTGCAGTTCGGTTCCCGGTTAGACTTTCATGAATCATTTTTTTCTTTTCTTTTCTTTTTTTAATTTTCCCTCTTTTTCCTCCATTTCTTTTGTTTAACCGTGATTAGAAACAAAACAAACAAACAAACAAAAAACACACGAAAAACAAGAAAAAAAAAGAAGATAACCAGGTATTCTTAGAGCTATAGATTTTTGGTCACTTGATTTTATAGAATATTTTAATACATGGAACAAAAGGATACGAGCAAATTTAATCCAACGAGGTAACACACAGACGAGGCGTGTGTCTGAGCTGGAACATGTGAATGATCAGCCATAGAAGCCACCAAAAAAGGTTTTCCTGTTGAGACAAAGATCCAAGGTTGACGTGGGCCATAGAAGGGAGCATCAGGTCAGGCCCGTAGCTGGTGTTTTTGGAACAGCTCTGCTTGGCCTCAGCTTAGCACTGCTTTGCACCAGCCTGGTGCACCTGAACCTGGCCCGCGGCACCGAGACATGGGGGGACTTGGATGGTTCACTGCACGCATCGGGAAGTTTCACTGCCTCCCAGGTTTTCTCCTGTGATCAGCAGGGCGCAGAGGAAGCAAGAAGAGGGGCGAGTTTCACTAACGCAGTCCCCTCTGGGGATTTCAGAAAGGCTGAGTTGTTTTTTTGGACTCCATCTGAAGAAGAGGGTGACCAGGAGACGGACGGACCTGACTGCAGCTGCTTGTCTCGTTCCACCAATGCTCTGAGGGAGAAGTCCCGTCGCTGCCAGCCCGCTGGCCGCAGCAGAAGAATCACAGAGTCACAGAATGGCTGAGGTTGGAAGGGACCTCTGAAGATCACCTAGTCCAACCCCCCTGCCGAGCAGGATCACCTAGAGCACCTTGTGCAGGATGGCAGCCTCAACATCCCCACGGTGTGCCAAGTGTGCATGCTGCCCTCCAGGCAGCATGCAGAGCAAGGGGGGGGGGGGGGGGGTGAAGAAAGGCAGGACGTTAATCTTCCCTCTCAGTCTCGGTGTCTCAGTGTCCATGGGCTGACTGCTTTGAAGAGAACCGGGTAGGGTAAGATTGCAAGGTGGGGGGCAGTCACCCCGGCCCTCCTCCTCCTTAGCCCAGGGGAGTCTGAGTTTGGAGGCACTGAGGGCAACACTGGTGCCCAGCCAAGAATCCTCCAGATTTATGACTATGTTTATACCATTAGAACAGATTAAACCAGAAATTCGGCCAGCCGTGGTCCGTGCTTCTCCTCTGATGGGGAAATCAAAATCGTTTGCTTGATTTCACCAGCAATAACAGCCTGCACCTGATTGATTGGCTTTGGTCTCTCCCTGCAGTTGCAGCATCACCGGACACGTCTGGGGCCTGGCAGGCACCTTGAGCTGGAAAGTTTGGGCTCCCCTGATTTCAGGCAAAGTGGGATGAAGACAGAATGGGGCCTTTTGGTGCACACAGCACTGAGAAGCTACAGCCTTTACCTCTAGAGCAAATGTCTCCTTTTCTTTTGATTCTTATTTCTCTTTGGTTTTTCCATAGGCCAAGAGGTGTCTCCAGCCACCTCACTGTAAAGAGTCAGGTGCTCAACTTTTCTAACACTTGTTAGAAACACTTGTCCGGCTCCCCTCTGTTTCTAGCTGTCTTGGAGCCCCTCCAGCCCACAGAGGGAAAGCAGAACTTCACGCAGCAGTGCCAAAAAACTTATCATCACAGTAATGATACAGGTCCATACAACCCCCTATTATGTCCTTCCCTCCAGACCACTGGCTGACAGTTGATTTTTATACCGAATTGTTTGCAAAACTCTTGACACGTGCCTGTATCTTGAATGTTGCTGCAAGCATTACTGGGCACTCTTGCTTCAACGTGCTTTGGTGGCTCAGAATTCAGATGTAATCAGCTTCGGTCTTCCTAAAGGGTCAGGGGAGCTCTAGAAATGTTTTTTTCTACTAGCTACATACAACTATGTATGTGTGAGTGTGTGTGGAGGGAGAGGTGTGTGTGTGTATAGATTTTTATATATATATCTATATATACACACATGCTTTTATATATATATAGTATACAGTTATACACATATGTAGTCTATTTATGCACATGTGTAAGCACGCACACACACATACACACACACACACACACATTTATATATATATGTATCTCCTAGTTTTAAAATACATGTCGGTTTTGACCCTCCTGTAGGACTGATTGGCAGGTGATTATTGTAACGCATAGATCCTGCTTTTCCAAAACATGTACAGGTTCATCTTGAAACAGAATCAGTTGACGGAATTGAAGCAGAGTCACAGACCCTCTCATAAGTTCAAAGGTACGAGTTCCTAGAGGAAGACTCACGATATCCTTTCAAGTATTATATTTGTTTTAACAACCTGTTTTCCCTGTATGCTAGAGGGCCCCCTAGAGCGAACATCTCAAGAGGTTGGGAGTTAAGCTGTTTGGGTCTGGGGAATTCGATACAAGCGGGTGGGAAAGGTCTTCAGCCCAGCCATGCCAAGCCCTCGTGGATGACTGTCCCGTGACTGCTGCATTGGTACTTGAATCTCAACAACCCCTGTGGACACTCAGACAAACGGAGGTGCACAGAAACACCCTGAGGGCTGTCTCTGGTAGATGTGCGTTCCTTCCACCAGGCCGGTGACCATCCTGCGTTCGGTTGGGTTCCTTTGCTTTGATTTTCACGGGGGTGCTGTTTGATTTTCCAGTTCTTAGCGGTGCAGTAGCCAATATTGAGTTACTCCGACTGGACCCCAGTCAACACTAGGCTTGTCTCAGTAGGTGGAACTATATTAATTATTGTTATTTTTTGTTTTATTTTGGGGGGAAGGGAGGGAAGAGTTCTAGGGGTGGGGTTTGCAATATAAAACACACAATAAAAAACCTTAGTAAATAAAAAAGTAAAAACCCAGCCCTCTGACTTGCTGTCTGCTTTGAGTGTTAAATTCAGGCACTGTGGGAGGAGGTTTCAAGAAGAGCAAAAAACAAACTCGTGTGGCATTTCAGCCCTCTCTGCCGTACTGGAGAGAGATGATTAAGGGTTTTGTCTCGCTTTCTATCTGTACTTTCTTGCTGTTTTCACAACTTCGGTGGCGTGTTTACCTGCTGCCACATCTCCACCTCACGCATGCCTGTAGGCAGTGTATGGTAAGCCACCGACAGGAAAATTTCTACGCTTTTGCCTACACTTTAATTTTTAGCAGTGCAAAGGAGAAACCTGCCGGTTGTTTTGCTAAAAGTGTACGAGATTCCTTCACAGTACTGACAGATCTGGAATCTCTGGCTGACTTTGTGAGCCTCAGAGAAGAGCTCAGGGAGCCTTACCGCAGGATGCAGAAGTTAACAGCTTGGAATCGGGACTATCACAGAAAGTGGATGAAAATCTGGACAAAAAGTCAGCATTTCCAAGTCTTAAATTAAGCTGAGTGATGACGCCAGAGTCAGGACCCGATGTATTTTTGGAAGGTAAAACGAGCCTCGAGCCTTATCTTCCACTTCACAGCCTTATCTTTCATTTCACGCCTGTGAGATCCTTTTTGAGTCTTTGTCCAAACCCAGTCTAGGAAATGGGCACAAAATGGATTGTTGGGGTTAATAACTCACACCGGAGCTGTATGGCCTCGTGCCCCTTCCTCAGAGCCCGGTGAACGCAGAGCAAAGCAGCCCAGCTGCTGGCATGTGTCCTGCAGCCTGTGGCAGCGAGGTGCAGCTGGACATCCTCCTCCCTGCAGGAGGAGCCTCCCCTCTGCCTTGCTGATGGGCTCGCGTTCGGTTTCCTTTGAAATCTCATTGCCTTGGTTCCTTCTCATCCCATGGCTGCATGTAGCCTTCTAGCCTTATAGCTCACCCAGCCTCTGGAAGGCTTTAATTGCTCGCACGTGAGCAGTGTGTCCTCCCTGCTGGGATGAGAACAAGGTCCTGGATGGTCTTTAATCAGGGCTCCCAATGATGCCATCTCCCAGAGATGGCATAAATAAGTAAATAAATGAACAGGAGCCCAAAGGCTGTGAATAAAATCAGTATTTTGCAGAGAAGGATGCTCAGGGACTCGCACATACTTCCAACACAATGCAGCACAAGCCAAGCAGGATGCTCCTTTTTGCTCTCGCCCCCTGCTTCTGATGGTACAGGAAAATAGGGGACCCCGATGGTCTCCCTCCATCAATCCTCTGACCTTGTCTGGCTGTAAATGAGCAGAGCTGGTGAGGAAAGAGCAAACCAAACCTTTTCATCAGAAAATGCCATTCCCTTGAAACCAGATGGCTCTGCCCTGGAAGGTCAGTTCTCCTGGGCTTCACAGAGGGAAATGCAGGCAGTAAAATATTTGGTTTGCCTTTCAAAATAAATGCCTGCTCCAGGCTGTCTTATTTTGCATGCCGTTACCATTACAGAGGAAATGGGCTGGGAGTCAGTCCTGCCCTATCAAAACATAAAATTAATTATACTTCACAGAAGATTTGGAAACTTCCAGGATTTTCATGAAGGAAGGAAGGGCTTGGAAGGGCTTGACTGGTTTAGCATATGCACTGCTGACTCCTTATCTCACTGGAAGGACTCGAGACTGAACTGGGACTTCGTGGTACGCACCGGCAGTCAGGAAGAAACTGCAGGTACCAGAGCATGTATTTTATTTAAAGTAAAGAGAACCACACCCTGATGTCAGCATTCACTCTGTCACCCCATGCAGCCTTTGGGCCAAGCACGTACTTGCCTGCCCACAGGACCGCTGAGCTGCACACTGCGTGGGCCAGGCTCTGTGTCCCCGCTGCTCTGTGGGATGTGGAAGGGAAACCAGCCACAAGGCAACGCTCCCACCCATGTGCAATCCACAGCAGATAAAATACAATTTAGCTTTGCTCTAGGCCTGCAGGATCACCCTCGCTACCTTCAGGCAGAAGCAGGAGGAAAAAACATACAGGCAAGCGGTTCATACCCTCAGGTGATGCGATGGGCAGAAATCTTTCCAGCCCAGCCCACCTCTGCCATGTACCTCACTGGGACAGGGGTACAGAGAAGGAGGACAGCCCCCAGGGGGGTACAGGGAGGGAGCAAAGTGGCTGGGGAAGCCCAGGGAGGGAAAGCTGAGGGGCCAGGGCTGGCTCCTCACCAGCCCCGGTGAAAAGCTGACCAGGATTTTCTGCTTCCCGTAGGCGAGGGCAGTGTGAGAACTTCACGGCTGCTGAGCCAGAGACAGCACCCGAGGAGGCAGGCAGGACCTTTCCCCTTGCAGGTAATTCCTCCCGCCCAGCACTGCTGGGTGGCAGCCACCTCTCCAAGCCCCCGAGAGCTTCATCCTCGCAGCCCCTCTGCACAAGTCAGCTGGGAGAGCCCACGCTGTGTGCCCCATAGTACTGCATCCCCTGTTTGCCCCCCTGCCCCACCCGGAGCCATGCCGGGTGTTGTGTGTGCCTTAGGCCCCTCCACCAGGGTGCGACCGCAGCCTCTTTGGTTTCTGGGCTCAAACCCACGCTCAGAAACCTGCAGAATTATTTTGTAGGTATTGTAGGCACATGGTGAGCAACGCTACCCCCTTGCCAATGCATCGCCTTGGCTGTCAGCACCCGAGGCGAAGGGGAGCTCTCCCTGCCAGAGCTTGTGCTCTGCTCCCAGCGATCCCAAGGGACTGCTGTCAGGCTTGGCAAGGCGTCTTCAGACAAATCCCCTGGCTGCCTGCTGGCTTTTTCCCTGCTGGGGAAAAGGGGGTGAATTTTCACCCATGCACGTTGCCTTTTGCCACTGACAATCATTTGCTCACTAATTCCAGCACACTGAACCAGTGCGTAAGCTCCACTTTCACTTCAGGCTGTGATTTCCAGGGAGCTGAGTATGGTACTGTCTACCCCTGACAAATTAAAGGAAAAAAAAAAAAAATCCTAACTTTATTATGCCACTTAAAATTTGCAGGAAGGTAGATTGATTTTTTTTACTCTTTTTAAGGAGTGATTGCAAACCAGCTGCCTTTCAGCCTCCAGCTACCAGCTGACCCTAATCACTAGCAATGACTGCTCTGCTCAAGTCCACCCCTTAGCAGGCACCTGATTAGAAAAGACACTGACTGAAATCACTGGGAAGAGGTAGATGCTCTTTCATGTCTATGGAGGAGAAACAGCAGCTTGATAGCTTATAGTGGGAGCCCAGCAAACAGCGGGCCCTTCACAGGGCTTCCAGGTGAGCTCTTGCCGAGCATGAGCTGCGGCTACTTCAGCACACCTGGGGCCAGCCGCATCCTCCAAAATCCCTCCGACAGAGGGGACCAGACTTGGGACCCCTGCCTGGCTCCCGGGAGGGGAACGGGAGCTGCCTGAGGCTGCAGGCAGTGCCAGGCAGGAAGGCGTTAACAGCATCTCCAGCGCTGCGTGCCTCAACCTTCCCCTCCCTGGGAAGCTGCTCTCCGTGCTGTGCTGCAAACTAGACAGCTCTTCTGGGTGATTCCCCCCACCCCCCTTTATTTTATTTTTTTTTTATGCACCTGCCTTCCTCAGCTGTGATGGGCACGGCCGGGGCTCACCCATGCATGGCTCTCAGGATGAGCACGCTTGCTCTGCCCCTCCAGCTCCGTCGGAGGTACTGTGGGTGGTTGGTGGGAGGGCACGGCTGCTTGCCCTCCCCAGGCCCAGCGCTGCCTCTCCGGTGCCCTGTCCACCCACACCAGCCTCCTGCTGCGGCCAAAGGCTGCTGTCAGCTCCGGCCTCGTGCGTACACATCACTGCCAGCTCCTCTGTGCAGAGGCTCGGTGTTGACAAGCCTCTCCCCGCACTGCGGGGGCCAGCATGGCCCCTGGGGGGGCTCACCAGGGACAGGAGCTGCTCTTTGCTAGCTCTGGTGCTCCATCAGTGGTCTGGCACTGCTGCAGCAAACCCAGTGGAGGTAAGAGGGACCCGGGAGTGACTTCTCGTTCTTGGGAGGGGGGGGGGGGGGGGGGGGCCGGCCGGACAGACCGGGCTTCAGCACTGCTCCTTTGTGAGTATTTTTGCACCTTTCCCTGCCTGGGGAGGGGGGACGTCTTGCCTGGGGACACACACTGCTGGCCTGCCCCGCGTCTGTAGCTCCTGCCGGGCCGGAGCAGCACCCCTGATGGATTATTGGCCTTTTCCCTGCTGCCTCAGCCCTCTCTTGCAGCTCATGATTTGTGGCAAAAATTGAGTGCCAGGACAACTTGATATTTCATGTCATTATAAGGCTTGTGCTCCCGGAGAAGCTGTGGCAATGGAGGAGATGCACTGGGAGGGTGCTTAACCTGCAGCTTTTAATCAGCTCTACCAAGAAGACCCCAGAGAGCACCTACAGGAGCTGCAGATGCCCCAGGGACCGGCAGGGGCACCTGGAGGCACTTGTGCAATGACACGTGACACAGATTGTTTTCATCCCCCAGCAAAACCGTCTCCAAAATCAGAGGGTTTGGGTTCAGGCAGTATGACAACAAGCAGCTGCCTGTCCCAGGGAGTCAGGGATATCCCCTGCGAGCCCATGAGTCACGAGCACTGGGGGGCTCAGCATCCATCACGGTTGTCGTGATGCTGTTGTTTGTTTGCTGCGTTTTCCTCAGTCTCAGTGCCTTGGAGCACATCTCATGCAGCTCCTAAATCGCCGCAGGCTGGAAACGGCTGCCCCCAACCCAACCTTCATCCCCTGATGCCAAGCGCCAGCTCTCCGGGCCCACCTGCAAGCCAGCCGGGCTGGCTTGCAAAACAGAACCAGCCCCCAGCACCGAGTTAGGCACCTGGAGCAATGCTCAGCACCTGGGAAGGGGCCAGGGGAGGGAGATGGAAGACACCTGGGGGCAAAGGGCAGGCTCCAGCCAGCTCCCCGTAGGGAGCAGAGGGCTCCTTCAGGCCTGGCTAGGTAAGAGCAGCAGTGGGGATTTGGGGGGTGGCTCCCTAGTTGCAGCCCACTTATGGGGGTGTGGGTGGCCCTGGGAGGAGCAAGGCTGCTGGAGCTCATGAAGGGGCAGCACCAGGGGCTTGTGGAAAGGCTGCAGGCTTGGTATTAAGGGGCTGAGAGCAGGCTGAGCTGGGCAGAAGCACCCTGCTTATCCAGGGGCAAAAGGGGTCAGCAAATGCTGTAGGGATCAGGGAAATCAGCCCCGGGAGCCCCTGTGCAGCACCTCCTTGTGGGGCTGGGTCCCTGGGGTGTGGGGGTGTTGTGAGGGCTGCAAGGCTGGAGCAATGCCACAGCAGGGGCAGGCAGAGATGGGGGAAACCTGGGATGAGGAGGGCAAAAACATGACTGCCAGAGCAGTCCTGCTGCCCGGGGCTGGCAGTACTTGGGAGGTGGCCCTGCTGGGGGCCAGCGGCAACACTCCCATGTCACAGATAACATAGTGGCAGCCCTTGAGGCTGAGGGCTGCTGGTGGACAGACAGGACCAGGAAGAGGTGCAGGTTTCCCTGGCAGCCACGGATTTCCTTATTTTGGCCACGAGGCTCCAAAGCCTCAGTGCAGGCAGGCAGGAGGTGGCTCGGAGCAGTGCGTGACCGGCTCTGCCTCGCAGCAGCTGCGGGGGAACCCCTGTGCCGGAGGGAAGCCGCCGTCAGAGGAGAGCTTGGCTGAGTTAAGTGGATGCAGTTCCCATGGTGATGGTGCCCACGGAGGAGAAATGTGGCCTGGCGTGCTCCTCCTGTGCAAGGCGGCTGGGAGGTCGGGCTCAGGGAGGATACGGGGTGGGAAGGGGCTTTCAGGCACGTGGCTGCCCCCAGTTTCCCTGGGGAAGCCTCTTCCAATTGCCCTCCCTGTGAGACAAGCAGGTCAGTGCTTTCTAACCCGCTCCCAGCTCTGCCTGCAGAGGCTCTGCTGGCCAGGGACTGTGACTGGTGTCATTCCTTTCTCCCTCAGGCCTGAAGCTCAGGACAGAGACCCTCACCCCACCCTGACAGAGTGATGGAAGTACAGGAGCTGGACGTGCTGGCAGCCTGAAATGAATGGGATGTAGCAAAACCACCAGGCATGGCCCAGTGGGTGCTTTCCCCTTGTCTGGAGCCTGCTAGGAGGAAGTAGTCCTGGTTTGGATTAAGTTAAGATGATGAGTTTATTGCTACATCTCTAGCATGTCTCATTTAATTCTCCCAGCCTTTGCAGCAGTGGGGTTGCTGCAGGCTGTTTTAACCATGGCTGTGCTGAGCCTGGTTCACGTGAGCAGGGTTTGCGGATACCAGAGCAGCACTACCCTCCCGTTTGGCAGCTGACAGAGGGTGGGGTGTCCTGAGACAGCCAGGCTGGGGAATAGGGAATTTCCTCCTAAGAAATCACCAAGGAAAATTAGCATTCGCTCTGAATTGCAGTCCTCTGAGAGTTGTCTCTCTTGGCCGCTGTCCCTACAGAGAGGAAGGTCTGGGGGAATGGCAGCATGTCCTTAAAGAGAGAAGGATCTGCGGAGAGATGGGAACTGAGGGAAGAAGGTGGGGCAACAGGATCTGAAAATGGGGAATAACTGGAGGGGAAAAAAAAGGGGGGGGGGGGGGGAATCACTTAAATCCCACTCCCCTGGAGGACAGGGGATGGGTTCTTGTTCGAGTGTAACTGCTGCCAGGCCTGCCTGCAGAGGGGAAATGGGCCTGGCAACTGCATGTGTAGAGAGCCCTGATCAGGGGGCTGAGCTGACGAGTTCAGGACGCTTTCCCCTAGAGCAGGTTTCTTTGCTCCCCCTCATTGTATTGGGCTCACCTCCCAGGCAAGCTATCACATTCAGGCTTTTCTTGCCTGTTAAAAAGGCAGGCTCCAGGAGCCGCCATCCCCTGTGCAGTAAGGGCAGGTGTAACCTGACCGAACCCCGTGTCTGGTTAGGGGAGAGCTGCCCCTGCAGTACATTGTACTGGTTTAATGGTTTTGGCCAAGGCAATTTAGTTAAAATCACATCGTGCCATCATAGGAACACTCATATTTGAGATGACTGTTGACTTGCTCTTAGTTTAAAGCCAGCCTTAATTCCTGCCTTAAGACAGGAGGCTGCTTTTAATCGGAGAAGTCTGCAAGTGTTGCACCAATTTACCAAAGGTGCTTGAGTTGCTGCAAGTCAAATCTTTATGCCTCTGTTGGAAGCGTAAATGTTATCAAGGAAGGACACAGTGAGGCATCAAGAAACCTAGTTTGCTGCAGGAGCTCATTACTATGCTACTGCTAACAAAAGAGCATCACTAATTTCAGTCTCCTTAATTAATGTAGGCTGAGGAGAAACAGTCTCTTCCAGGTAGATGCAAAAATGGTGCGTTTGTGGTTTTGCTTTGCTTACCAGCAAGTCATCGCTGCCATCTAGTGTCCCTGCCGTGCACTGCCCAGAAGGGCACAAAGCCACAGCAGGTGTTACTTCCACCTGCCTTACAACAGACTACTTGGCCCTCATAAAACCGCCACCTTTCATCTGGCTTGACCTGCAATGCGAGTACCCGAGCAAATTAGCTGTGCTGGCCAAGTAAGAAATGGTCTTTCACTTCCAAAGCCAGAGGTTAGTAAATAGAGGTCACATTTTTCTGCTGTGTCTGCATCTCAGCTGTGCCTTGTGGCACTCCCAGCTTAATCACTAACACCTTTGTTCCCAGCTCCTTTATACCTTCCAACTCCTGCCTGGCTGAGAGGCCCCTGCCCAGCTGCAGGGTCACGGCCTTCCTTCAGAACTGTGGGGGCCCAGCTCCCACCCGAGACCTCAGCACGGTTGCAAAACGTTGGAGAGAACACTTAGAACCTGCCTAGCAAAATAGGGATGGGGGAAGGGAGTGCAAAGCCACGCAGTAGCTTGTACTCGTTTGCAGGTCAGGATGAGGAAGGGTCTAATGCCCTCAGGAATGTGAGACACCCGTGATGAGGGGAACTGGCTGGCTTGTGGAGAAGAGACCGATGAGCAGCGAGTCTCTGAAGTATGGGAGAGTGGAGTAAGTGTGATGGTAAGAACAAGAATATCACTTACTGCACTCTGAGTGCCATATTCAAGGACTTGGATTGTTACTTTTCTGCGATTTACTGGCTTACTAAGGGTCCTATCTGAAACATATTTCCACTGGCTTGAAATCCTGCTTTCCTGAGCCTTGCTTGTTAGAAGATGGTATCTTTTGCTATTGAGCTTGGAAACAGAGGGGAGGGAGTTAGCCAGGAAGACACTACATGCTCCAGACCTGTGTAGGCTTGGGAATAATGGTGGTAATGGTTTCCTCCTGTTCCTCTTCTTTCTCTGGAGGAAGCAACCTGACAGACCACAGCAAAAAAGGTGCGAGTAAAATCCCAAACCTGGTCACCACCTTGATTAAGAAAACAAGGTAGAGGAATAGTTGAAAAGAGAACAAACTCTCCAAGCAGACCAGAATTTGATTGGATTAAAAAAAGTGTATTGGATGTCCAATACAAAATAATAAACATGAAGTTATTAAAAAAAGCCATAGAGTATACAGCAAATACTACAGAAAAGCAAAAAAATTGTACAGAAAGGTAGACGTCTACAGCAGTCCTCAAAATTATTCTACATGAGAATCATAAAACAATATACAGTTTTTTTTTTTCCCCAAATCTCTCTGAGGGAAGCTGCCACTTAACAGCTCGACTATGACACTACAAGAATACACAATGTCCAAATGTAAAATCACAGGATATGTAAGAAAACGTAGCATTAAAATGTGAAAAAGTGCAATACAGATTGTACACTGAATTGAATAAATGTTTTTTTTTTTTTTTAGTTTAACCTTAAAAAACCAACTTTGAACAGTTGTTTTATCATTAAAAATATTCCCCTCCCCAAATTCAATGACAATATTAACATTCATGGTGTTATACATAAGTAATATTCACAAAGACCCACCAGCTAAGAATACTGTGTATGTAAGATGCTATTTCTTTGGGTACAGGTAAAAAATAGGCAAAGGAAAACATACACCCTTCCTTTCAGGACAAGGTGCGTAGTGTATTATTTAAATACATATTCTGTAGCTTATTTTGCCCTGAATTGTATTGATTAAAAGTCCAAACATCAATTTTCCAGGTGGCCCACGGTGCTCCAATTGATTCCCTCCCTTCCCTCTAATAAATAAATGCAGCAAATGTGCTAGAAATGATGACACAAAGAGTCCAGGAAAAGAAAGGAAGTAAAACTACAGCCCGAACCCCTGCTCTCCAGAATGATTCACGGGCTCTCTTTTTGTGACAGGGATTAAGAAAATGGGCCCAGAGCTTTAGCTGTAGCAAAATATCCATTAAATATCCATTATTTTATCCATTAAATATCCAATAAGGAGGGGGTGGGAAGTAATCATTTTTTTTGTTTGTTTTAAACTTAAAACCAGATCCTGGTATCTCCTGTTCTGTTCCAGCAGGTGCAGCTATCTAGCTGAGGAGCTCTGGACTACGTTAGAAGTGCCCTGCATCTGAACCGCCTGCCACCTGCACTGCCTCCATCGTTGATGCCGAGCTTCCAAGCTAGAAATCCCATTGCTCAGGAGGTACGGAGACTCCACCTGAATTAACAGTAAGTTTGGGGTTTTCTTTCACCTTATCTTAAAAGTGAAAATACACACAAGGTTCTTGGGCAGATGGGTTTTGTTTATTTTTCTCACTGAAATAGTCTCCTTTTATGCCATTCCTCCTCACAGAGTATGGCGGAGCCGAGCAATGATACTAATGAGAAAATACAAAAAGCTTTTCCTTTCCCTCATACAGGAGTTCCCTTTTAACTTTCCTTCCTTTCTAGACAGATAATGTGAACAGCACCTGAGTTGCTAATACTGTTTTTCTTTTCAAATGGTTTCAAAAGTGTAAAAAAATACATTTTGCCTTGCTTATGTCTCTCAAGAATCCTTAGAAGGATTCTTGTTTAAATGGCCCGGGATAGAGAAATTGCACTGGGGTTGGACGAGCTGCTAAAGGATCCTGTGGACGTGATGTGTTCTCACAGGCATGGCCTAAAATGCTTAGAAGAGGTCCACAGCTCTCTGCTTGAGGAGGGCCAGGTTGCTCAAACCTCAGCAGCACCAGCAGCGAAGTGCTGCGCCTGGGCGCTGCTGCCTGTGCCGAGTTCTCTGTGCTGTGTGAGCGTTAATCTGCACTTTAGTTTCATGATGCGGTCTTTAACCTAACAACAACAAAACAGAGCACTGATGCCAAAATAAGCTGTAGTGTCATCTAAACGTAAGGAACCCTACTTTACAGGAGGAATTTCTTTTTTTTTTTTTTGTTTCTAAATGACTCTCACTGCAATTCAGTAACCAGAGACACAGTATGCTGAAGTTACAAGGAAGGACGTTACAGAAGATGCTTTCATTTTCTTCAGTCTTTCGAGTCAATGTAGAAAGACAGGAAAACAACAATAATGAAACCTCCCACTGGATCCCCTCCCCTTCCCCATCTACTTTTCCCCACTCAAAATATTGAAACTGCACAAAAAGCGACAAACAAGCCTTTCAAATTACATTTCAATTCAAACAGACTGGTAATCTCACAGTGATGAGAGGAGAAAGTCAGGCTTTTAATAATTATAATATAAAAATAATAATAAAAAAAAGCTTACAAATAGCAGTGCAGCATCCCAAAAGGCCATGGATTAACTGCCAGAAGGGGACGTAATTATACGCAGAATAAAAAACAAACAGAACAACCCACACTGGCAATGAATTTTCATACACAATAGAACAAGCAGTCAAATGTCAGTCTAGGCTGTGGAAAACAACAGTTTCTCCTTTTTTTTTTTTGATTACATTAGTTTTTTCCTTTTTATAAAAAAAAAAAGATAAAATAAAAACACAAAATTGTACATAAATGCGAATGTCCAACACTGAAAAGGCAGGGCAATCACACCACTGAGACAAAACCTGACCAGAAAAAAAAATGTGAAGTCCACTTTTTTTTTCCTTTTGTCTGGATGCTAGATTTCAGCCTGATGCGTCCCATCCTGCGTGGTCTCAGCAGGTAAATGGAATTCAACTTGGCAATGACTTCATTGCAGGATGATGACAAGAAAGGTCATCTCTCTTCAACCAGCTGTAGCACAAATGCACCAGTTGGTTCGTTTGCTTTCTGTGAATGCTCTCAATGTGCTGTCCCTCTTTTTCTGTATTTTTTTTTCTCTGTACAATTCCTTGCATTCCAAGGCTGAGTCCCAAGACTTGTGATACGATTTGGAGTCATGTCCTGGTGAAGGTGGTCATGCTGTAGTGATGGCATTAAGGTCCTTCATAAGTCCTTCCAGGTGGGCCATCTCTTTGGTCAGCTCATCTGGTTCATAATTCTGTGGGAGACGGAAAGAGTTACTGACAAGGTGACGTGCAGTCTTTGGAGAGGGACAGAGTAAGGAATAAGAAGTGGCCAGTGATTCTAGCGTAGCTTGTGGCTCTGACACATGAATAAGCAGAAGCAGACTTACCGAGAGTTATAGAACTAATACTTTGAATAACACTATTTTAAATGCACATCTTTTTGCAATAGTGATTTATAGTTTGACTGTAAAACTGTGGTCATCTTATCTGTTTTATCTGTGTCGGTTCCTGCCTCAAGGTAACAGCTGCCTTTGAAAAAAAAATCACAGAATTACAATAGCTGAAGCTAGACAATTGAGGCTAAAAATGGAGTAATTATTGTAATTCTGTAATTTATACAGGTACATAGACAGATACCATGAACTGGTTCATCTCAAAACCTTTTCTAAGCCAAGTCTTTCCCTGTATTGTGTAAGTTTTCAACCACTCGTTCTTGGAGCATTTCTCCGAAGCCTCTTCATTCTCTCAACATTTTTTTTCATAGGTGAGCCAGGCTGCTCATGGTATTCCAGTACCAGCTCTGCTACTGCCAAATCAGGAGCCACAGAACTCCTGTGTGATCATTTCTGCTCTATATAATTGAGGCCTATTATTAGAGCTTCTGGCTAGAGCCTAGTGTTAAAGCTACTGCTCAGCTGACTGTGTACCCCTAAACTGGAGTGCTCAAACCTGGCAGTGTGATCTTGCTGCCGTGCTCCTAGATACAAACCTCTTCTTTCATTTAAGCAGAATGAGCGCTGCAGCCGCTTTTGGTTTACCAAGCAAAACTAGCTTGTTTTGTACCAGATGTCCTCTCCATCCTGCGTCTAACACGTTATCTGCCAGCTATGGGCAATGATAAATATCAGTGATATTCAGACTTACTCCTCTCATAAATCACTTCAGATCGCCTTTTAATCCTAATTCCTAAAACTCATAATTTAGCTAGCATTTAAAGTGTGCGTGACTTTATATTGTACTAATTTATTAATAAACTTATTCATGAATATATTTAAGTTATAAATTTAATTGATGAATAACTAGTAAGTATTTTGGTACCAACCCTAAATAAACAAGTAAGATAGGAGTGACCAATAGAACGAGGAGTGAAAGTATACTAGATCAAGCATGCATATAATCTCTAGAGTCCAGCGCATATGGAAGTAAAATCAAGAGGATGAATTAGGGACAACAACGTGACAAAGGCATGAGAGAAAAAGGAAATGTGAAAAAAAAAAAAATCATTCAAAATGAGCATTTCCTGTAACAGTAATACAATAGCTAATATAACAACTTCTTGGCCTGTGATTTCAAAAAAAATAGCTCTTGCATGACACCTGGAAGATCCTCACCTCTTAAAAGCTCTCTATTGCCAAAGAAGATCAATAGTTGCATTTTTCCCAGAAAGTCAGAACACTTTCACAGGAGTAAAATCTAAATATTTGGGATCATGGCTTTAATTAAATGTTTTGGCTTTAATGGGACTTGAAAATGATCCAGGCACAGTATGCTTGCAAAACAGAAAAAAATGACATCTCCAATTGAGCGTGAACACATCTTAAGCTGTACAGAAGAGCAAGTGGCACCATTGGAGGCCTTCAGCTCTGTGAACAAAGATGCTCTTTACATCAAGGTAAGCCAAAAAAAAAAAAAAAAAAAAAGATAAAAAGATGTGCAGGGAAACCTTTACAGCTCCAATACAGAACCTTGTGTATTGAAGCCCAAGTCATAAATTCAAACTCCATTAGGTGCTATGTATTGTAAAACATGAGAAGACTACTGCTACAGGTGGTATCTGGCTTTACTCCCTTCTTGTAATTGTGAGACTGTTACTCTATGTTCAGCTAATAGCTTCAGGACAGCCAAAACGTTGCTGGAGGTTTATCAGTTTTGACTCAGTGGGCCTTGTGGACTGGAACAGATGGAAGCACTGCATCTGTTTAGTGGTGCATAATGAGAAATAGAGGTATGCTCACAGGTGACTGAGAATTAACTCAGATTTAGAAAGTACTACCTGCACTTATGTGCTTACTCTCTGAATTCACAGCCTTGTGTAGAAGGTTTTGGCACTAGATGATTTTTTTATGTAGGTTAACAGGCAAAGGCACTTGGTGGAAGTCAGATGCCTCATTATCCTCTGCCTTTGAAAGTCTCAGTGCAGTCATTACTGAAGTTTACAACGATCATACACACAGAGATTCGCCATTTTTATAGCACTGCCAAATGAAGCTGCTGGCAGTGTAAGAGTACCTACGCTTTCCGAGTCCTCGAGCATCCTGGTGGTCTCCTGCACATCAGGGGCACTGGGAACTACCACTGGCATAGGAGGTCGAGTTCTTCCCAAGGTCCCAATTGACGCGGTCTTCACCGAGTGAACGGGATGGTTAGGAGCTTAAAAGAAATTGTTATATAGTTATGCCTCAGTTAATTAGTATTCTGCCTATTCAGAAAGCTCTCGAAGTAGGAGAATAAAAAGGATTCTGTTAGAATAGAGGAAAATGAACACTTCAAATAATTAAACACTGAATTTGAATTTTTGTCTAGTTAATCTATGTACTGAAAAGGGCCTTGGAAATTATATCAAAAACATTCAGTCCAGCATCTGACACGTTTCCTTTGACACCCAACTCTCCCTATCATTTTCTGCTTAAAAATCTCCTTCTTTCTTTCTCTGACAAGTGTCTCTGGCTAGTTTTCCCCTGCTCACCTTGCTGAGTCAGTAACGGGGTGCTTGGCAGTGCAGGGTCGTACGTGGAACCAGCTGGTGGGACTGCTGGCACTGCAAAACTCTTCAGTGGGTGGGAAGGACGGACATGTGCTGTGGGGAGGTTCTGAGCTGAATCTTCCTCCTGTGCATTAGCCAGGTAAGCTCCTGTGGCGCTTTCGGGATCCTGATGGTCAGCACATGTCTGAGAGGAGGAAGCTGGCATGGTGTCCGTGCTAGGTGTGTTTCGAACAGATTCTACAACAGACAAAGAGATGTGGTTTATTTCCTTTTACAGAAGTTTTCTCTGTGGTCACATGGGAACAAAGCAGTAGTGTTTACAAGCACCATTCCCAAGATTGCTGCTATAAGCTAAGAAGCGAATTCACAAGTCAGCTGTGTAGCAAATAACAGCAGTTCCATGTAACTGTCCTGTTGTAGAGTGAACGGGAACAACTGTTCAATAAAAAAACAAGCTGGAGAACTGAATGAGTCCACAGATATAACACCAAATCAACAGCTTTGTATGGAAACAGCTACGTGTAAGAAGACAGCAGCCTGGGCCTCAGATGAACAGCACAGAACACAGATCTTCAGTCTCATTTTACACTTCAGTATTTCACAACACAGGAATTCTTATATAGGTATATGTTCTGCATATGTCACTAAAGTGCATACAGAAGAGCCCCCTTCCCCCCCCCTTTTTTTTTTTTCTGAGATAAGATTTCAAATCCCTTTACTTGCTGAAAACTGAAATGAAATCCCAGGCTTCATTTGGCTGACTACAGCAGCTCCACCCCCATCTCAGAGAACAAGATGGTACGCTGAATTTAGGCCATCGTGATCCTGATCAGACCACGTGCAGGAAAAGATCTGGATGGCAAGAGCTGACACTTCAGCAGCATCAACACAGCAAGAGAAACCTCTGCCTCTAACATATCGTCTGTGTGTTTGCGCCCTTGTGAATTGTTTTCAGAAGGAAACAGGAAACAACACTGTTGGCTCTGGCACCTTAATTAAAATTTAGACCATAAGCTGCAGAAACTCAGAATTCACTTCATCTCAGGATGTTAGCCACTTGCAATTTAGCAATACCATTGCTTCAGAATTTTTAGAAAATTGGAGACATTACAAAAACTATCACAAGCAATTGTGCGTCAAGCCTGAAAAGCACTGCACAGGAAACACCACGGTTTTCTTTGTGCTTCAGGAGGATTAACTAATAGCTCTCAGTAACAAAGTCTGGACTTCTGTTCTGTCTCGCTTTTAAACTCAACTAATCAGGAAAGTTATTATTGCATTAAATAGCTCAAATTAGATGTTAACTGATGTTTCAGACTCCAGGGCTGAAGGTTTTATAATAAGGAGTCTTCCTATTTGAAGCTGTATGTATATAAAACATTAAGTCACCTTTTCCAAGGGCATTATCACCTATCAAAAGGATCAGTATCTGAGCTACAC
This sequence comes from Oxyura jamaicensis, assembly GCF_011077185.1. Lineage (NCBI taxonomy): Eukaryota > Metazoa > Chordata > Aves > Anseriformes > Anatidae > Oxyura > Oxyura jamaicensis. Next base: position 9,752,989 of record NC_048902.1, read on the forward strand.
GAGAAGCAGTCTAAAGAAAGCTCAATCTAATTGTCAAGAATATTGTCTGTACTTAAACCCATCCCTCTGCCTCTTAGGGAAATAATTTTTCCCATTCTTCCTCACAGTCTTTTATTGGCAACTAATGAGGAAATGCTATGGGTCACCTACTGAAGCAAATACACACAGCACTAGTTGCTGTCTGCGCTGTCTGCTGTTATCTAAAAACCTCAAAAGTTAATTTTATTTTCATTCAGCACAAAGAGACTCAAGGAAAGGAAGAAAAGTATCTTTTGGGACAGTTCACATTCCATGGCCTAAGACCAAAATGGTGACTGACCAAGTTAAGTTTCAGCTGTTGATTCCACATTTCACTCATTGTTCCAGTACAATAAAAATCTACCTGCACATTTATATCTCACCTGTGGAATTGGCCCTGTCTGAATGGGACATGGATGTGCCAATCGGCCACGGGTTGACCTGGTGATGGAGATAGCTGCGAGTTGGAGAAGCGAGGCTGCCGGAGTGGAAATGATGGTGAGGGTTATCGAGTGAATGGATGGGATGAGCACTAATCACAGCTGTGAATGAATATAAGACAGAAAAATGCTTAACATACAGACAAGCATGCACATGTACTGAAATGCACCATATCCCTCCCTTCTCCCACAAAGCTTCTGAGCAGGGGAGCCATGACAGGCTCCCTCCGTGACAAGACACAAACCCCCCGAAGAAGCAGAATCCTCCATTTTCCTGCACAGCAAGTGCACTTCTCTTGACCATGTCTTCCAAGAGCTCTGTTACGCTCCCTTTAGAACTTCCACGTGTTTCATGCTGTGCTATAAATGTCAGACCTAATACAGGAGACATCTGAGCTCAAATTCCAAAATATTTGTGACTGCCATTGAATTTCTCAACATTGTAATGGAATGTGGCATCTTTGGTTAATTAATTAATGTAAGACAAATAAGTGTAGGACATGACACCAAAGGCTCTATTCACTCCCTCTGTGTAGAATTAGTAAAGCTCTGCTCCTATACACTTAAAAGTGAAAACAGCTTTTTTTTTTTCCCCCATTTTTAATCTTGCTGTCTTTATTGCTTTTATTCCTTCTTGAGACACATGGATTTTATACTTACTGTAAATCATCCTTTGCCCTCACCTCTTGTAGTAACAGCATATCAAAGTCCCACTACTCCCCACATGGGAGGAAAAGCATACATACAGTTTAGCTCTTAGGAGAGCCTAAGATACTGAGTTGCTTAAAATCATCCAAAAGAAGTCTCAACACAGAAAACACAAGGGAAAGGCTGAAGGTCAGTGCTAGCATTAGTACCATAAAGAAAAACATGGTTGTAGTTGGTTGGTTTGAACCTTTTCTGGAAATTCTCCACATGTGGTGCCTTTGAAAGTTACTTTCTAGGACTGACAATGCACAAATCTACCATTATAATGGTAATCCAGTTAAGACTTCTTGCATTGATGCATGCTGTCTGAACTCAGGCTGACTAAAGAAACCTGAACCCTCTAACTTCTTCATTTCCTAGAAAACAGCCTGTCAGCAGGACAGAATATGGGAATTGATCAGAGGAGGCAGTGTGTACAGATTTTCAGCTATTGGTAATAACCATTAAGTTAGACCCACAGAAAGCCAACCCCTTATCAGCCTCCTATAAACGAAGAGTAACTACACTCTAATACTGAGCATTCGGTTCTAGGTTTAAATCCTATGGAAACAGATGTCCAGGGGTACAGTCACAGTAAAACATCAGCTATTCTCACTAAGAGCCTCAAGGAAGATTACAATGTCACTTTGTCTCACAGGGACCTGGCAAATCAAGGAATGAACCACAAGAACTGGGTGATCAGAAATTGTGGCAGAGATGACTGTCATCAGAGACACTGGGAGTTCTCCTACATGCCAGCAAGGTAGGAAGCATGTAGACTGTAAGGCATAAAATTTTATGAGCATAAACATTTTAATTACTTTTACTTGTAAAAATCATTGCTCTATCAATTTGGTCATTATCAAATATAATGAACATCAGTATAAAAGATTGCCTAGACATTTCTGCAACTGCAATAAAAAATCTTGCACGTAACTCTGTGCCTCTGAACACACTTCTTAAAAGCTTGGGGATGGGGAAAAAACAAGACCACACTAGTTCTGAAACACCATCCAAAGCAGAATCCAGTAAGCAAGTGGGAAAAACCTGATCCAGTGAAAAGCCAGGTCCTCGTTATGTGCACCTTCTCACCTAGCCATCCAGCTAGGTCAACCCTGCAATTAATTACCTGGGTACTTAATTCACACAAAGCTTTACAGTTCAAAAATCAGTGCGCTGTAACACCAGATCATAATGTGCTATTTAATTTCAAGGAAGCAAAAAATTCATAGGAAGAACCAGACAAAGAAAAATGTGTGTTAAAAAATAAATAGGTCTTTGCTTCCTAATATTCTTCCAGAAGTTTTGTTTTCCAGTTGTCAAAAGGTAGGGACTATCTAGGCACGCACCATTCCTGTTGCGCTGCTGTAAATTATACTGAAATTGAACATACTAAGTTACCCTAATTGAGTACTTAAGAGGAAAACAACTAGATTTGAACACTACAGTAAGGGGAAACAAAGCAACAGGAAGGTATCTGCAGCCACAGGCTTAAACACACTAAATGGTTCTGCCTATGCTGCTTATTGAACAGAGCCTCATGTACCAGAACGTCCGTTTTCTGTGGAGATTCTGCAAAAAGGTATCTAAAGACATCACCTTAATGTTTTCACTGACTGTAAAAAGAAACCTACAGTTGTAACTCCTTGGAGCTTTTGCAAACAGGACAAAAACTCAAAAGAAAGTCACAAAAACAATCTCAAGCCCTAAGGCACCAGAGGACCTTACTTATCCTTCCTGACATTTAGTGCATCATGCTAGCCTGTCACACCAAGCCAGCTGTGTCTGCAGCTGGTTCTTTCTTTCTGGGCAAGGCAGTATCTATTGCAGGATGGAGGGGAAACACACACGCCTTTCAAGCAAACACGGCAGGACTGGCATTAAAAAAAAAAGATGTCAAAGCTAGGTTTGGTGCTGCAAGGAAAAATTATATCCACAGCTGTATCTGCCAACATAATCACATCAGTTTTTACCATCATAAAGTGGAACTGGAATATGCTACCTCCATAAAATATGTACCACCACCACATCTATCACTCTTGTCAGCTGCACATCTTCCCACCCTACGTGGGACTGACCATGTAAAGCTGCCAGATCTTTCTCACTGAATTTTGTAGCACGAAGTGTGCATTGCTCTGCTCTTTCTGTGCAGTACTCAGCATGTTTCAGCACTGGCTCCTGTACTTGTTTGTATTATGTTGTGTTTACCCAATGCTGCATCCCATTTACAGGAAGCCGCACTTGTCATTATCAGAAAAGTGCAAAGAAGTCTCACTGCAGTCTGATTTTTTGGTGGGGTCACACAAGTCTGAATTCATCACGTTGTAGCACCTGACATGGGACAGGAAACCATCAGAATCCAATAGCTGCCGTGTCCATCGTTAGACACCCATACTTGACAGCAGATAACAACAGTAGCAATTACCTGGGTTAAACATGAACTTTATGTTCATGAACAAGACATGTCCCTGAACAAGACATGTCTAAAGCTCATACCAAATAAGCGTTGTGTAATTTTGCCTCACAGTTCTGTCAGTGCAGGTAAACTTTTGTAAACTTTTGCAGTTTTACTTGTGCTGAAGTCAAGGTTTCAGTCTAGTTGTTCAGAGGACTGGCAAAGTCCCTTTTCATCTCAGAATTTTATAATTTGAAAACCACAGGTATGTTTTAATTCTGAAAATATTTCATAATAATAATTGTATTTCTATTACTTCAACAAAATTTCTAAGTCAGCACGCTTGCTCAAATTGTCGTTAATTAGCAGCAAAATACACAAATAAGGAATAACAAACCAGACATCCTCCTCATTTAAAAGTCTGCTCTGCCAGACTCACAAAACCTCAGCTGCTAGCAGTGATGCATCCACATTTCAATAGATTAGTATAACAGACGCATTGTGGAGCAAGACTACTGTACAAACTGCAGAGGCTTCTGTTATCATTTCCAAAAAAAGAAGACAACTAATGGTGGAGAAGAGCCTGACTGAGATTCACCAACCCAGGAAGGCAGCGGGTAAGGTGAACACAGAATGCGCTACCGGGTCCTGCCGCACTAGAACCACAAATCTCTTGATGAAACCAGTAGGAGACTGGTTAAAAACAGACTATAGAAAGAACTATATTACACAGCAGGTTTTGAACTTCTTGAACTTGCTACCACAGGAGACTGGAGGCAGACAGCAATTTCAGAAAGGGGTCAAGACCTGTTCAGCAGGTCAGTAAATAGAGCACAGAAGTCTCAGCAGCGATGTACCCTCTGCAGTTCCTATCGAACAGCTGGATACTGGCAGAATACAAAGGGAATGGACTATAAAAAGCAGCCAGGCTCCTAGGCTTTCCCTAAAAGGCACCTGCAATTGTCGCAGCTGGAGACTGGGACAGACAGACTGCTGGACACATTCTAACTCTTCCCCCTTTTGCAGCATGCCGTCCAATACAGCTATTCCTTCCAACTCCATCTCACTCTGCCTTCACAATAAGGGATTCAGGATGCCTTCTTTGAACTGTTTCCACTGTGGATATGACAGAATTACTTAGGAGATGTAAGCAGGAAGACTGTAAGTGAACGTGTGTGCCTGTGCATACAGCATCAGCATGGCTTGTTTGGGTGCTCCCAAGTCCAGGACAGCTGGTAGGTGGGCTGCTGACTTACGCTGAGGTGGCTGAGAATCAAAAGGCATCATCATCTTGGGCCTCATTCCCCTTCTTCCTGCCAGCGTGGACATGCTATCCTCTGACTCATGCCCTGAAGGAAGAATACTGAAGGTTATTTACCATGGAAGCGAGACTTCTGTGATACCATACCACGACGATTTCAATCCTCCTCTCATTATTTCTGAGTGCAAAAGAGGGCTCTCCCATCTGTAAGCAGTTTTGTGACTCACAACTTACAAAAACAGCTCTCTCATCCTTCACCACGAAGTGGGGAGGAGGAGGAGTGTTAAAGATCACTGGGCACTCTCCAGACCTCTCCAGGCCATCAGGCTAACACAAACCTCTGGCGATGCAGCTCTGGGAAATGAGTGGTAGAACAGAGTCACGCGTGTGGGCAAGACGTGCTGGATTACCACGTGAACCACTCACCACATGGAAACTCAGCCAAGCCTCAGAGATGAGCAGTAGCTGGCTAAGGTGCCGAAACCTGATTGTGTGTTTGCTGAAAGAAATGTGTCACACACTTGTTACATGATCTTCTGACTACTGATCAGTATTTACTACGGGAAATTCATGATTTAACTCTTGTGCATTCACTTTCCTCACTAAAACACGTGATCCTTCCTTTTCATAGAGCCTTATAAAGCAGGCAGAAGACAAAATCAGTACTTGTAAAGTAAGAACAAAGAAAGATTATGGTAACCAAATAACATGCCAATAAAGTGATTTTGACAGATAAAGTAAAATATATATAGTTTTAAGAATCAGGATCAAAGTACTTGCTGATAGCTCACCTCTGTAGGAATTCCGCCTTTGATGGATATTGCTGTCCATGGAATTATCAACCGGGGTGATGTCTTGGGAGTTGCGAGGGATTGGGGTATCTGTCATGATTGGATTGGGATCTGGAGATTTATCAATGGGTTTTAGCTCCAGTCTTTCATGATGGATCCAAAGGTCAGGAGGCTTGACATCTTTGGAGTTTCCTTTGTACTTGTGGGACCCGTTCACTGATTTGCAGGCGGCTCGTTTCCTTGGGAAGGAAAACAAATGAAATGTTCTTAGATGTATGCTTCCTTTCACTTGTTGAAAAAGGCAAATTTTCATCGAGATTTCTTTCTGATCTTGTATCCAGCTGAGCGAAAGCTACCCACTGGGCAGGAAGCTTTGAATTTTACATATAAGCACATCTGACATCTCAAAGCATACCCCTGCATATTCTGCAACTCTGATGCCATGAATTTTGTCTCAAATGGTACCACATGCTGCAGAACTGTGCTCTACAGACTAAGCTTTCATTAACAAAAATTAAGTTTCCAGTGCTTATGGTTATTTAAAGAATATTCTAAACACAAGTGTATGTACGCCATGCTGTGCTGTACTCCAGGGTTTACAAACAACCTCAAACAATAGCTGCAGAAGGAGTGTGGAAATAGCCAATTATCCCAACAGGATGGTTAACACTAAAGACTAATGACAAGAACATTCATTTTACCACTGCTCAGGTTAGGCACATCTAACTAATGTGCTTTTTCATCGCTGTTGAACAGCATCAGCAGCAAACTGGGGAGAGTGCTTGTGAGGAAGACATTTGACAAGAAGGAATTTGGGAAAAATGAAATTCAGAGTTCCAGCACTGCCCTCCCCACTCTCTTCTCCTTTTGGGCCCTGGCAGTGCTGGAGGAAGGTGCCCCTTCTGGGTAGCACATTTGCTAGAAATGGCTAAGATATCTGCCTATATGCAATTTTGAAAGTATCAGCAAACAGCCTCTCACGTAGGTAATACACAGCCAGACATCCTCCCAGCATCTGGCTGTGAGCTTTGTAGTTGAACAAATGAAACAGATCAGAAGGTTGCAGGTTTCTGCATGTGGGAGGTGGCATTTAGAAACTGGGAAAGCAAAGGCAAGATTTCACAGGGTTATTTTTGCTGTTTGAGAAATAAATAACCTCTCTTGGGCGCAAGACCCTGAACTTTCTCCTCTCCCAGTCACGTCCCCCAGCTGCTAGACTCTCTCTCATATATCCACATTCTTTTCTCCTAAGAATTTGCATTCTTGCAGGATGGTTCGGCTTCAGCAAAAAAGTGGAATTACCTTCTAAGCCATGCTTTTAATTGCTTTCTTAAAACCCTGTTTTGCATAAAACAGTCTCTTCAAACTTAAAAACAATAAAAAGCTTTCAGCTCTGTTCAGTTCTTTAAAAGAACATGCAGAAACAACTTCCAGTATCCTAATGAATGGCAGCATCGCTGCTGTCATCTTAATTCAGATGTCAGTGCTCGAAGTGAGGGTAGAAGTCAGACACACAGTTGTATTTAGGATTCTGGAGCACTTTTCTAAGGAGTCCAGCTCCAGGTCCAGATTCCACTCCAGTAGTCTAAGAATTAGCTATTATCATGCACAGCTTGGAAGCCTGCTGTGCACAGTGGAGTACGTACTAAGAACAGAAGTGAGAATCTGCCTGAGCTGTTGAGCTCACACAGCTCTACACAGATGTATCAGCACAGGGTTGGAAACAGAAGAGCCAGGCCTGCATGCTGCTCTGCCTGAATTAATTCTGCCTCTGATCCTGGCGCAAGCAGTAACGGAAGCTGCATAATGAGATGTCAGCTCTCAGACGACCATCTGAGCTTCCAGCAAGACATTCACCCGAGATTCGTGTGATTACTGCAGGCACACAAAGCTGATGTTCAGACAAGAATGCAAGATAATCCCAGTATTTTAAACAGTACTTTCTCTTCAGACAGGGAGAAGTGTAGGTCTATATGAAAGCATTGTTATAGCATTTTTGTCTGTAAACCTTTGATGTTTTCTGAACTCTGAAATACTGATTAAGAGAAGACAAAGAACATCATCACCAACTTCATGATAACATCCATCAATACAGCTGAGTTATCTGCCGAACACTGGAGTTCAAACTCATGTCAACGCTGCATTACTACTTGGGTGTCAGGACAGAGCTTCTACAGCTCACAAGGCTTAGAAGTAATAAACTCTTCATCATAAATGTATATATATATCATAAAGATCCATACATCATAAAGATCCATACATCCATCATAAAGAACAGATTAAGTGAGAAAAATAACAGAATTCATTGAGAAAGGTAAGACAGGGCTAAGTGCCACCAAGACATCTTACTTTTTCTGGTGAGAAGTGGTACGACGAGTACAGAAGACAGCAACTATCACCACGATCACAATGGTGATGACTCCAATGGATACAATGATCACAAGAAGCATGTTGCTATCCAAGGGAGAAGTAGGGCTTCCATGGGGACTGTTACTGCCTGTAGGAGTAGGGAGAAAAGGATTATTTTTTTATTAAGACTTTACTTGGAAAAGATCCCCAACAAAAGCAAAAGTGCCAATCCCAGAGTGGGAAAAAGATTAGTAGAATAAGAAAGATAGTTTATCTGCTAGGATTTCATGTGAAATGCTTACTTATTTTTCTGTCATTCGCCAATCGTGTTTCTGTACAACTGTGTAATCTGTATGGTGCTTTATAGATCCAGCTCCAACTATCAGTCTATAAAGCTTCAAGTTCACCCTACTCTAATAGCTATCATAAAAAAAATTCAATAGTTTTGAGTCTGATGAGAGTTAAGCTGGGATCCTGCTAGAACTACAGCACGATGGGCATTCCCCTGGACCCAGTAATCACACAAATCGTATCAATCTTCTACAGTGGTCACTTTCCTCTAAAAAAGAACACATTTTATGTAACACTAACAAGTGTTACCTTAGGGCAAGGCTCCACAAGGCCTAGTGCTAATACGGAGAAGGGGTTAAGATGATTTTTTTTCCTTCCTAATATGTTCTCACTGAATAAATTTTACACTTGTGCACTAGAGCAGGCATTAAAAACTGAACCGAGAACAAGATCTACTGTCAAGACTGAAATGAAAAGTAAGGGGAAGGTATTTTTTCCAAATACTCTGCACAGTAGGCAAGAGTGCTATGACAGAAGTCTGATAGCAGTTTCTTGAGTGGGCACAGCTACCATCATAAGAGAAAAAAGTTACGGAAACAGATTTGGTCTGGGTTGTAAACAGTTTACTATTTTTGGTGGGCTGTCTCATCACCCTGAAATACCACAAGTCGCTGCATTTGAATTGAAAAGCTTTGTAACAACACTTACCACCGAGTGGTGGTTTGTAATCTGGCCCTATGTCCACTGGGCGGCTTCCCTTTCCTGCAGATCCTGAAGCTGAAAAAGTCACATACATGGTAATTCTATATATACATCTACACACATAGATATACAGACACACGTACACCTACATACACATCAACACCCACTCTGGCACTACAAGGCAGCTCCTTTGGAATTCCTCTCTGAACAATTGTGAGCATTTCTTAATCCTTTTCTCCCCATACAGAAAGATCTGGGGACTGTGTTTCTCCAGGAAGAGAACCACTTCAGAAGAGCTATTAGATTCCTCTGCTAGTATTCATTTTAAACAATATAACAAAAACTATTGCAGTAATACACAGGCAAATTATATATTGAGGCAAATGGTTTTGCCACAGTTGTACACACAGTTAATCATCCTGAAACAGTAGTTGTACAGGTTTCTTTTCCTAATCCCTAATTACAATGAGTGAGGCAGAAAAAAACACAGTAAATATAATATTAAGTCCCTTCCTAACCTTAAAAGCTTGCTTTAAAATTCTCCCCATTCTTTCCTGTTTGTTTTGCCTTTGCCACAAGTGACAATGGAGTATCACAGAAATGTTTTTGGCAAAACCCAGGGAAAACAAATTAATTAGTTTCAAAGCATTATGTTTATAGGCTGGCAACAGAAGTAAACGTTATCTATATGTTAATTATTACAAGCCGAGGCACATGGCACAGCTTCTCTTAGCAGAATCTCCTGGGTGCTAGATGCAAGAGCCGACCTGCCCACAGAAACACCGTCCGCCTGCTCCTCTACCAAGCATTTCCCCTCATGTAAGTCAGGTCTAACTCAGATCACTTGTTGCCACAGCAAGAGGCATTAAGTCACAAGTTCACCCCTAATACCAAGATCTCTCCTGAGTTAGCAGAAGGCTTCCAGAAGAAAAGGTGCACAAAAACTCTCTTTTTTTCATCACTTTTGTGCTTTCATTAAAATACACTAATGAAAAATGACCACGAATGATAAAAACACTGTAAAGGGGAGAAACACAATGCAACATGTGAAGAACAATGTTCCTCTCACTGGAATTTGTTATACTTGACACATTTTTACAGAGGTAGGCACAAAAAGTCAAAAACACAAAAGACAAGTCCCCAGATACAGCAGTTTACATCTGGAAGAAGGGTTTTCTCAGTTAACAATCCACATTAATCAAGAACTAGTACGTGTAAAAGTATGTGCCATGAATGGAAATTATTAATCTAAAGTCGAAAGTCTGTACATTAGTAACTGTGAAATAAAGACAACTGATAAGAACAGCAAGGGCACCAGCAAGACTACTGAATAAACCCCAAGGAGGACAATAAGAAGGAATGCTACACATATACAGTGAGGAATTAGGTGTAGTCTATAATAATGGGAAAGGCGTATTGCAGGACAAATCGATAATGAACAAGATATATTGCACCTGCCAGCCCAGAGAGGCCATAGCATTCAGTTAAAACGAGTTTTCTCTTTGAAGTACTGGACCAGTAATTTTGCAGCACCAATGAAATAAATTAAACAGAATTTTTATCAGCTGGTATTTAATATATTTAGATCCGTATGACCATATAACTTGCACCAAAGAGATGTGAAAAAAACCTGAGTGAATTCTCTGAATCAAACCGGGCACTGAAGACACGGTGGAGCAGCAGAGAAGCTTGGAGGGGGGCAGAGGAGGCGGCAATAAAAATAACTGGCAATATTTTAAAAAGAGAAATAGACAGCCCTGTGCATTTTTAATGCAGGAGCTGGATCCTTTTAATAGGCAAGATCATGGAAAAACTGACAGACAGGAGATGGGGGCATACTTCATGTCCATCTTTTTGTTTTACTGAAAACAGGCCTTTTCAAACAAACAACATCAGACAATAAACTTAGTTGGGAACAGAAACTATGCAGACATACTATATTTAGACTTCCATAAAACATTTCACTGAGCTTTGGCAAAAATAGCATAATAAAAAAGCAATGTGGCACATATTAACAAGATTAACAACTAATTAACTGATAAGAATAAGAATTATAATTGCAGAATCATTATTCACAAGGGATATTTCTAATGAGGTTCTGCAAAGACCTGAGCTTGGCAAAGTATAATTCAATATCCTTAATAGCACTGTGAAAGAAAATTAAAATAATTGCTACTAAAGTTCAGAAATGGCATAAAATGATGGAGTAGATAGTAAGATACGCAAAGTCACCTGCACGGAGCAGCAGGGATGATGTGGGTGTAAGACCCTGAGTCAGGGCAGTTTATCACGGGCCTGCACTCACTACCATACCGCCCCTGGACGTGTGCATATGTGACAAGAGTTTAAATCACATTTAGATGATAAAAACGCTGGAAGTCAGAGATATGGAGGAAACAATATTCCAGCTGTGGACATCCTTGGAATAACCACCTGCACATCACCCTTGTAGAGGGGGCAGCTCAGGGACACCAGGCACTGGCACCGACTGCGTGGCCTCCGTGCAGCAAGCAGTGTGCACACTGCCAGCCAAGCAAAGTTATCTACAAGGCACGAACGCCAGTTTTCAGAACATGGTGAAATTCAGGTACCTAACTGACCACATCACTTCTCAGTGCCTAATTCCAGAAAGAAGGGACCAACAGCACAGCCTGTACACGCTAGGGAGCTCGCTCCTGAATACAGGAAAAGCACTGACACAGGGGAGAAGGAGGCCAGAAGCACTGACCAGAGATTTGGTCCCACTGGACTTTGTTCCTTCCAGTCTCAAATAACCTGTTCAGTATTCCTCAAGGACATGATTCTGCAATTATAGGACCTTGTCACAGAGCAAGCTCTTCTGCTGTTCAGCTTGTGTTCTCCTTTTCTACATTTAGCCTATTGCCATGATTTCTGATTTCCACATTCTCTTATAGGAATTCTGAAACAAAACTCTCTTGGCTTTTACGTAGGCTTTATGAATTATAAATGTTATAAATTTATAAATGTTAATCATATCGTTAGTAGAAGAAAAGATTGTTTTAGTATGAGATAAAATTGGATGAGAAGATTTAGTTATCTGCTGAAATGAAGGTAGAAGACAAGAGCAAGAGTAAACAGCAACTTTTAAATAAAACCATTTAATCTTTCCCTATTCCATTCTACCTGCAAGAGAGGACTAACGACAACATGGGGAGCCTCTGCTTCCCCACAGACAAGCCTGACTCTCAGCTAGCATCTCTGTTATTCTACTCTGAGTAAGAATTTACTCTGTAATTGCCTAGTAAAGCATATTTAAGAAATTACTTCCAAATAACAGGTTGAAAAGCAAGTTAAGAAAAAAAAGATCATTTCAACCCCTTTAGGATCTATTTAATTGTATGTCTAAGCTGCTTGCCAATGTCCTTTTAAACTCATCCCTTTAGACTAATTCTTCCCCTTTTTATTAGGCTTGCAGCTTATTTGGAAGCAAGGAAAAATAGCCCTGGGACATTCCCCATATAATGCAATGTAGTAAACACAAAGTTACCATTTTTCAAGCAAGCATTTTAAAGCCTTAAGGCTTTTAGTAGCTAATGTTGCGCTCTTCAGGAGAGTCTGGAATCTAAACAAGCTGACAAACAGAATCTCTCTTCCAAAAAAGCTTTCTAGAGCAGATATACTTTCCCTTATTATAAAAATAATTATAGACGTAGAGCTTGCAAAACAGCACTTGTGCTAATTAGATAACTGTCTGATCTTCCTCCTCTATATACTGAGATCTTGCATCAATGGTCAGAGGCTGGCTGGAATATCACTTAATCCAAATCCATTTTGACAGAATGATTCACCTCTGGCACAACCCACTCGTCCCTTCATGTGACATCTGACTACAGAGATCACTTTATATTCCGAACACCCAAACCACAAATAGAGCTTCCAGTTATTCCACTATTAAAAGCACAACAGGAACTTGCTCATTTATATTTAGAGCAGCAGATACTTGTTTCATTTAGGAAATGCAACAGCACATGGAAAGGAAAAAACAACACATGGAAAAGATGGAGTAAAAGAGAAAGCATGGCTCTTCATTTACCTTGATCATTAGGCATTTTATCTGAGGATTCAGCTAGTGGGACAAGCGCAGTGAAGGAAAAAACAAGAGAAAGATCATAAGGCTTGAAGGAGTGAGAGACAGAATTTCAAGTTTCACATAGCATAAACACACTGGCTAGAGTAAAGCTTTCAATTTTAACCATGAATACTCACATGGAAAGAGCACTGTTAGAATCATAACTTTTTATTCTTCACCTCTCCTTAAAGTACTTTTTTTTTTTCAAGGTATTATGTTTGTACTATTTCAGTAGGTAAGCCCTCAGCAAGCACCTTGTGATTAAAGAGCCCGCTGCATCACACTAGTTCCCATTACCTCAACCAAGCTGGCAGCGAGCAGTATTTCACCAGCTACCAGCTCCAGATCCTGCTGCCTTGGACCATTTTATCATGAGCAGACGTGACACATAAGACCTAGAATCTTAAAGCAACTAGAAAGTAGTTTTCTAAAACACATGTGGGACACAAGCCCTCAGCATTAATAACTAGATGTCCTAAGGGACCACCACTAATTTTGAAATAACACAAATGAGCAAACAGTTGAGCAAAAACTGCATATGTATTAACCACATGCAAGAGCAATCACAAGGAAAATTTTATTCTAATCCAACTTCATCATCTCCCTGTCTTTTCCAGTTTAACTATAAAATTCATGCTACTTGGTGACTTATTCCTATAGGGATGGCATTCAGGAAACAAGGAAGATATTTAGCTCTGTGTGATACTTTACCTTTTGGGGTTCTGAACTGAACTGCCTCAGACATAGGCCCCATGCCCTTGGAGTTACGGGCCTGAATTTTGAAATAATACGGTGTATCGAGGGTCAGTTCTTGTATCTGATGGGTCAGTCTGTTTCCCACAACGGGTTCAATAACCCAGTCGTGTATTTCAGCATTCACATCCGTACTGTAGTAAATGATGTACCCTATTCAAAGGAAAGAAACAAAAGAACTTTACACATAAAAGAACAGGATAGTCATAAGATCTAACAGCAAGAGTTCTATCGACTTTTAATGATATTTGCACAGCTAAATGATTATGGGTTTTAGAAAGTGTATTCTTACATTTTCAAAGACTAGAAATGCATTCATTATTAGACAGCCTTCCCATCTAAAATTTTAAGCTATTCAAAAGCATGTTGAGAGAAAAAATCTATTTAAAGTGTCAAAATTATTTTTCATCGCTGTTCATTAAGTATGGATGAATTCCTTGCTTCCACCTCTTTATCTGTTCATGGACCAAGTAATGTAAAATAACATTAAGCTACTCTTATAAATACATCCTCAAAGTATTAATATTTAGGGAAAATTGCTAACCTTGAAACAACAAAACATTCTCATGCACAACAAAAGAACTTGTGTTTATGAGTTCACATTAAATCTAATTGGTTTATTACTTTTTCAGTTTATTAACAAAGAAACAATCTGAAGAGAACTGAAGCTATCTTGCAGGTCCTAGGAAAACATTACAGGAGTATGTGATGTGGTGTTAAATATACTGCACATACAAAGTGATATGAAGTAAAAGCATTGTGATTTTTTTCACAGAGAACATAGAGCCCCTGGCATTAATTTGCCCAAATATAGGGCTAGGTCAGAGGCTTCATGCACAAGTTGCTACTGCCCTTGTCCCACTGCCCACCTGTCTGTGGGGTTCAGTAGGAAGAGGGAGGCAGGTTCTCTGGAGCAGCTTCCAATTCTTTTGAACAACGAAAAATCTTGCTGGTACCTCACATGCATGTAATTCCCTGTAGCCAGGATGGCACGGAGGATGATGCCCGAAACACCATTTGTAGGTCTGGTAGGCTTAATTTCTGCCCTTGGTGGCACATTAACCTCTGCGGGCTGGATTTAATAATTTGCTACTTGTACAGGTCACAAAGCAACCTATCTGTAACTGGTCTAGGAAGGGACAACATATGCACACAGCGACAGCTGAAAGCACTATATGCAGCGTAGTGGCACCAGATAACTGAGTTTCCTCATGACTGTACTAATTAGTCAGCAATTATTATGATGCAAAAGCATCTGGAATCCAGATTAGCACATTTCAGAATTTCACATCCATCTCAGCCACATCAAAGGAAAATAGGAACTGCAAAGACAAGAAAGTATTCCACAGACATGCTATCCAGAGCATGGAATTACTTCATTGCACAGCATTTCTGCTATTACTGCACAGAATGAATTGAGCAGGGTTAATCAGTAATTAATTACTCAAGTCTCTGCTTCTCTCGCTGGCAGTGTCTCTGTCCAGCAGAGGGCACTCAGCTGCCACATCCCCAAAAATCCCTGCCTGCCTCTCTTGGCAAACCCAATCTGATGTTTGGTGGACTCGTACCCCTATAGACACATAATATTTTAGAATTTAACTCTTATGCAAATACTAATAAATACTGTGCCTTTCCATCCAACACGTATGAAAAAATGCAAGGTTCTCCTTCACAGTATAGACATTGCAACGAGATTTGTTACCTGGAAAATGCGTATGCTAATTTTGCTAATTGCACTGTGTAAGTGAATTCTGATCTCTTTGTATTATCGCCTGCCCTTCCTCACATACACGCGTGATGTAAGGTGACAGGCTTATCTTTTTAAGAGCACATATACGCTGGGGTTATTTGTGCCTTGCATTTCGTTTCACACCTGTCAATGACCCTCATTGACCGCTAGCAACCAAGTCCTTTAACCTGCAGTAAAGATAAAGTCTCCCGCTCCTCCAGTCAAGCTTTCCTTCCCATATGGAGGAAACATCTTGCTGATAATAAAGAAATGCAGAACTGGCTTTACAGAGACAAATGAAAACAGAGAAAGACACAAACAGCTGTCTGTATGCACAGACAGAAATGGCTCGGGCATTCTGGCGCAGCACGAGCTGCTGCTCTGCAGGAGTTACATCCCCATGGCTGCACCGTGAGACACACGGCACCCGATCACACAGAAGAGCAGTGTGCCGCTGTGTTTGCGCAACCCTCCCGCACTGTTGTTTTAGCACTGACACCAGGAAGACAGCGAGTGCACCTGGCACAGCCACAGCATCTTACCTGCAGGCTCTGGGCTGCAAGCTCAGTGCCACTTTGCTTTTTAGGGGTCTTTCTTACATTAATACTTAAATTACTGTAATTAAATACTTAAGAATACTTATAATAAGAAGAAAGTGTATTGCTTTTACTAAAGGCAGTCTCCAATATTCTGCTTTTTCAAAGGAATCAGACTCATTTTTGTCTCCTGTCTAGAACACGGGCTACAGCACTGAGCACTGTATAATCAGACTCTTGCCTTGGTGACGGGTTTCAAAGGTTTGATTCTTGTACCACAGTTAATTCTGATAACAAAAGCAAAATCATACAGTGCAAACTGTATGCTGATAAAATCTGCTTTAAGCTTAAAGCCTGGGAAAAAAAGGAAAACTGAAGTGAATTATTTCAGAAAGCCTTTAGAAATGGGAATCCAAACAAACAGAACACTTACCGAAAGGAAACAGTAATTATTGTTTTCTGTAAATGATTTACCCTACATGAAAGTGATGCAGTTACCAAGTCAAATAACAGTTTGCTCCTAATGATTATGTCAGGGGATTAATAAACAGGCTTTAAGTCTGTTCTGCACCACAGCAATGGCAGGAAGATGACAAAGAGCACCAGGACAGAGACTTCTAAATAAAATACTGACAGGCCGGATGCATTAACAGATGTATTTCTGGAGGCTTGCTATTAGAATAGCACAAACTGATGAAGGCAAAAGTTACTGAGATATTTAAACTTTCAATTATATTTGTGGTTAGACTCCCATTTCATACTGCAGTTACAGTTTATATCTTGACATATATTTTACTGGGTACAAAAGTAAATAATTAATCCGAGCTACTAAAAAGATCGGCAAAGAAGATATAGAACCTGTGGATAGCTCCAGGCTAAATATGGAACATGATCACATAGTTATGTAGATTACATTCTGCTGTTAACAAGCTATCTTGTATCTGCCTTTGTAGCTCATGCAAACTGCACCTGTAATTTTGCCATTGGCTTCGGACGGAGGCTGCCAGTTAACAATTATTGTCCGAGGTTTTCCCTCTTTGCTCACCACAGTCACATCTTTGGGAGGAGAAGTAGGAACTGCAAAGAAATGAAAAACAGGTTATCAGAAACAGTTTGCCCAATTTCACTGGATGTAAGTAATCTCAGCACCTTCACTTTTTACTAAAAGAAAGGCATGTGCAACAATAAAAACCCTGAACATTCAGTCTTCAGATAAATCCGCTATACCAGTGCAGTGGTCTTACTGATTTACTCCATTAAACTGGCAAATGCCATCTGGTGCACGGTATTTCCTTTCATGGCAAGTTACCTGTTTCTAAAGCCTCTGTCACCAGACGCTATGATTCATGATTGAGCTCATCTATCTTCAAAATCACATCATCTTCAGAGAACTCTAGTAGTTGGGGTTAGTGACTTCTGACATGAATTTGTTTGCTCATCAGAAAAACTGCATGAACTCGTGGAATGAACACATTTTATAGGCACAGGCATATGAAATATCTCCATGTTTTCAGGTTTGTGGACCAAGACCAAGTAATGCCAATTTGCCACTCAAATCTGAATCAGCAAGGTAAATCCACCAGAGGTTTAGAATTGTAACCAGTAATTCTTAACTTACTTTATTGAACATTTATTTGTGATTTGCAAGGAAACCACCACAGAAGCATGCGCAATCAAGAAATACTGGCAGAACACAACTGTCCCAACTTTTCCCTTAAGTTTCCAGAGAGCAAAACTAAGAGTGGGAGAGAGGGAGAGCTTTCTGCTCCCATCAGCCCCTCCTGCCTTAAACTCAGGAAATGGCACAAACCACTCCAGTGAAAGACTGAAACCTGAGTCCTTTCTCCCTTCGAACTCAAATATCCAGTTGGGGCTTGGATTAATGGCTTTCAAATGCACAGAGCCCACGTCTCCAAAGGTGCATTAACCAGCTACAGTTTGGAATGCCACATTATGAAAAACATTAGACTTTTAATTAGGTAGCAAAGTGTATTTGCCTTGGATATTTAATACCGTTAACAGTAACATTTAGTGCTTACACAGTGCTTTCCACATTTAAAGAGCTTTATGTATATTACCTATTAGAAATTAATTTGCACATCCTCTGATGTGGCTACCTCTTATCCCAATGCAGAATAATAGGCGGAAAAAACCAGGGATGGCAAAAGAGATTCAAAAGTTACTGTAATAATTAGCCTAGATACTTAAAAGCATGCTCCACAGAAATGATGTAAAGCACTACTCAAGGCCTTAGAGTAAGCTTCAAAGAAAAAAGAAACCTCAGGACTAGCCCTCAAGAGATTAGTAATGCAGAGAACAACACTGAAACCAGTTATCCTCTATTTTTCTTCAGTCTTAGTTGAGGAGCAAGTCCTGTACAACGCTGCAAGTCATGAGTATTCAAAAATAATGAGTCACACACTCAGGAATTTGGCGAGTAATATAAATCACAAGATGTGTTATGAGAAAATATATTTAGCTTTTGCTTTTTTTCTTTTGCCTCTTAGTTCCCAAGCTTTTAGGTCATATTTACAAATATTCCTTACAAGTGCCCCAACTAGAAATGGACTCTATTTAAATGGAAGAAATGAAACTGCCTCTATCTCACCCTCGCTCCTGCACTTTCTGAGTTTCAAATTCTCTTCAAAGAACTTTATCTGTGCAACTTTTACAATCCCTGCACAGAGTTATGGATGAGAACAGTGTGTGTGTACCAAATACCGTTTGAACACTGGATGTGCATAGCAATCAGAAGGGGAAGCAAGGCTCCATGCAAACTGGGCTAGTTCCACTGCTCTGATGTCCTCCGTTTTTGGGGGAGTGCATTCTGACAAGGCCACCTACCTCTGGGCAAATACATCACTCTCACCAAAAACTAAGACAATGTTTTCAAAAGCAACTGATGCTCACTACGGGTTATGGGACTTCAGAATAAGTTAGGAGCTTGCTGATTTAATCTTTTTCTTAATCCTTGTTTTAGAATATTTGGATGACCTGACCAATTCTTCACATACTTGACTTTTTGCTGTAATTTAATCTAGTCTGAGAACTGCAGGGTAATTTGAATAGGCTCTTTTTTGTCCCTACTCTTCAAATAAACAGAAACACCAGCATAATAAACAGTAAATTCAACTGCACAAAGATCATTTCTCACTGTGGGATGATGGGGGCTAATGAGGGACAGGTCAGGAGATTCTGGAGCTCACAGCTACTCACTGGGCCCAAGTTCCTCCCAGCAGCTACAAACCCTCTCCTGCTCTCTACTTGGAGAGTGCATCACTTCTGCAGCCCTGGGAAGTGCTATGCCTATTCACGTTGAAGAAGAGTAATTTAGGGTTCATTTAGATGTCTTAATTTTTATTGGGATTTTGGTTTTGATTCATTTGCCTCATGCACTTCCTCACTGTAATAATCATCATCATGATACCGAATTTAAATTACTTGCTAGATTATTGTCTTTGTATGCTTCTTTATTCTCTCCTGTCTGTGAACTGTGGTACATTATTCATTACTTCTCTGTAATCTGATGTAAATTCTTTTGCATGCAATCATCCCTTTGAATTTTGGAGTATGTTTTTCTTTTTTAATCAGAATTTCTGGCCAAACTAGAAAGAAAAGAACCCCCCAGAAAGAACTCCTCAGCATAATCATTTTAAATACATGCTTTCGCTCCTCCAGGATTCTGGCAGACAAGATTTTATTGATTTCATCACAGTTGTCAACCATTCCAGAAAGGCACAGATGATTACCTAATTCAAAAGTTGTTCCATGTGCTGTCATACTCCAAGTACTTGATCTTCGACCTTTAGTCACCATCACAGAGAATTCATACAAGGTATTTGGTTTTAACCCAGTCACTAAATAGCTCAGAGTGGTTGCATTTGCAGTCTGAAAGAAAAACAAAGTGTCAGTAACTTCTGAACTGATAACCATCCATCACCAGCTCTCAGACACCCGTCTCAGGTAATATAACCACAGTCATCAATTCTCTAACGTTTTTGCTCTGTCTTGCAATTCATTAATCAACTATTAAGGTGCCATTGTTTTATCCTGAGCTAGAAATTCCTTCTGCAAAGAGTAAAAACATTTAATATCAATTACAGATATTCCTTAAAAAAGCAATACGAGGTCCAGGGCATGCTTATGCAGCAGGCTGAATCACTGACTACTTGGCAGGGGGTTAATTTACAGCATTTCATTAACTGATCTAACTAGGGAAAGCAATGAAGCACAGCTAACAGTAGAAGTCCTTCATGAAATCCACATCTTCCTTTCAAATTCCTGTTAACATTTTCAGTGAATTTTTAAAATATTTAAAAATAACAATAAAAAAAATCAAGTGAAGGTACAGGTGCTGAGAGACTCGAAGATGCTGACGCTTTATTAACACTTAGGTTTTTATCAGAAAGGGTTGTTATCTAGGACCAAACACTGAACCACACATGGTTTATACTGTGATTTGTAACTCAGCCATTTACCTAGAGTTTTCGACCTTTAAATCAAACTATCTGATGGTTGTTATACATGACCTAAACATAAACAGCACGTACTTGAGGCATATGGAAAAAAGAAAGAGGTTTCTGTATCTATCTGTATTCCTTACCTTGACCTACACAAATCTAAATGTAGAATTCAATAGTTAGCTGTTTCCAAATACAGCAGGGTCATACAACACCTGTATTAATAAATAACTATTGCCTTTAGAAAACAACTGTTTTCAGTGATTTCTTTTTCAAGGAAAAGACCACCTATAAATGCATATTCCTTGAAGACTCGACAAATAATATGGCCAAATTCTGCAGAGAGAACTCTTATTTCTCAAGTATACAATGACAGATTTTTGCTACACCAGGTTAAAGTTCAAAAAGCTGTCAGCCAAGTGATACTTAAATTTGTACAGAGTACTTTGCTTGTTCACAGAGGTGCATTTTGCCAGTTAAGACATTATAGGATTTGACAGACGATAAAGACATCATAAAACTAATCAAAATCAAATCTTCCATTACCTTTAAACCTTAACTTGTGCAAAAAATTCAGTGGATTTTCAAAGTAAATGTGATTGTGGCTAAATGGTTCAAATATTTAAGTGTAGAGCAGAACAGTTCCTGTATTCTGTGGCAAAGCTTGACTGAACACAACCTGCCTAGTACAAACATGAAACCATGAGCTCAGAAGAGCTTTTCATCAGCTCTCTGAGTGCCAAGCAACATTTTCTCCAGGCTCTTTGCAATGCAGCTCAGGGACATGAGGAAAACAGTGATGCTACAGTAGAAACTGCAAAAACTTTTGGCCTAGATAATAATGTAATGTCAAGTCCAACAGAGAAGTCTTTTCCTAATGTCTTGCATTATGAGCTGGACTTACCCCTGCAAAGTGCTCACATTTCTTCCTCTCCACAATCTCTGGAAAACCCTAACACCATTTAAGCACTCAGTTCTGTTTACAGCACTTTTTAGCTCCTAGCTTCAGCCATACGTGGCAGTTGGACTCCTTTTTAAAGGTTAAAGTTATATTTTCATCTATGACTTTGAAGCTTGGTACCTTTTAGTTTCAGTACACATCTTCCTGAATGTAAATGACACATGAAAGGCCAAACCAGAGTGCAAGACTTCTCTGCTTCCTTCTCTATTTTTATGCCATTTACTGTTTTTAAGATCACAGCATATCCCATTATACTAAACCCTGCTCACCTACTAGAAATAAACATCATAAATATTACCTTGTAAAATATATATTTTTTTTATACAGTCCTATAAGATCTAAGTTAAGATTTAATATTTTAGCTTATGCTTGAGAGCACAGCTGATATAAATCACAGGGAGCCTGTGCACAGGACAACCCCTCGCCACCAACAAAGATTCTTTGAAAAATGCTCTCTGATCCACATTAGTGAAGCTACACGGTTCAAAGCACAGTGGAGTATTTCAGCTTCAGGAACTATATTACATCTGTTCCTGTGTTTATATGCTCTGCATGGACACAACTCCTATACAGACTTAAGAAAATATGGCTCCTTGAGGTTTGTACTTGCATTTGAAGCATGCTCCCTCTTCTTGCATAAGTATTTTGTGAATGTAAGCATAGAAAGTGGAAAATTACGAAACAAACTATATCAACATCCCATTTATTGAAGGGAGTGGTGGATGAAACAACACCAGGATGAACAGATGTAGCTCTGGATACCAGAGAACTGTCCTGAAGGTAAGATTTCTGTGTGCGAGGCTGTGTAATGGAGAAGCTCTCATGCAACTCGGCAAACAGCCTCAAAATGTGCAATAGGTAGCAAAGCTTCTAGAGAGATGGCCATGATGAGCAATACACTAGTCTGTACTTAATAAAGTAACCAAAGACCTGACTGAAATACAGCAGCTTATTCAACAGCACTGCTGAAAAGAGGTTTTGCCTGTCTTAAAATTGCCATTTGTTTTTGTTCAACTGAGCAGTACAGATTTTATCACTGAAACAAAGAAAGAAAAGCCGGAAGCAAGTTCTCCAGACATCATGGTTTAAAAATGATGATTTAGGGCAAATGTTTCATACTTAGGTCCTTTGAGGCAAATGCTTTTTTAAATGAGTAATTTTGAACTATATTCCATCATTACATATTATTTTTGGTTCAGAGTAAAACTTCTTGACCACTGGCTGCCAGCACTGAGAACAGTGGGAGTATTTCATTTACCACTGAGAG
This sequence comes from Oxyura jamaicensis, assembly GCF_011077185.1. Lineage (NCBI taxonomy): Eukaryota > Metazoa > Chordata > Aves > Anseriformes > Anatidae > Oxyura > Oxyura jamaicensis. The sequence goes on from NC_048902.1 coordinate 9,775,719, forward strand.
TGGTTTTTTTTAAGCTCTTAACTAATGAAACTGCAGCATTATATAAATCACTCCTGAGACATCCTCTGCACATGACTCAGGAATGTGAATTCATAAATAACTTGCCTTTAGAGGAGGAACACACATACATACATCTTTTCATTTCAATCAAAAAAAATATCTGGTTTGTAACAAGATTGCTCTCTAAGAGCATAAAGGGAGCTCCACTAGCTGGATATTTTAACAACCATTTCCTCTGAGTCTCATTTCAAATGTGAAATTTGCAGTCAGCATTTTTCAGGCCTCCAAACAGCTCTGGAAATTAAAAAATGCAACCAACCAACTCAAAAGATCCAAACTGAAAAATCCAACCCCAGATTAGATCTCCAATTCAAGGCAGGCAACAATATCATAAAGTTATCGTTATGTATTTTGTGGCCATCTGTTCCCAAAGGGAACCCTGAACATAAAGGGTTTTAAAACTGGAAAAAAAAAAAAAAAAAAAAAAAAGACTTAAAAGAGTAAATATTTCCCAGTGAATGACTCACCACACCACACAGATTCAGAGTCCTCTGCTAACTGGAGAGAAACCATTAGTAACACATACCTTATTAATGCATTATTGGCTCCTCTAAGGTAAGCCCACATGTCACAAAAAGCCATCATGTCAAGGTGAAGAAGAAAGTAGGGAACTGTCACTGTGTCCACAGCTCCCCAGCAGAAAGTCATTCTGGAAGAGTCTTCCTTCCTTGCCCAAGTCAACTCTTCCATTCACTCATATGCAACATCTCAACCTCTCACACATATACCAGAGACCACAAACACCTCCTTCCACCAAACCCAGAAGAACTTTTGAAGCAATGATTTAACCGAGTGCTACTGATGTGTGAACACAAATAAAACCAGATACAGATCTATACTGCTTTCTAAGCACATCTCTTGACTCTCAGCTTTCGCTTAACCCTAGCATGAACATGAAACTTGTCATTAGAATATCCCAGCTGTGCCAGCATTGTTGAAACTCCAATACCTTGTACTTTGTATTTGCAGGAATATTGGTTTTCCAGCGAACTGTGTAGTAGCGAGCATCAGTGATCTTCTGGTTCTTTGGCAGAGAGTTGTCTGCCCAAGTGATCCTTATGGTGTCATGACTCAGAATGGAAGCCTGAACTCCCACCGGTGGCATCATGGGAGACGGATCTGGCACTGGAGTGTATGGAGCATTAATAACAAACAAATCAACTTCGGAAGTGTCTAGGGAATTGATGGGTAAAAAGTAGTGTATTATAATTAAAAAGGGAGAAGGTGGCATTTTAATGTAAACAAAAATAAAAAAGGGGAAATGCAGGGTAATACAATGAAATGAAGGTGAGAAATGGAGAAAAAGAGAGAAAAGCCAGAGTTAATAGGTGACATAAGACTGACTAATACAATTACTGTTGCATTGTGTTCCCATAAGACAATGACGACATATCTATGCTATAGTTTGCCGCCTAGCCATTAGCACTGAGAGCATGCAATCAGGGCCTAAGAACCCCAAATATCCAGTAGTTTTAATTTTGACTTTGTTTGCCTCAGAACATCCATTGATTGCTCCTCCAGAAAACAGCGAGGAGGAAAAAGAGTGGGACTTCTAGATGGGTAAATGCCACTTCATAAAAGTAACTCCCATCATCTTTTAAAGAATGCTCATGGCAGGCAAATCCCATGTATCATGCAAATTTGCAGTAACTGAAAAAAATTGAATTCCCATGTCCCCTACAAAATCTATCAGAATTCTTACTTTTCAGGAGATTAAAACAAACAGAAGTGTTAAACATTTGTACAAAATAACTAAATAATGTCAACAGTCTAGCAGGGAGCACTGCGAGCCATACGTTAGTAGTAGCTCACTTGCAAACAAATTTTTCATTGTATTAATGTGTTACAAGACGAAAAACAATTAAGCCAAGAACTTGTTTAACATAAGTAATGGCAGACTGAGACTTAGACAAAGAAAGTGAAGGCATCATATTCAAAAGCTCCGTGTAAAGACAAAAAACCCTATACTTGTCCCTAAAAACAAAACAACAACTTTAGAATTGTACCCATAAAATTTTTGCTAATGTAATGATAACTTTTAAAATAAGAACATCTGTAAGTTGTTAAAAGATAAATTTTGTAATTTAAAAATAGTATTAATTTTAGGCAGTTAAATAAATGGATGAACCATGCAAGGCAATCACTGAAACAGTAAGGCCAATCAGTTAAGGAAATGGAGAGTACTTGATGACACTGAAAAACCACACGTTTACATGACATATAATCACATTTTCATCTGCCATGCAGAAGGTATGTTACTGATTTTCAGCAATGCACAACTTAAAAGCAGCCCCTTGCCTTTACCTGAATGAGGCCTGGTCACTGCACTCTCATAGAGAGGAATTCCTTCACCAACATTGTTGAATGCTTTCAGAGTTATAACATAGTGGGAGCTCGGGTCTAAAGGAAAAAAAATAGTAGTATATTTTCAGTGCAACCTGTTTATGAATCATCCTGTTTTTTTCCCCTCTATGTTTTCTCTGCTATGTTCAGTATTTTGTTTTTTAAGTAAAATACATGAAATACAAAGAATAAGTTTGCACTGTGAAAGTCTCCACACAGACCTTCTGTTAGTGTACAACAGCCCTCATACAGCAGAAGTCTGTAGTCAGAGCACATCCACCTTAAGTACAGTCAAGCTAGTAATGAGGAAAAACATTCTAAAATGACCATTTTAGGTTGTTCTACTAAATATTATCTAATGCTCCAATTTTAGGGAATTTCCCAACAGTTCAAAATACATTTATTTTGCTATCAGGATATCTTACCTACCACAGGCAATTCTGCGGAGGGTCTATCCTGTATTTTAAAGTAGATGCCACAGTAACTTGACATTTTAGTTTATTTTTCTGCCTGAAGCAAACTGCTTTGCAGCTCCGGAAGGAGAATAAAGAAGTGCTGCTCAGCATGAAAGTTTTCATAATAGTTCTGGAAGGGAATGCATCAAATCAAAATGCACTATGCTTCAAGCTCAGTGAATTTAGCATTTATTTATTTATTATTTTTTTTTTAGTTCCTCTGCCTCTTTGACATCAACAGAAAAATGAGTTTGTTTTAAATTTATCAACCGTCTGGCATCCCAATGTATTATCTTCATAATGATAAAGATCCTTTTAGAAGACACTCTGATAGTCTTCTATCTTTGTCATATCATGATTAGAAAGCGGGAATATAAACTAGAAGTGAAACATTGGCCCTGGTGTTGATTTCTTTTCCTTACCTAAGTTTTCAATGGTGTAGTATCTCTGTTTATAGTCCACCTTGATGGTCTGTGCATGAGGACTGCCAATGCCATACCCTATAGCATAGCCCCTTACCACGATGTTCTGGTTTTCAGGTGGAGTCCAGCTCACTACAATACTGGTGACAAGCGGACGGACATGTAAGGAGCTTGGAACTTCAGGAACACGAGTTTCTGTTAAAGAAAAATGACAGATTTAAAGGATTGCTCTTACATAAAGGTAATTACATGAAGAACCATGAGCTGGTACGGTAAAATGTAGCACTTGTACTCTGCTCCTGTATTAAAATGAGTATGGTCCAAAGGAGACGGTTTTATTGTATAAGAGAGAGCAGAGAGCTCTCTAATAAGCAGATGAAAATTATCATTGTTTTGTACATTAGTATATTTTAATAGATACTCTTTTTAAAAGAAAAGACAGTCATGCTGAAGAAAATACCAGATCTGCTTCAAGGCAGATTTTTATATATGTATTTGTACATGTCCTTTTCAATTTGTAATTTTTCAAAATATTCATTCAATTATCACATTCTTCTCCTCCCCAGTCTGCTTTTAGTTCCATGATATTACTTACTGTGGGCATTAAATAACTGTATTGAAAACACAATCACAATGAAATGAACATTCTGAGCTCACTGTAGGATTAGGTAGAATATTCCAAAGCTCTAACAACTCTCAGTAAACTGAATATTGCATTTGTGGCAAAGGTTTGTTGTGATTTGTCCTGTAACTGATGCCACCTTTCTTGTCACTGCTTAAATCCTTAAGTCCTTTTTACATAACTCACAAAATGTACGCAGGGACTACGTGTTCATACCTCAAGAATGAATAATCAGAGTCCATGTCAAATGCTCAAACCCTACTCCCACAAGCAACACAAATCTAATCATAATCCAGCAGCGAGATGGAATGTAGATCCCTAAAAACAGAAGGATACTTCCACGGTATCTAAGTGTGGTCCCCTAATATTTTTACTAAAATGACTTTTCCCCAGTGCTGAAAAAAACTTAAAAGCAATCTGAAAGCAAAACGGCATGTACTAACATCCGTACCTTTGACTTCTCAGAAAAGAAATAATTGCTTTTGTCAGGTCACTGGAGCCCGCCATATGGTGACAGATATTAAATATTTTCTGCAATAGTAAACTGAGTTCCCCGCTCTAAAATAAAATCTGTTCAGAGAGTTCTGCTTCCTGCAGGGATTGCCTTTTAATGAAACATGCTGCATTTATCTAAAAACATTTAATAAAACACCACAACAGTATTATTTGGATCATAATATGCCATTGGACTGCTTGCCGAGGGAGTTTATTGCCTCCAGCTGACACAGCTGATCAATTAAAGTTCACAACTATTAAATACAGAAAAGCTACAGAATTGCAATGTAAGAGATGACATTTTAAACTGCACAGAAGTCACTGTGCTGGGGATAAACTTTGTACAACTGTTTAACACCTTTTGCATATGAACTCCTTGTGGGACTTGCACCAACTCTGCAAAATTACACAGCCCTACTAACACAGATTTGTAACTGTCTGGCTCCCACTTGCATTGATGACATGATAAAAGTTAATTATATTCTATTTAAATTCAAAAGCAGCCATGGAATAGAAAGAAATTACATGTATAGATGTATAGATGCATACTGAACTTGGGATTGGTTGTAAATAGACCATTTAAAACATCCACATGTTAAAATTAAAGTATTAAAAACATCCATGTGAGATTACTAAGGAAAGAAAGGTAAAAAAATATATTGCCTTCAGCTGGATGAATTAGTGGTATTTCAAACTGCAAGGTTGCGTCATATCCAGATAAAGGAAGATAGACACACACATGCAAGTCATTTCAGCTCTAAAAAGCAAATTTTAAATAGCTACAAAACTGAACTCTACTGTTAACATTAGTTTTTCTGCTGCTCTTGATTAAGCAATGGAAAGTAAAAAATAAGAGGACAAATATTAAGTTGAACATCAGCTTTGCATAATACAGATTGAAAAATGGGCTCTCAAGGGGTTTAATCAGCTGACTGTTGAAGCAATCTTCCAACAGTGTAGAACAAATATTGGATCTCTTTTGTAATTCTGTCTTCCAGCTGCCACATAACTGAATCTCCAGTCACACAGATGTGAAAGGCATTACTGGCAACCTGCAACATTAATTCAGCTAGTATTACCCTCGAGCTACTTTGTAAGACAGCGAGGATGGAGAATGACCTGCAAGAAGCATAAGGAACTTGTGTGCAAAAGAACTGATCACATGTTTTTTTGAAATAGGAACTGCCAAAAATATGCTGCCCGGAATCATCAGCAACATCTAGGCAGTTCCCAAGCGATCTGCCGTTGCCAGCCTGTTAGAAATGGCACTTCTCTGCCGCAATTTCAATTGCTTGCAGTCAAATTCTGGGAGATGCTCACAAATTTGCTTATCAGAATCCTGCAAGAATCAGGTTCCGCTTGCAAATCATCCTAGTGTAGTAAATACCAAACCTTTGGGACAATTGACAAAGGTCAACATTTTTCACAGAACTTTTTCTACTTTTATTGTTAACCTTGGCACTGAAAAAAAACAAGATGTTAGCGTGGTTCTGTATGCCACATATTATGAATCTATGGCTTTGGTAGACAAGTCTTCATTTCTGGTGGAAAATCTGGTCTACAGTAGTCTACCAGCACTGGAAATATAATCAATCTTTTTTTTTTTTTTTTTTTTTTTTTTTTAAGTGGCAAAAAGTAACATTTACTATATGCCAAATGTCCTCTTCAAGTACAAGAAAGAAAAAAAATAGAGGAAAAAGCTTTTAACAAAGCATAGTAGCAATAAAACAGCGGTAAGATTCAAAGACCTACGGACAGCAGCGGTGTTCTCTACTGCTCCTTTCCTACCATGGCATCTCTCCTGCATTCAGCAAAGTTTACACTTACACCCCAATGCTGCAGCCACCATGCAGACACCAATACTCCATACTGCAGTCAACAGTATGAGTAGTCACTCACTGTATCTCTGAATATCAAATCACTACGCTAAATTCTCTGAGCAATGCTTCAATGGTTTCATTAGCATAATTTAGGTGTGCCATAAATACATAATCACTATTTTACTTCCTCAAGGAAAACAGTCCTCCTACCTCCACTTTATAGCCTGTAAACAACTGCATGATTAACAAGATGAATTTTATTGCAGTATAAAAATCGAGCCATTATTATTACATACATCTTATTATGTATTATTATTTAAATACCGAATCACTGGCACTGTCATTCAAAACTGAGTATTTCTTAGCAGGAAAAACATAGTGCTAACATACAGTACTAGAAAGTGTAGAAGCAGGATTTAATTTTAAGCCATTTTATTGACTTGGTAAGAATTTCATAATAAAATAGAGATTAATTGCACTTCATCATAAATATAACACGTTGCGATATTAGAATACATAACAAAAAATTCAACAACATCATCTCTGCCTTTTAAAAAATCAAACTTTACTGTGCCCTGTCTTTGGAGTCACACATAACTTCACACTTATTATCTTACCATCTAGATCGCTCTCAAATGTTTCTGCTGATATCCAGTCAGTAGCTGGTCCAGTACCGTTAACAGTCAAGGCAGCTACTCGAAAGCTGTATTCTGTGCCTCGTTCAAGACCTGGGAGACAAAGAGCATCCAAGATATCAAAACAGCAAGTCCAACCGCAAACACAGGAATCACAATTCTTAATTAAAATAGAGGAATTTTCTCCATACTTTTCTTTCTGCCATTCAGGAAACACAATGAGCTCAGAACCACCTTCTCCATGCAACCCCTATGCCCTTCTATAAAGGTTTTAAGAGGGCTTGTCCAGTCCACTTAGCAACTCAAAGGCAAAACTAGGGCTAAAGAACAGGCTTCAGTTACCACTAGCTGGCTCAGACTACCTCAGAAGTTACCATCACTCCTTTTAAGTGTTTTCATTCTACATTTAAATGTAAGAACACTACATAAGCATGTAGATCTAAGTCTCTGTGCCTCAGCCCACTGAAAGCACCTAAGAAACCCCTACGATAACAAATGCTTGCAAGTAACAGCTCACCTTCAATTAGCTGAAAAAGCTGGGTCCCACCGATGCTCTCAGTTACATCACTCTTACGGGACACTTTACGGTAGCGAATTTTGTAGCCTGTGATTTGCCCACTGTGTGTCCCTGCAGGAGGAGGCTGCCAGTGTAGCATGATGCTCTGTGGAAGGCAGAAGATAATTACAAAGTCATCGCCTCCCACGCAGCCTGAGAAAAATACTCTAGTGCTAATATTTAAGAAACACAAAGTGGGAAAACATGCAGACAGAATACACTGCATTTCCATATATGTAAAACACGTGCTGTCTGTAAAAAGAGAAAAATGCTATCTGTAAAAAGTAAAAAGAACTGTGATTCAGCAGCAGCACAGGTCATACAAGTGCCTATAAGTTTGCCTCAAAGTGCTTCAATCCTATTAGACCTCCTGATTCCAGTTTCACAAATGGCCTCTTGGGTTTCCCTTTCCATCTTCTTTGGGTTACATTAAGATACGGTTTACTTGAGGGGCTGTCCTTAAGAAGTGATATGTTCTTCAACGGGTACAAGTTATCTGAACTGTAGTTTATGTGCATGAAGCTGCTGGGTTTTACCATAGATGCAGTAGAAGACAACATTGGAAAAAGGGTTAAGAAAAGGATTTTTTTTTTTAAATCTTCAATCATAATCACTAAAGTAATAATGGTTAAGTACATAATTTTCTTTTTTAAAGGGCCCAGGACCTTGTAAACAGACATATGTATGTATACACACTGTAAACAATAATTAATCACCAGGAACATATTCAAGCTCTGGTGCTTCAGGCTTTTGTGCCTGATTAAACCTTTCATAACTAGTCTCCATGCTCTGGAGTACTGTCACTGCCTCCACGGCATTGTGCTGTGCGCAGCCCACAACTGGATTGGAGTTTCTAATGCCTTGAGACCCACATACAGATATTTTCCTGTTGGGCAACTCATAGACAGCTGAAAAGCAGCATGGTAGAAGAAAGACCCAAAAGCAACTCCAAATTCTGGCTAATCTAAGAGCCCACCTTCCACTTACCCATTACAAAAAACAAATTCTCAGCATCTTACCTTGGAATTCCGCACCTCCAGCGTTAGGTTCTGTGGTGGAGCACTGGGGACTAGAAACATTAAAGAAATTACAACTGAAACATTTCCAGATAATGTATTTCCATGTACTTCCATACTGTATTTCCATGTACAACTACTCTCTGATATCATTCATTATGGAAGTACAAACCATTCAGGTTTAAGACACAATCTAAAGTGACTACAAAATTCTACACATGCTTTCTGACACGGTGAGTGGTTGGCTTAGGAGATTTACTTTCATCACAAAAAATAACTCACTTTTTATTCAGGCCTTTACTTATCACAAGTATTTAAATAAAAAGCCTTATATTTAAAGGTACTTCCCGTTAACTCTAAGAGATCATGCTCAGTCATTTTCCAAATCAAGATTTTCATTTAGATGCTTGATTCTGGGAATCCAGTTAAAATTCCAGCCCTGGTTATTGTCTCACGACTTGCTGTAACAGGAAAACCTCAGTCAAGATGTGTCTGTGCTACTGAAAAGTGCAGAGTTGAAGTGCACTGCAAAGGCAGTTTCTGCTTCTGAATCTCCACTCTTTGCTAGTTCTTCACTTGCTGTAGCAACTCACTGGTCAGGACAGTTGAAGTCCATTACACAAACAAGTTACATACGAGAGAAACTGAAAGCAAGGAAGTCTCTGCAGCTCTCCAGAGGTGAAAAACTCTCAAGTGTTATCTCAAAGGCATAGATAAGTGTTCCCGACAGGGAGCTGAGAATCCAACAAAGCACAAGGACAGGGAACTAAAGGTACAACAGGACTAGAGATTGTTCCGGCCACAATAATCCATTTTCCAGATAACACACACCAGGCAGAACAATGCCTAAGAAAACAATCCTGAGTGCATAAATGAGTGAAAGTGCTAAGTGAAAGGTACCCCAGGGTGTGGTTTAATACCCCTCTCCCATTACCGAAATTGAGATATCGACGGTTTATTTTTCCTCCCCTCTTGCCAACTGAACTGAGTCTGAGATCACCAGACCTAAGGACTAGGGACTAGATCCTTTAAAAAGCAAGAACAGCAGGTAAGAGGAGGAAATGAAATAAAGTTGAGCCAATTCTTGCTGTTCTTGTTTTATGCAGTTGGTGCCTGCTTTCAAGACAACCTAAAATGTCCTGGGTTTCACGAAGCTTGATTAATAATTAACGCGTATATCGCAGACTTGGCAAGAGACAGAAGATCGGCAGGACGCAGGAAAGGATTTATGAATGTAAATGCATATACGTGTACCTTACTGCATGCAAAGTGCATTTTATGTCAAAGTAAGCCTAAACTCAGACCAGATTACCAGATTAACCAGATCAACAAAGAAAATGTATTTCCTATGGGCTGATATTCCGCGCTCCGCTAAGAAGGGCTCAGGCTGTTTGGGTAGGCTGTGCAGCAGGAGGACCTGACATGCTGCTGGTTCAGAGAGGCCGCAAGGACGAGCTGCTAAGGGACATGCCCTCTATCAGGGTGTGATGCGCTGATGGTATTTCTAGTTGTGATACAGCACTGTTTCCCACAAATCAGGAACAGTTATGAGAACAGATGCAATCCTTACCAGCAGCACATAAACCCTGGTTCAAATTGCTGTACCTGAAGAGCTAATTATTCTGCAACAAACCACTGTAACAGACTTAGGTTAGGAACAGAAACCTACGTGAAAACAAGGAAGCTTGCTAAAAAAGGTAGCTAAGAATGAAACATTTGCTGGAAGCATGGAGAGGGCGTACTGACACCACAACAGGAAAACCCAGGAAGGAAATGTGCATTGTTCATCCAGAAAGATTCAAGAGAGTGAAGGGGGAAAACAGCATGGTTAAGCAGCAGGGCTACATAACTGTTAGAAGCAAAAGAACATCCTTCAGAAAGCTGTAGAAAATAAATTTCAATATGTTAAATGCGGGTCAAGGTGACAAGAAGATCAGGAAAACTTGAAAATGACATTAAAACTAATAATGCATTCTTCCTCAACAAGTAAGGAGCCGGAAGCCCTTCAGAGTACGCAGTTACAGATGACCAAGGTATCATAGGAAAAGAAAAGGGAAGGCCAGATGAACTACCTGCTTTGCATTTGTACTGAATGGAAGGCAGCAGAGAGGTTTCCATGACATCCTTTACAAGGTACTTAGAGCAACTCTCCAACTGAAATGTCGATAGGCAGGGTTACAGAAGTGTCAGGCATAAGCTGCCGCACACTGGCAGGGTTAGATGCTATTCATCCAGGATTGCTAAGGGAACTTGGGAATGAAATGGTTGCATTACTTACAGCAGGCTGTAACCGCTCACTTAAAGTTACCACGATACTGGGAGATGCCAGTATTTACAAGGGGTTCTGCTGGAGCAACTATTGGACACCTCAGGTAATACACCAAAATCTGTATTAGCAAAAAGCCTGAAACTATAATAAAGTGTGAAATTCATAGATACATGGAGAAATATGACACATCTGTCACTTTTCAAGGGGAAATCTTGCATCACAAACCTGCTGGAGAGCTCTTAAGCAACAAAGCAACCATGGGATAGGCGGGAAGTCCTTGCCCAAGTACACAACTGCCTAAAAGAAAGAGAAGGTGGGAACGTACATGGTGGGTGATGACCTGTGGAGCTCTGGCATGGCACATGCTAACACCCCTGTCGCTACCCACATTTGTAAGGGATGAAAGGGGGATGAGCAGCAATGTGCAAAATATCAGAACAGACAAGATCTGATGGTAAAGAACTGCAGAAAGACCTGAGGCTGTTCTGTGCCTGGATATTAATGTGACCAATTGAATTCATACACGGGAAGAATGATCCTAACTCCGCATGCAAAGCGATGGCTCTAAGCAAACCAATTCCACTAAGTAGCAAGATCACTCTAGCCCAAAAATGTCACTTCAGTGCTCAGAATGAGCAAAAAACGCCGGTAATTACACACTTGCATCTTTAATACAATTTTGGTCCTCCCTACCTCCATTTTTAAAAGCACATAAGAAATGAGAAACCTAGAAAAAAGTTCAGAAAAGGGCACTGAAGCTTGAAACAGCTTCCACAGAAGAAATGAGTAACCATTTCTGTCTTAATCTGGAAAATAGATGAATGAGGGAGAATACAGCAGAGGTCTATAAAATGAGGAGTGGAACAGAGAAGGCTGATGGAGACTGATTATTTCTTCTTTCAGGCAGCACAACTGTTGGCAGCAAGTAACACTAACACAGACTAAGAGGGTTCAAAACAGACTAAAAGGGAGGGATTTTTCAAAGAAAGTTTAGTTGTGGGATCCTCCACTTGATGTTGTGGATGATAAGAGTTGACATGGGTTTAAAGAGGATGATTAGAGGCTTCACGGAAGAGCAACTGAGTTAGTGAATACATAGAAACCACTGCAGGGCCAAGAAATCCCATAGAAACAAACTTCTGGACACACATTTTGAGTCTGACAGTTCTTATGTATAATTAAACTTCTGTAGGAAAAAAAAAAAAAAAGCTAACATTAACTGTGATCATTCTTCAATTGTTCTTATATCCAGATTTGCTCACATTACTTTCTTATTCGCCTTACAGGAAATGCTGTTAGCATCTCCTGCTTTCAGGATTACAAACAATTGATTTAATAATACCTGTGCTGGAGTCCAAACAAAGACATGCAACATTTTTCCACATGACCACAATTAAAATAAAAACACTCCAAAAGCAGAACTCTGCTCATAGATGAAAGTATTACAATAGCTAAAAAACAATTTGGAGTGGTTGGGTTCAATATAATTATGTTTCTGTCCACTCTTAATACTTTGTAGACCCAATAACCCATGAAATAAACTTCTGATGTTGAAATTAAGGACACTGTTGTTTTGTAATTGGAATACCGGATACTTTTGCAGGTGTATTAATTTTCCTTCGCCCAATTTGGAAAGCCCCAAGGGAACTTTCGGCATGCATGGCCATATGCAGAAACCACATTATTAATAAAACACTGCAACACTGAACAACAACCTGAGAAGTCTTTCTGGTTTGAAATCCACTTAAAGGAAATTACCACATAATTCCTGCAAAAAGCCTTGGAATAAAGCAGCTTACCATCTGACAGCGTACGTACAACAACATCTTGCGTAGAGACGCCAGGGCCATGTTTATTGTAAGCTACCACTCGGAAACTATACTCTGTGTATTTCTTCAATCCATTAATGGTGTAGGAGAGTCCTGCTACATCAACATCCTGTTCATAAGCAAATATACATACGAGTCAAGGTCAGAGTCAGGTCTGCAATTATAAACCTCTCAGACTTTCAGTTCAGTAATACTCAAAGTCTATAGCAGGAAGGACACCACTTGCACTCCGCAGCACGTGCAAGTCAAACCCCCGGTCATATGCAGCCAGGACTTGTAAAGATGCTATCAGTCAGCTTGCAAGAGGAAGTTCTACCTATTCAATTTAAGTCACAACATGGACACAGGTTCTACAAACGAAAAGGGATCTAGAAAATTTGTCTATTAGTAAAACTTTTATGATATTTTTAACAGTGAGACAGAAAAGTAGAAGAGGTAATTTTATCTGAGGAATACTCATTCCCTTAAAAAAAACTAATGTCAAAATATTTTAACTGCTAACTAACGAACAAAAATATTCTTCCCTTAGGATTTTTTTAAAGCTGGAATCGTAGTTACAAACCATCATGTGGGAAATTAAATGACTGGGTTTAATTCTCCCAAAGCTGTGATTATTTTTCAGGTGGCAACCTGTACTTGCATAGAACATGCTGGATTCTTCCAGTAGAATCCTAAGCAAATTTAATTAGACACTCACCAATATCAAAATATCAATCATCAGATCAACGGATTCAAGAATTGAGAACAGTTTGGATTTAGGACCATGCTAAAATCAGCAGTTAGCGTAAAAACAGCCAGCCTATAAAACCTATGCAAACATCCTTCACACCATCTGAACCGGGACTGTTACATGATGAAACAGGTATTCAGTTTTTTCCTCTTGTGATAAGAAGGACATCCCAAATTGTAGTTGATGCTGAATACCTAAGTAAGCCATCACATAAAAACTGTTTTAATTCTGATACAAATATATTTCATGCTGAATAATGAATTAAACCATTTTCTAATGAATCAGGTGGTTAATTTTAAATATTTCTGTATTTTAGGCTAAAGGCTTCTTTCTGTCACAAAAATGAACTCTTGGTAAGGTGCTTCTAGAAATTTAAGGTAAAAACATAATAAAAGAAAGAACACTGTTACTGGCATTGTACATCACACAGGAAGAGCCATGCTCTGTACCTGCTCACTGTCCTGTCCCTTCTCCATGTAATACAGCTTGTAGTTCTGGATTTCTCCATTGCCAGACAACGGCGTTTCCCACGTGACAGTAACGGAGGTGGGGGAATTGGCGTATGCTCGGATATTGGGTGCTGGACCAGGAAGCTGAACTGCAATGTAAGCATGAAACTCCGCTCGTCACCAAGCCTAACCAATCCATTCTCAGGAGCTAAATATTTTGGCATCAACTTCACAAGTAATAAACTCACGTTCAAAGATGGGTATTTTTCTGCATTTAAGCATTTCACATGGATTCACTGGCAAGGGGTAAAGGCGACACCAAATTTCTGAAGGAGCTTCTCCTCCTTGCATCAGACTCCCAATGTGTCCAGAGCAACTCTAACAAATCCCAGCCTTTGCATTTTCTTAGTTTTCCTTTATTCTCTGACAATTTATGACAATTGAAAAGTATTCTTCTATAACAAAGTTTAGAAAATTCAACAAGGTATGTTTTATCAGTTCTTCTTAAGAGTGAGAATAAAGCATACCAAAGTGGTATGGAAAATTGTTTTGAAACTCAGGTCTGCAAGTGCAACTTTTAAGAGTATCACCTCATTCTGGGAAAGGCCACAAACGGAATAAAATGGCGATCTGAAAATCAAAAGGCTCAAAGTATTTATCACTTACCCTCAGGCTGAGTGGCCACCTTCAGTGGTGCTGAGCTCTCTCCAGGGCCATGCTTGTTTTGAGCCACAACCCTGAAGACATAAACTGTTTCTGGCATCAGGTTCTGGATCATCACTTGTGTCTCTCCAGGACGACTTGTATTTTCAACACGTTCCCTTTGGGAAACAAAAAGTTTGGGCACGGAAACAATCATTGATTAGCAAGAGGGTTTTTGAGGGGTAGATAAAGAAATGGTTGCTACTTGGAACAAATCTAACATGTATCCCATTTGAATGTATCTTGTGTATTAATGATGTGGTTATTTATACCACCCTGACTACACAAAACCAATAATATGCCAAAATGGCTGGTGACAAACAGCTTCTAATTTTGTAGCTTGTCTTTGAAAAAAATACACACTAAAAGAATAAATTATACTCAACATCAAAAAATTCTAAGTAGCTTCATTGTTATTCTCCCAACAGCATGCCATAATTCATTGTGACAGTTTATCCTACTACTCAGAAGCCACAAGAAAAAATATTTAAGAATTGTACACAGACTCTAGTGAGATTTAAAGACATTTTTGTTAATATCATGGGGATGCTTTCTGTGTATTTTTCAAAGAGGCTGCTTTAATATTTTCTTCTATCTCCAAACTTTACTTAGTTCCTCCCTAATATTTAGATTTTTTAAAAACATCCCAAGGCTCTGACTCACACACACTGTGGCAGACAGCTGTGGCGGTTGCGGTATTACCACACAAGTAGTGGAGTCAACAGAAGGCAACGTCTGCCCGCAGCTCCGCTGCTGGAGACCATCCTTCAGCAGCGGTGCGCGCTCCTATCGCAGGCTGACAGCGGGACACTTGAGTCGGGCTTCTCTCAGGTGCTCCAGCAACATGGAGGAGACAGCTCTGGGCCTCCTGCTTTACCTGCCAGAGCCCTAAGGAACTGCCTGCTGAGTGGTAATGGGCATTTCTCTTTGATTTGGGAAAAAGACAGGCATTTTGCAAGCTGAAAGCCAGAAGCCAGCTGGGAGAGCCCACCTGGTGCGCAAACCCAAAGATTACTGCCCTGCATCTAGTGAACTTCAATTACAGCCCTCAAGCACCCCGTGTGAAAGCCTGGTCCGGCAGTGATCATAGTTCAGGAAACGCAATCACTTCTTATCAAGCTCAGGACTGAGGTGAAGACCACGAGATTAATTATCAACTAACTACAACCTTTATTTCCAACACATTGCTGTTGTCACCTGAACCTTCACACAGCTACATTTGGGTAAGGACATCTACGGCCAGTCCTGGCTTGAAAAGAAGCTATCTACTCCCTGAAACAGAAATAACAGCACCATTACAAACGAAGCAGCGAAAAACTTCCCCACTGAGGAAATAAACACAATGAAAATGTGAATGGTTTGAATACGATCCTTCCCCTTTTGTCTGGGAGACTTTGTTTAGCTCTACAGCAGAGGGCAGACGATTCTCATCCCAACGATTAGCTGCTATTAAATCATTTTTAATGCAGAAGCCTGGGCAAAATGATTCCACAGTCTCCTCTTTCCTACCTCCCAGCCATTATGATTTAATTTATACCATGGAAATCTGATGCCAAAATTCTCCTTTTTAATTTATTTCATTTAAAACAAATACTAAGGTTGATTTAGCATAACTGGGTTTAAAACATTTTCAAATCCCTGTTCATTTCTGCACTATTATACTGTATCTATACAGAGGAAAACAATATGCTAAATGTAACGGAAAAGCTGTTTAAACATATTTTCTAGAGTATTCTCTTTCATGACAGTTGAGCTAAAATGGCGTTGCACACACAGCCTAATTTATTTCAGATTTTTTTAAAATTTTCATCTTTGAATGAGCAGCATCATTATATATGAATTTAACAACTCTGCAAAGGATTTCTCTTCTTTTAATGTTTATAAAGTAATTTTTGCAAGAAAGAAGCTGGCAGAGAAGCGGGAGAGACACTGAAGAAATATAATTCCTACTGCTGAATGAAAGAGGGGGGCAGGAAAAAAGATAAATATTTTCTCTCGCTAACTTTTCCAGTTATAGCTAAAGCAAAATGTTTGCTTCAAAATGCATTTTCAAATGGATAGCTTCCTTTAAAATGTATCTTAGCTATAATGAAGGTATCTGAAAACCCAGAATAAGTGCCAACTGATTCACAGCTGTGGAATAGCATTCATCTCCCATTGACATGCAAAATACATTGCACTTTCTGCCTCAAGTTTCAATGCGCTCACTGATTTAGTCTAGAAAAGAAGTCAGCCATCCAAGGTTACTATTTAAAATTACAAAAAAAAAATTATTTTCAATGGAAACACAACATTTATCAAAAAATAAATAGATGAGCCAAAGCAATGCAATTTTCAGTAATAAGTAGGAATTGTGCCTTTCCTCACAACAGTATATTAAAAATATGTTGAGATTAATCTAATTAAGTGCTACATGAATCTCTCCTTTATGCCCTTTCTTAGGGAGCCTTGAGCACCTTTTATGAGCTCTGATGCGTTTAGGTTGGCATAATAGGTAGCAAAACAGATGGTCTATATGAATAACTATATTACCCAACAGAACATTATGACTATTCTAACTCATTCCAGTTTAATCTCCAATTAAAGAGCTTTGCAAACTGGAATTAAGGCTTAAAATAGCTGTCATGTAGAGGGGGAAAAAAAGACTACAGCTCAAAACCAGAAGCAAGAGTTCATCTGGAAAAGTAAAGTTTGAAGTCACACTTCCAAAAACAGAACATTGAGGAATTATTAAAAAGTGACCAGCATCTATGCCAGCCACATCAGCTGTGAAGCCGGGCAGTGAGCTCAGACGGACATTTTGACAGTGCCATTACGCACAACTAAACTCCACTTTGTGTTTGTAGCACACTAAGGTGCACCACGGATTCAATATTGTTTGGATTTATCACGCGTGTAAATTACCATCTTGTACGAGCAATGTGTTGGCCTTCTCACAATTTTCTGTCCATATCTTGAAAATCTGCAGTTCTCCTGTCTGGCTGCTCACCTAAAGTTTCACAGAAATAAACCTCCCTTTGTCGTCCCTCCTATACATACATTCTCATATGCTTTGCAGGGGAACTGTCTTGAATTTGGAATGCTAATGTAACTATATAATCTATGGGGAAGAAGTAATTTGTATCTGACCAGATTACTTGAGTTCTTCTGGAGGTACAGCAACAAAGCCATGACGCCCTCTTCATTCCTACATGGCCCCTCAATAAATGCTCCTCTCCTGCAGCTCCTTGCAGTTTCTGTTACAGAGCAGCCTCCAGGTCCTATATTTTTGCTCACTCCTCCTCGACAGACACTAGAAGCCACCAAACCCAGCTTTAACCATTTCAGAAGTGAGGACCATTTTAGAAGACTGCCATTTTCGCGATAGTACCTCATTTTCTGCTGCTAACAATCTTCTGCAGCACCCAAGTTAAAGGCCAGATTTGGTGCGCAAGCATGCTCTGAGTTGAAAAGGGGAAAGGAAATACTGCAGTGCTGCAGAATGGCTGCAAGGCAGGTGATTATGTTCCATCCTCGAATATACTGAGGTCCTCTAAATCAGTCCAAGGTGCAAAGTAAAGGAACACCTCACCGTGTTTGTGTGTGTATCTCACTGCACAGGAAGACTGTAAACTAAAAGGAATGTAAGTCGGTCGTGGCCAAGGCGAAGTCTCTCCCGGGGCTGCTACCTCATGAACAACACACCTCGTGTGCTGCAGAGATATGTAGGGCTGCTACTGTTCGCCACATCAAGTTGACTCTGCAACCCTTTAGTGATGAATTAGAGATGTCAGAGTATCTCGCTGAGCTGTTCCACATCATATGGACTTTCATAGCCTTTTAAAAGCCCAATTTAAAAGGCAAATAAATCAAATGACCCAGAGTTTGATCGCTGCTCAAACCCAAGTGAGGAAGAGGCAACATGTACTTTACTGTAAGGATCCAGTAATGCATGCAATGAAAAAGGTACACGTAGGCACAAATCTAAGAGTTTTAGGAGATGGTACATATGCACTTAAAACCACAGCAAAGATGTATGATCATGTATAATTCAAGGACCACAAAGCAAGCATTTAAGTGGTGCTTTATAATACTGAGAGAGAAAGGAGGGTTGCACATCCAGATCTGACTTCAAAATTTTCTGGTTTCTGATTGCTTCGTTATGTGGGACACTCCCACCTATTTTTTTAGTCAATAACTAAGCGAAATAACAAAAAAGGAAACAACGAGGCAAAACGTACCATGTAACATCAAAAAAGAAGAACATTTGATAAACAATTCCTTGTCTTTTTAAAAATTATTATACTTACTGTGCCTTTAAATTTCAAGCAAAAAATGCTACCCACTTTTAAAAGTTCTCTACCCAGTTGTTTTCTGTTGGTTTTGTGCCTCTTCCTTGAAGCCATATAAAACATTTAAATCCAGCCATAAATCAAATACACCCACCTATGCACACACCAAAAGAACCCTAGCAAGCTAATGCTGGAAATTGGCATTCTTTAGACTCTTGAGTGCAAAGTTTAGATAATGTATTGATTGCACAGAATTCAGTTTAGGACTGGGAGTGGATGCTACCATCCTAATCGTGGGGGGGTTTTCTCATTCTTTCATCCCAGGTGCCTGCAAATACAGCAGCAGACAGAAGCAGAGTGGCGAAAATCTCTGCATACCCCCAGTCCATTTTCTGTACCTCTCAAGGTGAACCTCTACTGGGTTTGTCATCTCAGCTTTTGTCCCTCAAAACTAACTGGGTTCAGGGTGGGAGGGCTTTAGTATCGCTTCAAATACATTCAACATTTGAATTAATTTGAGCCATAACTTTAAACATCCTCTCAAATTCTCCAAGGAGTTATTTCTGACCTCCCAGATAGAAGGCACCACTCGGTTCAAGTTTAGCTGTTCTCCTATCATAAACAATGTATTACTCTCAATTATTTGCTTAATTCAGCTTAACAGCTCAAAAATTCATACCCTCATGAATTGACACTGGCAAGCTGTCAGCACCATCAGGGCAGATCTAACTTGACAGAGATGAAGCAAACAGCACCCGTACTTGCTTTCAGTGCGAAGGTGGAGCCTGCTGACACAAAGGCTGTCCAAGTAGGATGCATTTGTTCTCAAGTGGGGTTGTTTTTTAATTCTGTTGTTCTCATTCTCTAAATGCAGGTTTCAGGTCAGGATTTCACACTACTTTCACACTAACCTGTGGAATGTGTGATACCAACTGTCCTTACAAACATAGCAAGACTTCCAAAAACAGAGGAGCAGCAAAGGCCAGAAACTCGTGACCACGTGCCAGTGAAAGGCTTCCAGAGCCTGCCTTGAACCCTGATCCAGAAGAACATGTAGGCAAACAAAGATTTCATTGCAGTCAATGAAACCACCTGCTTACATGTAAGCACCAGCTCAAGCATTCTGCTGTGCAAACTTTCTGTGGGCTACACCACTCAAACCCCGGAAGGTTGCTTTTTGCAGCGTAGTTTCTGCAGGTTGTCCTGTAATTTCTTAAATTATTCCCCACAGATTAAGAGAATCCTCTCTCCTTTTGCTCTGCACAATGATTCAGACCCAACAGGGATATTTTCTAGATTTCTGGAGTCCTGGATGTAGTGGAAGGGGATGCATTTTGCGTTCTCCAAAAGCAAGACCCAGTATAAGGAGAGGAATGAACCACCTCCAGCAAATTACTTTCTGAAAAACCCAGTGGGGAGATCTGTTACAACCAGGAACATGGAAGAGGAAAGGCAGGCAGCAAGGATAGCTCAGAGGACACCATCATTTTTCCTGTCTCATTTAAATTATCTCCAAAAAGAATTAGTATTACGAAAATGAGGAAGTAGTAGAAAAACTGCATTTGTGAGGCACAGAAAATTTTACTAATTGCCCTAATTAGTCATCATCTGTGAACCTAGACTCTTGCCTATCTTCAGAACTAAGAAAAAAGTGGAAATTCTCCAAGTACTAGTGCATTTGAGATTTTTTCCAAATGACTTTCCTAACTTTGCGCTTCACTCTCTAGGCAGGAAGTAGATAATGTTCTTTTGAGTAATAAATCTGATAATCAATCTAATTTGTAATTAATTAAGCACAGCTCAAAACACCTGTTAGCTTTAACTTCTTCAATCTTATCACAATTGGAAACTAATTCTGAGCAGCAGATCCCATCAGTAAGAGAAACGTGTAGATTGAACTAGACCACTGGGACAGCATGTAAAAAATTCATGAATGCTTCACATTCACAAAATTTCTATTTGCAGGGATTCCTAGAAGGGAATCAACATTTAACCAACACCTACCGTGTGCCTCTCTAGAATCAGGCTATAGTTACAGGCTTTTAAAGCTTGAGCTGACTGCCCCCTCTCAACAGCACGTGTAATACCTGGAGGGTGTCTGCGTGCCTGCAGTGGGTGGCATTTACAGCCGTCAGCCTTCCCAAAGAGGTGTTACAGTCTCTGTGTTTAGCAGTCTGCTACAAGCAGGTAGCAACTGTTTGCCGTCAATCAAAAATACGCACAAGCGTTACCCCTAACAGCATGTCTATGCAGCAGTGAAGCAGACAAAAATGTGTATCCCCTAATCAGGATGCAGGAGGGAAGGGAACACAGCCCCTCAGACTACAGCTTGTAAGATTTTGAGCTCTGAAGACTTAAATTTTACAGCGTTTCTAAACAAAGCTAGCATGAAGAAGTGTCATGGAAGAGCACAACCCGCTTTACATGTTGAGATCTTTACCTGTTTATACCTTCCTTGGTGTAGAATATTGAGTAGGTGAGGTTGTCTCCCTGAGGGTCTGACACAGGTGTCCGCCACGTCAGCCTGATGAAGCGAGTGGAGACGAGGGTGGCCACAACGTCCCGAGGGGCTGAAGGCAGTGGTCCCGTTGTAGCTGGTGCTAGATGGTCATTAGTGGCACTGGTCAGTGAAGTGGGAGGTAATGTTGGGATGGCAACATCTTGTCATGTGCAAACATTGGGGAATATGAAGGGCAAACATCACCACGGTTTTAAAAAAGAAAACAGAAAAAAAAACAAAAGAAATAAACAAAACCACGATGGGAAACAAAACAAAATGAACACACACAAAAAAGGCCATTAAACTGAAGGCTGTCATGCAGGCAAAGGTAACTACTGGAAACTAATGGGAAATATTAAAGGACACGTCACTGTAGAGCAAGCAGACCAAATCTCCACTGTAATGGAAGTGGCAAGGGAAAGGGAAAGGTGAAAACTGAGGATAAAATAGGCCCTCGTAAGAGGGCATACCAGCAGCAAACAGTATTTTCATGTCTTTGTAAACCAGATGTAATACCAAGCATTTACAAATAAAAAACCCGCCTGTATTGTTTATTCAAAAATACATTCAAATCCATTTTTCTATTTTATTTCGTTAACATGCAAAATTAATTCATACCATTCTCATGGTATGAATCATAATTCAATCATAAATAAATGACACATGGAATATCCCAAATTTGTTGATGGAGCACAAGCAATTAAAGGCTGTGGTCAGCTCACATACGACCTGCTTTCTGAACTGGCTGGGTCCTACTACTGCCAATGTGGTGACAGCCTTGGTACGGCAGGGCAAGTAGAGATTTGCTCCTAACTTTCCCTAAGATCACCGTTTTCTTTCCATCGGTGCTCTTCCCCCTCTCACAATATACTACATCACCTTACAAAGACACTAGCAGGCACAAGCAACTCATTTTGTGTTACACGGAGGCTTTGCGAACTTTCTGCAGTCAGTCATGCACGTCTCCCTGTGTTACTGCTTTAAAGCTAGGCTAAATCTCCAGGATTATTGCATTAAAAGGTTGACAAGTTAAGAGCAGAAGTTGTAACGTACAAATAGCTGTTCTCCAAATCCTATTAAAGCAATCCATCCAGTAAATCTAACAGTAATATTCTGAGCAGCTGGACCCCAATTACCACAGGGTATTACAGGAAGCACAATTGGTAACAAAAGCCTGAAGTTCAGGGTACCCTGAATTTTTCTGGATTCTTAATTATTTACCAAGCTTAAGCCATCCGACGGCATTTTCCACACTGGAGTCTATGCTGCCAAACACGTTTAATAACTTGGTAATCACGGAAACTAACTAAAACAGCTCAGGTTTCCCCAAGAAAGGAGCTCAGAATGAGTACAACTTTGGTGAGAGCTGCAGCATCTCCACATAAAGAGCTACCGGGACGCACAGGCTTGCATCACAAGAAACAAAGGAGATACCTGCATGTGAAAAAAGGAGTAAAACAGCAAATGCTTCCTAGGCAACCAAACCCAGGGAGTACTTCTAGGCAGACGCACCGAGAACGTCTCAGCTCCTGGAGGAGCCTACCATCAATAACAACTTTATTTTAAACTCTAAAGAAAACCACTGCCAACCAAAGCATCCTCTCACGTGTAGGTCTTCAATTTGCAGAACTCATTTTTTCATTTTTATTTTTTAGGCCACTGCTGATGATGGTGGAAGAAGAAAACATCTCCCTTTATCAGACATGCACAACGTGATAAAAGCGTGTGGGCACAACTATGAAACAAGCTGGTGTCTCCTCTGAAGCACTTCTCCATGCAATGCCACAAGGACCTTCCTGAAACTCGCATTCCTGCTTTGTCTCCTCTCTCAGAGGCTGCCCATCTGGGAAGTTTCACTCCCCCAGGTACTGCCATAAACACCATCATCAAGCTAATTACATTTCAGTTATGTGTTTCTTCTTGCTTGGGTACTCAAATCAAAACTTTTCACTTCAGTAACTGTATTTTGGAGGACTCTGCAAGACTCCCAGAGCCAGCAACATACATGTTTGGCTATTGGAAATACAGCTCACAGACAGACAGGTACTCAAGAATATCTTCTTAATTATCCTTTCCACACTGCAACGGCCACAGATCACAATTAAGCATTCTCCAACACCCTCCTCCCCATCAATGGGCTATGCCATTCACGTCACATTCATTGCGAAATCTAAACTATTTTTAGGTCCCCATAATTACATTTCTTACAGGAGCACACCAGGTTTTATCTCCTAAGGATAACCATGCTATCACCGACTATGCGGTGCAGGATATTTAATTACACAGCTCCACCCCTTGTCCACGGTATAGTATGATGAACCAAGGGGCAAAAGCCATCTCTCATGGGCAGAAAAGGTTCTGGCTGAAGTTACCAGCGCTTAGAGTTACCACTACAACCTTCCTCCAACCTACATCACCTCAATGTCTCACAGCAGAGCTATATGAAGCGAGATGTGGACAATTTTTTGACCCCATTGCTGGATGGCCCAGCAGAAGAGATGCTCTCCCGGATTTACTATTAAAAAGAAGGAAGATTTAGAGCAGAACAGAACAGTTGCACTTGGAAGTGACCTACAGAGACCACTGAGTCCAACAGTCAAAGGTCTGGTGGTCAATGGCAGCCTTAGCTGGTGACCCCTCAGATGGTGAGACTTAAGGTCCCAAGGACACTCAGGAAGGCACTTGGCATAAGCAAGAAAATGGACTACAGGAGAAGAAACTTCAGGAAACTACATGAGAAGAAGAATGTTCCTGGGACAAGCGCAATCCCACGGGCAGCCAGGACATCTGGTTGATCTTCAGGAACGGACAGCACGAGAACGGTCTGTTTGTAAGTGCGAGGTACGAGCAGGCACGGTGAGAAGCCAGCGTGGCTCAGCATGGAGCTCCTGGCCAAGCTGAAGCTCAGAGAGGGTGAAGGAAGCAGAAATGCAGATCAAAACAGCTAACCAGAAAAATACAGACACACTATCCAGGCTTTCAGAGGTGGAATTAGGAAAGCCACATCCATCCTGGATGGCTGGGCAGTGGGGTATTTACATTTGAGTCCATGTTAATGGACTGGAGGCTTGACCACTGCACCTTTCTTTATTCCTTCCTCACAGCTTTTGCCACTGAGGATCAAGGTGCAGCACCCTGCAAAACACCTCCATGGTGCCCGTAGTTTTCTGCATCTTTCCCTGAGTGCCTGCTTCACTGGCTTCCGTTTCATTTCAAGTTTTCAATTTCTGTTCACTTTACAGTTCAACTGCCTATCTTCCCCTTTCGGAAAGCTTTAATTTCCTATCCCTTTATTAACTAATTACATTAGTAATATTATTTAAAACCATGCAACAGTTTGAGGGAGGCTGTTATAAAAACAAACTCGTGCAGTACAGCTGCATCAGCCAAATGCCTTCTGAAGTAGCATCCTCTCAACCAGTCTGGTGAACGCTTTGATTGACTGCTTCACACATTTATTAAAACTATTTAACATATGAAATGCCTCCATTTCTTAAAAAGAAAAATAAGACACTT